>NC_088132.1:59902961-60205991 GCF_036370855.1 Dromaius novaehollandiae | reverse complement strand
AGGGTGGCAAAGCTGTTGGCTGTTGCTGCCACTGTGGGGACCGGGAGGAGGGAGGCAATGATGCTAGAAGGAGGCAGCCCACTGCTGGGCAGCCCTGAGATCCCTCCGCTTCCGCTGCTGCGCCGCTTGGCCCTGGGCCCTGTGGCAGGCAGCTCCCGGGCACGCAGCCTTCCTCTCCATGGGCTGGTCATCGTAAAAAATATTTGTCTCCTCTAGCTTTCATGAACACCACTATGTCCTAGGCAGGAATCTAGCCAAGCCTGTTGTAACTAGTTGTCTCCATAGCGAAACTGCAAACTGCACGGCCACCTGGTACGGACTGTGTAATTCAGCCCTAACATGACCAGTTACTCAGGTGGTGGTGAGAAGTTTGCTTCACCCATATGTTGGTCTGCATTTGTTTATTGCTTAATAGAGAGGTACTGTCCATTGGACACCTTCTGCAGCCCTGCGCTCAGGCTGCAACATCCTTCGTTCTCTCTGCATGTTAGGCTGTCTGCTTCAAGAAACAAATAATAAAACTGTCAGTTTGAGACTCCTGGTATTTATCAGCCTGTCCCCAGCCAGAGCTCTCATGGCTGAGAATATTCCTTCTCCTAAAAGAATTTCACTTTATTTACAGAATGAGCTCTGTTTCTGCTCCCAGGTTTCAGGCAGACATTGCAAGTGTTGGCCTTCCACAGGCTCTGGGTCCCAGTTTTGAAGCCAGAAGAAACCTGCTGCTTGAAGAGGAGTTAGTCAGGTTACCTCAGAGCAAGCAGGGAGTTTGAGGAGCTGCTTCTTCCAAGGAGGGCATGTAGTGATGAGGAGGAGTGGAGCCGTGGCTGGCCATTGAGATGTGGCCCTAAAGATCTACTTCATCTGGCACACTTCAGGTCAGTCTGAGCTGTGCTAGGCAATTTCACGTGCCCTCCAAGAGCCCCTTCCTCCCTCTTACTGCTGCACTCAGAAAAATCAGCAGAGAATCTTCTCTTCTCCTTGAACTATTTTTCCTTTCAGTGAGGGAATCGTGTGCATATTATTAAGCTGAGAATCACATGAGGCAGCAGTCAGTGGGAGGTGTGCATCCCTGACAAATCTCCTGGGACTATCGGAGGCTCGCAGGATTCTGGGGTTTGGGAGTTTTTATGCTGAATTCCCTCAAGACCTTTTGCATCTGTGTGTGTGCAGTCTCTCTCTCTCTCTCTCTTTGAATAATGCTTTGCATAACAGAGTATTCTGGATAGGAACAAATGAATCTTCAGACAGTTTTAGAGAACTACAATGAAAAAAACAATGGGCTGAACCAAATTTTCTTTCTCCTCCAAATCCTCCAGTGGCTTTTGACTGTCACTGCCTATCCGTTTATTGTTGCTTCTTTCTTGTGGAAGAAATTGGGTTTGTTAACCTGATTATCTTCATTGTGAAATGATAAATTACTTCACCTCTGTTGCCAATGGTCCATGATGCCTGGAAAATAAATCTATGAGTCCCAATTGTTCTAATAATTTGCTGATTTCTTTGGGGAAATATGAACAGAATTAATATGATGCTTATGTAATCACTTACTAAAGCTATGACTAATTTGCATCCTGGCGGTGATAAGAGGAGATAAGAATTTGTGGCATAAATTACATTCCTGTTTTTCTCCATCCAGCTTTCTGGAGCCTGAGGGCACCAGTTCGCAGCTGCAGAGGCGTGCCTCTGAACTGAGCTGCAATCACAGCGCCGACGAGGTGCTAAAGCCAGGCTAATAAGCCTTGCCAGACCTATGCTGGCTTGTGCGGGGCCGGCCCTGGCACGCTTGCAGCGCATTCCTCGGAGCGGTGCGAGGAACGTGGGGCAGAGCCTCCTGCGTGGCGTCGGGCAGAGTCAGTCGAGACGGAGCAGCTCACGGCTGGGCCCCAGACCCAGCTGGGGCTGCCAGCACTGCTGGCAGGGAGCGGGCTGTGGGCTTGCAGCAGGGGGTTCGTGCAGCTCTCTGGGCCTCAGAAGGAAGGGAGGAAGAGGAGGAGGAGGAGGAGTTATCAGGGTGACAGCAAAGGCCCGTGGACGAGGAAGTTCGGGCATTCCCTTCTGTGCAAGGGGCAGGGTGGAGTGCGACGAGGGTAAGGCTGGGAGGTTTGGCTCAGAAAAGTTCAGGAACCGCTGCCTTGACATCCCTCTGCCTAGGTGGGTGTAGATGCAATCGGGTGCTGCTCACGCTCGGGGCTGGCAGGACGACAGCCCGTGCAGCACTGGAAGCCGTGAAGCCATGGCAAAGCGGTACTATGCCCGAACGTGGCAGCCTTGCTGGGAGGCAGGGTGGTTTTGCTGCAGCCCAGGGCAGCATTAGCACAGCTGGCGGGTGCCCCAGCGGCCCTCCCCTCTGCGAGCACAGCGCTTTCCTTCGTGCAGGTCAGGAGTTCCTCAGCCCGAGGGGTGCTGGGCAGGGGCTCCGGCTGTGGGACACATCTGCAGGTGAGTGCCCTTTCCTGGTGTCCCATGTCCCTCCCTTTCTAGGAGGCTGTTAGGCAAGGCTGACAGGAATTTGTTGGGACTTTTTCTGAAGCAGCTGCCAGGGATGACCCCACCATTTTCTGTTCCAGTACAGAAATCCTGTCCCAACCTGACAGAAATGGTCCGGGTGCTTGCAAATCACCTAAACCAAACCTTGTCTTTTGTATCGAGGCATACAAGGTTTTAGAAAATTGGCATTCCTCCTTTCCCTTCGCCTGAATTGTGTTTGTATTGTTTTGTTTAAAGTTTCTGCATGAGCACAAGTCCCTACAGAGCCTAGTCCTGTGGTCCTGCAGCCTGAGAACCAGAGACACGAAACAGCCCATAACCAGGACTGGGGGAACTGGACTCGCATGGCTTTGCAGTACAGTATGAGAGAAACATGCAAAATAAACTGCCTTTTAAGATAAGTAGTGAAAAGTCCAGGCCTTTTAATGTTGTCATCTTAAGCAGTGCCAGTGGAGGCAGAAACATTTTAAAATGCATGGGAGGAAGGTTTGTTCAACGGTTATGAAGTGTGTTCAACTTCTGCTCTCCTGAGATGGCGTTAGCACACTACGTACTGAGCAGGTCTGGAGCACAGTGAACCTCATTTTCTGGGGCTCTCTCCCACGGGTCTCTCTGCTGTCCAGTAATGGAGGTGAATTCACACTGCAGCCCTTCTTCCACTGGGAAGATCAATTTGTATTTCCTTCCTTTTATGCAGCCGCCTAACCTCATGATGCGTGTAGCCTCCATCTCTCTGTCCAGTCTGACTGGAAAGAAAGCCAACAGGTTAAAAAGTTTGCAAGAGAGATGGAGGATTGGCAGACAACACACAAACACTGTGATTACAAAAGTCTGGTTTCCTTAGGAAGTCAGGCTAAAAATGACCTTAGCATTACTTTTTACAGGTTTTTTTTCTCTGTATACTGAAGACATGTTGGTACAGGGCAGTATAGTACCTTGCTGGGTCCTGAGCAAGCTCTGATTGATCCTTCATGTCTATGACACTGTGTCTCTGTGTGCAGAGGTAAGTTGGGCTACTGGAAGCATCTCGTCTATGCGGATGCAGCTATACTGTTTCTGGCTCGGGAGTGGCTCATCCAGCATTAGACTGAAGAGCTCTGCAATACATTGCCTTGTGCAGTGCAGGCATACTCAGTTAATTCATCCGAGTGGTAGAATTGCCTTGAAAGTTGCTCTCCTAGCATGGCTTAGAGGCCAAATTCAAGGTCTTTTGAGCAAGGAATTCCTAAGATACAGCCCCTCCTTAAAAAGAAAATCATCCAAATGTTACTGCTGTTACAATACTTTTTTTTACTGAATGTTGCACACATCTGGATATCAAACTATGGTTCTGATCCTCCCCAAGTTGTTATGATGTCCTCTACTTGGAGTATGGTGGTTGGTACGGTATAGTGTTTGACACCCTGCATCCCTTTTGAGAGGTAATATTGAAAAATGCAATGGGGGTTCAATTTGGATCTCTTTGGCTTAAGATGACAAGGAAATTAGGGATGCATGCACAGAAGGATGTCATTTATGGACATCTGGGGGGTCACCAGCAGCTCGAGGAGGAATGAACTGCAGTACTGCTAGCTTTCCCCCTGCATGCTGCAAGGGCTTCTCATCACAGCTCTGCCCTGACTGCACAGCCTTCACTTTCAGAGCCAACACTTCAAAGTGCTCTGAAACCCACACGCATGCTCAAGCTGTTCTGAAATTTGCTATGCCTTAGCAGGGCCAGAGGATAAATTTAGCTTGGGGTCACTTGACACAGCCTGTTTGGTAGATACTGCCTCCCCCATGCACATACGCAGCTGCTTTTTGTATCCAGACTGCTCGAAAACCTCCAACCTGCTCACCCCTGACAACCGCAAATACTGATTTGCTACAGCAAACATTTGGTGGAAATGAAGAGCCATTCTGTGAAGGGGTCCCGGCGACGGGAACCCCAGAAAGGGAGCTGCCTAGACTATTTTCCAGATTCATACAACTTTTTCAGTGCATAGGAGAAAAAAAACACCCAAACCCTTCACAAATAGGCTCTCTGACCTTGCACCAGTCTTCAAGTATGTCATGTTATTACAGTCTAAATGCTTTACTGCCTCTGTTTGAAGAAACCTGGCATCTCGTATTTCCTCCGAGACTCCTTGCGGAGGGACGCCGCCCCAGCAGTGAACCCGCGCGGGGCCTGCCCGTGCCCGTGGCATCCGCGGGCGCAGCGCTGCGCTGACGGGGCTGTACGGCTGCCAGCCTGGAGCAAGCTCGTCTCTGGGTTTGTCCCTGGTTTGTCTCCCTCCCTCTTTCCCCAAAGGAAACTTGCCCAAAGCAGCTTACGGGACTGAGCGTTGCTCTTTGAACACACAGATCCTCTCCCACTCTTGCCGTTGTCTGATGCCACCGAGAGGTGTGAGCAAGGGAGGTGTGCAGACGTGTGCAGGTTTTGGGAGGCTCACTCCACAGGACTGCAGTGCCATTTTCCCTGTTCTCTCCTTGCAACAGTTTATACAGGCAGCACTGGGTTATCGTGCCTGGTTTGATGGGAACAAACCAGGGTTACATAGGAAAAGTAGTACTGTTGGCACATCCTCAAAACAAAATAAAATAAGAATTGCTATAACATAACAAGGCTAAGTGGTACCTGATACCTTCCAGAAAGTGCAATCAGTACTCGAAGGCTTAAAGCAAAATTAACTTAAACCGCCCAGTACCAGGAAATTTCAAACTTGCCTTCTATTACACTACTTTCACAACAACCTTAACTCTGCCCTCTTTGTGAAATGTTCATCTAATCACTGTGAGAGTTTGCAAGACTGCTCCTTTCTCAAGCCTGCAGAGAACAGCGTGGAAACTTCCAAGAGTCCTGGGAGGGAAACGGCAAGACCCAGCCTTGGCTAGGGAGAGGCTGAGCTCAGGTTGGATGCAAGTGACGCAGGAGCTAGCTCAGCGCTGTGTCCTCACTCACAGGTGAATGCTTACGCAGGCCAGTTTCTGGCCATGAGAATATGTAACCAGGTGGCAGAAAGGGGGGGAAGTGATCTCCTGTGCCCCACGCTATGCTCCGTGGGGAACCAGGCTCCGGGGGTGCCACTGCAGCTCCCAGATTCAAGAAACATTTAAATGATTCTCATATTGCAAATTGAGATGGTCCCAGGATCCAAGTGTCTACCCAGATCCACAGGGCACAGTTATAAATAACTGCTGTGCCTGTGGATCTGGGGGAGCCTGGACTCTGCAGAAGACCATAGGCAGGCAGTAAGGGCATGGAGGAGCACTTACATATTTGAACCTCTCTGTTTGTCATGAGGCAGAGAAATTGAGCTATTCTGAATCACTTCCATTTACTCTTGGAGCCTCCCAAACAAAGAGGAGCAGTATTTAATGACAACCATGAACCATTAAGTAATTAAGCATGCAAGCTGTAAAAAAGCATGTGCAAGCAAACCTTGTGCAGCGATGCGTATGCAGAATTTGAGGTTAGAAAGCTAACACATTGCAACATTCCTCCAAAAACAGACCCAATGCTGCACCGGAGATCAAGATAACCTGAGTGGGAAAAAACTCCCTTCTCCCATGAGCTATTGTTATTGGCCTGAAAAATACTCATTACCATAGTTATATGGAAGTTTGTAACCAGGGCTAAAGTTCAGCCAGCCACGTCTTAAAACTGCTGGCACATATCTCTAAACAGGGATGCCAATTCCATCCATGTTTATTCCAGTGTTTTTATATTATATCCTAGCAGTCTTTACAATTAGAGAATTCTGCCAAATCCCTTCACTTTTTCTTGTATTTCCTTGGGAGTTTGTATCCTCTCAGGAGCTCTGGCAGAGTGAATCGGAGCAGACCGCAGAGCGGGCTGTTGGCAGAGGGCAGCTGGAGTCAGCAGCAAGGGCTGTGGTAGGGGGGTCCTACCCCAGCATCTGCTGGAGATGGTTTTCTGGCAGTTTGGGTTCTTGTCTACCTGCTGCTTCCAACGTTTTTACTGTCGTCTCTCTGCAGTCACTTTGCCCTCTAGGAGCTTTAATTACCAAGGGAAGTCACCAAGCGAATTCACACACCAAATCTTTCTTCCCTGCCACAGGCAGCACCTGTGCGGTCTGCAGGAACCTGTAGGGTCTCTCCAGCAAGGCATGTTCCTCTGGAGGGAGCAGTGTCCGGGTTAGTGCTGGGTCCTGAGAGAACAGGGGCCTCCCTGGGCCTTCAAAATGCTGAGTTTTGAAAGATGGATATTTTTTAATTTACTCCGAGATGAAATATCTGATACGTATTTCTAGCATTTGGAGGGGCATTCCCTAAAGGGCCATTTGATTTCCTCGGTTTGTTATTCCTGTACGATATTGTGTTGCCTGCTCTGGTGAGCGCAGGTGCGCTGGCCCCAAGGCGCGTGACCTGTGGGCCGCAGGGCCGCTCTCCCGAGGCGTCGGAGGGCAGAGGGACGGGCTCCCCGGCTGCGGCTCCCGCCTCCCCTGCGGCCCTCCTGCTGCCGAGTTAACAAGGGGGCAGGATGCTCTTAGTTTGGGTTTGGCGTTATTTCCCCTGCACTGCAGTATCGCAGAAGAACCAAGGGCAGATAGCACTCTTTGATCTAAGCTGCAGAGATAATTAGAAACGCACTGGCAGAAAACATGGTTATATAACCATACAAGTGTTTCAAGGCAGTGCAGCAAGGCAAAAAAAAGGAGAAAGGTGGCATTAAGATATACCCAAAATGAAATAGTTATATCAGACTGGATGGGTTTGTTTTGTGCCAAACTCCTCCTGCCCCACCTGGCAAATAATTTTGCCAGCTAGCAAGAGGCTTAAAATTTCTATCCGTGTTTGTAAAAGCTATCATTTCACTGAATGTATCGATCTGTTCAGAGGCATGAACAGAAAGTGTGATCCCAAAGAGCAAAGGTATGTTAAAACTAACGAATATGGCCATCTGCTAGTTATTGAATACCCTGGGCCTGTTTCTCCAGGTTGCAATGCACTGAGACACCTTGGCATTGTCTGAAGTCCGACTCAAGGCCATTCTATGGATCTACTTTAAGAAAAATAGATATCACACTGAGAGGGACATTTTCTGTGTATTGAACCATAGGGGCAGTTCAAGAGAAGTTGATGAGATTTCAGGGCAAGAGAAAGGATATATAACCCAAAGCCCACTGATGGGAGCACAGCTATTTTGTCGTATCTCAGTTTTACTGACATAACTCAGGAATAACTCTGCTGAAATTTGTAGTGGCACAGCAATATTAAAAGAGCAAATGGGGAGGTGTTTGGGGCTCTGATTGTCTGTAGAATAAAATGTTATTTATTGTATCACTGGGTTACACAGTCATTTAGTACTGTGAAATGTTTCACAGGCTAATGGTCTAAATGCCAACTTCCAGCCCTGAGCAAGTGGTTCAGTGACATTGCCTTCAGTAGAACTCTGTTAGCAAGATTGAATGCGACCATGTGTGTGTGCAAATCTAATAAATTAAGGTCTGAGCATGAAAATGAGTGGTCTGATTCTAGAGAGAATGACTATCATCTTCCTCTCCTTGCACGATTTAGATTTTGGGGTAGATCATGCAGTCCTGTGGCAGAAGATGGCAGGACCAGAAGTTATAGGCCTGATTGATTGCTGCAAGGGAATTTGAAATGAAATGGAAAATACTGCAGGATTCAGTAAGGGCCAGAAAAGCAGAAAGGCTATTTCAGCTGAAGAGACAAAATAGCTATATATCTGTAAGTCCGACGTTCTCGTGGCTTGTTCTGATGGTCTCATTAAGGCCTCTTTTCTCCATCAACCTAATTTTAACTTGGGATATGAATCCACTTAAGAATTACCAACAAATCTAGCTTTTATAAAACTAGGACTTCTGAAGGCCAAAAGAGGCCCCCCTTTCCCTCAGGACGCAGCACTAGCACCCAGCACTCTCCAAAGGAGCATGGCTGGCTGGAGGCATGCTAGCGAAATGCAAACCCTGCAGATCTCCCAGGTGGTGGCTGTGGCAAGGAGAAGAGCTTTGATGCGTGAGTTCATTCAGCAATATCCCCCTGGTAATTAAAGGTTCTAGAAGTGCTGAGTGACATTAGAAAGAGATTTGGTAAAGACTTCAGAAGCTGTAAAAAATATATTAGAGGAGAGGCCTCCGCAGGCTCCAGGTCCTTCAGAGCCGCCCTGTGCTCCGAGGCCCACTTGTTGGTGCACTGCCAAGAAGACATTATGTGGCATGTTCCCAGTCCAGAAGTCTGCAAGGAACATGCATAAGTAAACACAATATACATACATATATACATATGCATATATTGGATCTGTGCTCAGAGTTCTCTGGTAGCAAGGATTGCTATGATACAATATAAAAACATTTGAAAGTGTTGGAGTTGGCATCCTTGCTGTATAAAAAAAGTGCTGCAATTTTGCCAAACGCTGCTGGCTGAACTTTAGCCTTGGATACAAACTTCCATATAACTATGGTAATGAGTATTTTATAGGCCAGTAGCTCAGAGGATGAAAAGAAACTGCTTCCTTCCCCAGAGAAATGATCCCAAGCTACAGTGCATACTCAGGTATGCTAATGAGGATGCTGCTGAATTGCATTGTGTCCTGCTTTTATAGTTTTTTTAAGCATGACTTCATTTTTATTTTTTTTTCCCACAGGTACAGGGAAGTTATAAAACATCTTTCCAATTAGAATTATCAAAATTTTTGGCACTTATTTCCATCTCTCCTTTGACCAAACTTGGGGTATCACAGAGCAGCAGGGCTTGCCAATGAGCTGGCAGTCCTGTTCCCTCATAAAGATGGCACCAAGCCCTAGCTAGACTTGGGCCTCCCAGCACTTTCAAGATCTACTTCTTCGGCGGGGAGTCTGGCAGCCTTGTTAGCTCTCCAGGGCTTCCAGGCTCCGAGCAGCTGAGAAAAGGACCTGGAAACCCTGCTGTCTTTACCTTGGAGCAATCAGCCCTGAAGCTTTTGACCCTGAAAACTCTGGGCACTTAGAAATCCATCATACAAGTTGGCAGAAAATCTTCCATGTCTTTTATTGCAAAGCAAACATCAAAATGAAATCCTTTTTTTTTTTTCAAAAAAAGTTTTCAACCAGCTGCACTAGTTTTGCAAAAGTTTTTGACCTGCCTTGCTTTGCCATAAATTCAAATTTAAGGACTCTATTTTGTAGCAGTGAAATCATCCCTTAAATGTGGCCCCAACACATGGAAAAGCCCTTCTCATTAGGTGCTGCTCACAGATGATACCCAGCTGGTTCTGTCCCTGGGGCTGTGGTGTGGGACACTCCTCCCCTTGCTGTTGGTGGTTAGAGTATGAAGATGGAGGACGGCTGATCCAACAGAAGTGCACAGAGAGTGAGCATCTAGAGCGTGGAATTAGGTGGTGGGGGCTGCTTTCTAGCCAACACTGGCCTTTCTCCATTTTAAGCCAAATGTTAGGAGTTACGCTTATTTAAAGTGACTGAGGATTGGCTGATTGGTCCAGAAAGCTGTTCCAGACAACTGCTGGCACTTTATAAGTGCCGACCTTATAAGAACACAGATGGTGGCAGGTTAAAAAGAGAACACTGCATCTTGGGTTTTGTCATCATAAGGCAAACATTTTTTTTCCAGTTTGGTCTGGGAAAGTTTGTATTTTGGAGGTAAAGTAATAGAGACATTCTGAACTTGTATTTTCTTGTCCTTGAACTGTCTGTCTGCTGTAGTGTGATTTTAAACAGAGGTGGGAATCATGGTGTTCACATCACTCAGCCGAGCTCAGGGAGACTGACGATGATGTGGGCTGCATCCCAGCTCAGGAAGCATCGCAGGGCCCATGGCTGAAGCTGCTACCAACAGAAAAGGGCAGCAGTGCTAACTTTGCTGGAGTTAAGTGGTGCAAAAAAAACTTGGAAAAGCAGGAATGCTTTAGATTACTTGGGAAGATCTGAGCAGGGACCAAATCTGAGTCAGGAGGCCCCTGAAATGAAATAATGAGGAGGTAAAATGTTGTTATCTGACAATCTGAAGGAAATAAGAATTGAAACATACTGTGGTCGAACTTGCACACAGGTTGGGGAGAAGTATGCGTATGCAATGAATATGCTATATTCAATCCAATTGTTCAAGTAATATGCACTTGAACAAAAGTATTTGCTGTAAGAGAGGCCAGAAAGCAGATTGCTGGTATTTGCTGACGCAGGCAGAATGATGCAGGGCAATGCTCGAGTCAAAATAAACTCTCAGAAACATACACAATAACTGCAAGAACATGCGAAAAATGGTTTCATTCTCTCACTGGAGAGAGCAGCAAATCTGTGATGAGACTGCTGAACTAGAAATATCTAATTGATAGCGATCTTATTTCCTCAGGTTTCTACTGCACCTTGCAGATGTTTTGGCACAGCTAAGAGATCTCCTGATATAGTGAGTTCATGGTGAGATTATACCTTTGCAAGCAGTGGTGAGTTCAGACATGTTGATTACATTGCCGTGCTCAGGGTTACGCGAGAGCCTAGGGCTGCGAATGCAGGAGGGGGTTCCAGTGGTTTACGCATGCAGAGCTCCTGTATACGCAGAAATCAATTAGGCACAGATTTAAAAAAGAGATGTCTGTTGATTATGGCTTTGTATCTGCAAGGGACATTGCTGGGAAGTCTGATCACCACCTTTAGAAACAGTTACAAATAAAGAACCCATCAACAAAACTCTCTCTAGCTGGGCCAGCAGTAGTTCATGAAGGATTTCCTTTCAGAAATTAAATCCTGATGGAGTTCAGCTGGATGTTTGCCTTCAAATACTTTATATTTTTCACATTCTCCTATCTGTATATTGTGTAGAATGACATTTGCATGTAATGAAACTGAGGATCTTTATGTTTTTTCCAATCAGTTGACTTCTTCCTTGCTCTATGGTTACTAATTGGAAGGTTTTGTTGCATCATGAATCATAAGAGACTGCTAGAAAATTTTCTTCCTTTTGGGTTACATGATGGGTTTCCTGAGCACATTCAGTGCAGCTGTGCAACAAGAAATGTGTCTACAGGTCAGGAAACAAAGTCATCTTCATGAGCTGCCTGCAACAGTCTGTGTGTAAGTGTAATTTGGAGAAAGCTGTGGCCTTTGCTTGTATAATAATCTCAGCAGATGTGAACACTCCAGAACTGATTTTTTACCAGAGTGGTATTCTGAGTGAGATCCAACACTTTTGCTGTTAAGGGGTCTCTACTTACTGCCTGCTTTCCTCTTTGGTAAATTCGATGTGCTTCCTTACTAGATATAGTCCTCAAAATAGCAGCATAGTCATGAGTTAAAATGATGATGATAATTCTTAAAAAATGATTTCTCTTTGACAAAAACGATCACGAGCATCTTTTTTATGTAGCAGCAAATAGCTCCAGCTGTTACTTCTGCTTGGAAGCATTTCTGGCACTGTGCCCCTTACTTTTATCATTCATCAGTTACTTGAGTAACATCACTTATAGTACATTAATAACACAGAAATAGCAAAACTCTCCCTATAAGAACTGTTCTAGGGCCAGAACATTCCTGGAAGAGAATTCGCTTTAGCTTTCAACAGCAAGGACTGCTAGCTGCAAACTTACTTCTGAGAACCCAGGGTATGAAAATGGAAATTTCCCTGTTCTTCATAATTCCTATATGGGTGACATAGAACCTCTAAAAATTCAGTAAGAAAAATGTTTTCTGAAAAAGTATTTATTCTCAGAAAATATTAAAGATATATGATTACAATTTTAACATCAAGATATGTGTTTAAGATGTTTTCCTGAGACCTTGCATGACACTATTTTTTTGGCTCTGTGTATAAAGAATAAAAATAGTAATATTAATTGGTGGGATCCACATTAAGCTATCTGCATTTGCCAGTTTTAGGCCACCTGTTTCATCTTACAGCCTCACAGAAGTGATGAGGTTCAATATTTTTCTCACTGGACTTTGATTTAATTCTTCAAGGCTCTTTTCTAATGTAGCCCTTGGTCAGGCAGTCAGACATGGTTTAAAGAGACTCATTTCCTTCTTGGCAACTCAAATTCCAATCACAGCCCACCAAATTATACCCGTTGTGCACCTTTTTGTGAACACAAAACAGTCACAGAAAGGTGACTACTGCCTTCAGATGCAGATGTATCTCAAGTACATAACGTCTTCCCGCAAACCAGAGAGGACACAGTGCCTCTCGGCAGGTAGGAAAAATGTCTCATGTTAACTGATGAACAAGTGTTGGGTGGAGGAAGGAGAAGTGGAGATCTGACCAACAACAGTGCAGGAAGAACGCAGGCAGCCGGGCTGGCTGCTCCAGCTCCCGAGGAAGCAGGAGAGAGGGTGGTGGTGGGGAAAGGGGGCTGTTTCGGGAAAGGGCCATTCTTCTTTACTCCTTTCCCTCCCTCCTTTTGACAGTTGCTCTTGCTCAAAGGTTTTTGACATTTCCCTCAAGTCACACGCAAGTGCAGACATTCAGACATTTAAATTAGAGTAAGTATTACATTTATAGACAGCAAATTAGGTGAATTGGTTTACCCGAAAACATTAGGTGAGGTGACTCATATGTTACAAGTATGATAAAACCTGGAAAGTTGCTGCTCAGGCCTGTCTGGAGTAGAGACCACCTCATATGACTCAATATATTGGGAACAGAAAGAACAAGGACAAACAAGGAAAGGAACTGAGGGCTTCTAGTGATATTTCTAATACTTGACACATAGGATAGTGTAACTGATCAGTTTAACTGATTTTATAAGAAAAAGTACTTTTGTTAGTGTCATAAGGAACCTTGTCCCTCCTGAGAAGTAGCTGCCCAAGGTGGGAAGTAAAATGATCTGGACTGTCTGGAAAAAGATGTTGGTAACTTGTGCAGATCCAAGTTTCAGCACATTCCACTTCAGAATTTTTTTTTCTATACACACCTCCTGCATGATGCTCCTGGCACATATTTATAGCCATTCATTCCTGGACGTGGTACTAAATGCCCCTAAACTTGTGATGAATTGCTTCTGTTAACTTAACTTCACACTTTGTTTGAAAGTTCTGGACAAAATAAGCATGCTCAAACAACATAGAAAAGACATATAGTGCAAAATTGTAATCATTCAACAATATGAAGACTAAAGAGTTCATAATGCCAGGATCTAATGGCTGTATTTAGTCTTCTGTTTGAAATATGACCTGCTCACTAATCAGTTGATAGGGGGAAATCCTGAGCCCCACTGAAGTCAGTGACAAAACTCACAATGACCTCAACAGAGCCAGGATTTCATTCCTATATTTATGTGTGACAAAAATAATTGAATAGGAGTGAAACATGTAAGCATTTTTCCATGTAAGCATATTTTATTCATTGATTATTTTATGCAATGGCATTTAAATATTTTCAACTTACTGGGTCCTTGTCAACATAACTACTTCAGTGGAAAAGCAAGTGAAAGAGAATTCTAGTCTTTAAGGCTGTGATTTCTTTCAAAACTAAACTTGAAACTATCTATGCATGTGCAGCTAATTGTGAACTAATAATTTGCAATGGATACACACACATTACTTTGGCCCTTTTTACTGTTTGCAGATTGTTTGTAAACAGATTGTGAAATTTTGAATTTCACTCCTATTCCAAACCAGTCATGAATTCCAGCAGGAAATTGTTCTTGGTCTGCGAATGATTTATAAATACTCATAGATCACATTGGTGAGCATATCACAGGATGTTCTTTCATCCAAGTGAAGGACTTGGGTTTGTCCAACTATATTCCCAACTTAATTTAGGTAATGTGCCACATGGCACGTGTACCTTCTGCTGTACAGTGTGAACTTTTGGCTAACAGAACCCAAACACGAAGGACCTATCAGATGTCCGGGGTGACATTACTTACATCCCTAACTACTCCATGGATAGGGTATTCCTAGTAGCAATTGAAGATTTCCAGCGTACTGTTGACCTCCACGAGCACTGGATGCACCCATATCTGTAAGCAGTCCTGTTCTGAGTTTTGCAAATCCTGCTGGAGCTGCTCACAAGCTTTATGCAGAAACACTGCAGGGATTGCAGATGATGAACTGGAAGACTGCAGGGAAATCTGCAATTCGGACAGGTGTATTTTTTTTGTATCTCTTAGAAAAGCCTTATGGAAAACTCTTTGTAAAATGGCAGGGAAATTCTTAGGAAGAAAAATTGATTTGCTGCTCCACCTGTTTATCATGAGGAAATATATACCCCAAATGCACAGAGTGTTTACAACGTCAAGGGAATTAAGGCTAGCTGGGAATCAGGAAGGAGAAGATAATAGACATAGAAAAGTCAACCCACGACATACAAAAAGTCTGTGAAAACTATCGTTAGATAGTAGCCGTGTTTATAAATAGAATAGAATTTGCTTATTTTTTGATATATGCTTTCTTACATTAAGGAGGTTTAGGGCAGCTATTACAAAATTCTCAAGTTATGGAAGTCTATAGTCCCTATAGTTTATTTCAGTTTTCTCCTAAACATTGAAATGCTAGTTTTCTGGAAGGTTTCTGGCTTCTGCAAAGAGTGCTTGTGCATTTTGATTTATTCCGGTCATCTCTCTGCATACTTGTTACTGTAAGTATATTTGTCATTGTTTACATTTATTTCATGTATCTGTAAATGAACCATTGCTTAGGTTAGGGTATGTAGATATGGAAAAATGACAAACAGCCTTCAGGTCTTTCAAACACAGGAAGCCAGGGCACCAGGAATAGTGTTTAATAGGCCCTAACAGGAAACAGCCTTGTCGGAAATACAGGTTTATATACAAACACATCAAATAAGATGGACCCTCAGCGTCCGGGCAGGGCGGGGGGTGCATTTTCTTCCATAAACATCCATTTGGACCACTTTGGTGAGGCCAGCTTCAGCCTCTGAGCGGGCAGCCCTCTCCCCTCGTGCGGTGCCGGCCGGCCAGCCGGGGGGGACGGGATCCGGCCACACGGCCCCTGCGCTGCCTGACTCCTGGCGCGAGGCTGACGCAGCCCCGGCCGGGTTACCCCGAGGCTACATCCTGCAGTTTCTCTCTTGGGCACGGCTGTGGGACCCCAGGGAGGTCTTTGCTGGCTGAGCCCCAGGCGTTACGGGGGGTGCTGTTTCCTTTGCTTAGCTGGAGCCAGAAAATGTGTTTGGAGAAAATCCGGCCTTGACTTTATGTAGGCAGATACTTGACTAGGGTGGATATTTCAGAGGGGCCATTTATGTTGGTGGGATGTATTAAAAAAGAAAGAAAATATGCTTATGCCAGAACTTGGGGTCCAAATAGCCTTGAACTTCGGGAACATCCCAGTCAAGACCTAAACCTTGCTGTTCCAGCAAGGCTGTGCATGTGGGTTTGGGACGCTATGAGCTCCTTCTCCAGGAGCGCCCAGAGGAGTGGGAGCATCCGGACAAGTCCTTGGTGCGAGAACAGAGCCACAGCTCCTCCGGCGACCGTTTCAGGAGGACGGCGATGGGCCAGGCTGAACCAAAGGCATCTGGGCTGAACACAGCTATCAAACAGCCGATGGCAAATTGGCAGGAACTTACCTCTGTGTTGCTCTGGCCCAGGCCCCGGGGTGCGGGCAGCCCGGGATGCAGGGTTTCTGGCGACAGGCAGCCAGCACCGGCAGCTCCGTGGGAAATGCTTGTGGGTGCCAGCGTCTGGTGGGAGGCTCCTCACCTCTCTTCTCCATTGTATGGCATGGCCTAAGGATGTTAATATTTTCTATGCACAGCTAAATGCTGCTGCTTCTTTGTTTTGCTTTTTTATTTTATTTCTTTTTTTTTTTTTTTTTTTTGCTGTTTTCACAGGTGTTGACAGAAGTCTGCAGGGCCAGGCTAAAATCAGGAAAGTGATTCAACAGGACTGCTAAGCCTCCCTTGCTCCACCAGGGGAGATTGTCTGAATGCCTTGGATTACCTCTGCCTGCTTTGAGCCTGGCGGTAAGCCTCAGCCTTTGACTTAAACAGGAGCAGTGTTAGGTGACTCCTGAATGCATTTAAAAATCCCATTCCACAGTTTCTTTGTGTGTGCATTTGTTGGAGTACCTGTTTACCTGACTCTCTGAGGCAGTTGCTAAATCTGAGAGTTTCTCAATCAGCTGTTGAAGCTGCAGCTGTTGCTGCAAGGAGGCGATGGCTCAGGGCTGAACGGCTCTGATTGCAGACCTGAACTCCTTCCCCACCGCTGGCTGCGTGAAGAGTTTTGCCAGGGTAAGGGCTGAATAATGACTTCACAATTCGGACCTGTGTGCAGTATTCATCAGGCTGTGACAGCGTGGGTTTGCAAATGTTTTGACCGCCTTCCAAGAGGCTTTCACTGTAACATAAGCTGGTAATGAATTTCACATAGAAGTGCAAAAGATGCAAATAAGCAACTCCCCACCTACCACTGCTGTCTATATTCATTAGAGAGACAGATTGTTCAATGTCCAGATAATCATGAGAAAAAAGGTAAAATACAAGTAGCCAGGAAAGAAATGAGGCATGTAAAATTATTGAGTATTTTCCCTGTTTAGATAAGAAGTAAAATAGCAGTGTTGATCAATGGTCTGCTCTTCTCATTTCTCACTAGTTACTTTTTTCCTGTAAAGAAATTGCTTGAAATTATGGTGTTTAGAAAAGCGGGACATTTCAAAGTTGGATGCATGACAAAGAGAGAGTGAGCTGGGGTGTGTTTCCAATTGAGTGCTGTCATCAGATTTGATTTTCTCATTTCTAGTCAACCTAAGGCCCCTGAAGGACAGGGGTTACTCAGGAGCCTGAAGGAGTTTCAAAAGAAACGCAGAGTCAATCAAACGGAGGCAAGATGCCTCCTTGATCAGGTCTCCATGCCTGGCTCTTGGAAACCCGGTTTCCTTTGGAGCTGGTGCCCACACGGGAGAATGGGGAGGGAGCGGAGGCTGCAAGGTGCTGATGGCCTGGGGCTGCCGACGCAGTGTGGGGTGAGCTGTGGGCCTGGCGGCTCTGTGGCGGGGTGGCCGAGCACTGCCTCCACAGCGTGGGACAAACTGTGGGCCCAGCAGCAATTTTTTTTTTTGAGAACAATTTTTATCTTTCATGCAAAGACTTTTTCACCAGATGTGAGGATCATCTGAGAACAGAGTGAATATTTGTGATGAGGTTCAGAATGAGGGACACTTGAATGTTGCATATTCAAATTAAAAAGCTCTCAAAGGAATCAGTGAAAAAAGCGTACAGATTTGCACAATCTGGTCAACAAGAGTGACCTGATCCGGTACTTTCAGCCGTTATCTGCTGTGGGATTAATGGCTGATTGAACCATCATCATCCTGCCAAGACTAGTGAAATATCGTTGTCAGGAGCTAGCTGCCATCTGTTCAGCAGAGATGTAGTATAAAGCATAAAGAAATTAAAATAGGGGAATGCGGAATAAAAACACATCTCTGTTATTTGATATTTTTAAGCAAAAGCAATCAAATGCTTATGATTTTCATGAGGACATTTTTCCTAGAGTAATTTAAAAGACAATGAAAAGAATAAACTTAATGAGAATTTCAGTAAAGGCACTTCCTTTATTCAGTATATAGTCTATATAAACAAATCATAGAGAGAACATAACTGTGCCCTTTCTGCATTTGTTTTTTACTGATAAGAATCTGGAATCATCTAAAATTTTGCATCTCAATTTTTTTTCTGGCCATGGAAGTGCTCACAACTGCTTAGAAGTCACTCTTCAGCACTCAGAAGAGTTGCTTAGTGTTTTCCAAAAGAGGAGACCCAATATGAGGCAGCTTTACCAATCAGAGGCTGACTCAGTCAAGATACTTTCTTAAATTTCAAGTGTATGGTTTAAAATATGCCCTTTTAAGAGAGAGAATTATAATGATGCATTAGCTGTGAAACGGACGTGCCATCTAAGGTAAAACTTGTTTTGATTCTTTTCTCCTAAACGCTGTTTTCTTTTCACAATGAGATAAATGAGATAAAACTCACCTGAACTTGCGAGATCAAAACAATGGCCACGGTACCCTTCAAATAAATATTGTTTACATCTGAAGAACAATATTCAAGAATGTCAGCGTTTATAACTGACAATTACAAAGGCACTGCCAAGCCTGGGTAATGAATCGGTTGTTAGCAGAGAAGTCAGACAGTGCTAATCTCTTTACCAGCTAGTCAGCACTTTCAGACAGCCCATGGAAATGGCAGATGCTGTTTACTTAAAACAGAATTCCCAACTACTCTTCTTGCGATGCTGGGAACAGTCAGGGGCCAAAAAGTAGTGTTGATATCTCTTTGATTAAGAAAAGTATTCAGAAGTTCCCTGTTCCACAACGCACTGTTCTTTGTTTATTTTATATTTGTGAAGTTGCATCCTTTCAAACATTCTGCACATTCCTTTTTCTTCTTCATTTACTTGGAAGATTTCTTTAAAAAAATAAGCTAATCCCCAAATACCTGTCTCTTTGGCTTGTTGGGTGGAGAAAATGTTGCAATCGTGCGGTTGGGATACTGCAGCCTTGCCATGCCTGCACAGCGCAGCACGCCCACACCCCGAGCACCTTCGGCACAGCCTCCTGCGCCTTCGGATGTCACTGCTGGGAACAGGGCCTGGCTCACTGCGAAGCTCCAGCGTGGGGAGGCATCCTCAGGTTTTTGCAGATTCAGCCTACATTTGCCTCTGGAAATTAATTCCGCTTGCTAGTCCCTGGGTGTCTTAGCAGAAGGGCTTCAGGAGGCAGGAGGGCATAAACAAAGAGGCGTGAGCGCACTCAGAAGCAGTGTTGCTGTACTCATTCAAAACCATGCTATAAGAACAGCAAGCTAACTAACATCCCATGCACATGACAGCATTGCTACACAGGGCTCTTTCTTCAGGGCTAGATTATACCTTTGGCTTGTGCTAGTGAATAAAACACCAGCGCAACCTGTGCATCAGCAGGGTGGCTCAGCACTCATTGCATTATACATCAGGTTGGCTCGGTTTTCTCTTCTTGCTGTGTTGGTCTGTTTATAGCCTGGTGCAGTGCAGGGATGATTTGAGTTCTTTCAGCTAAAGCTCCCTGGACCAGCCAGGCAGGGCCAGTTTCTGCTCATTGGGCTTCTCCTGAAATCAGCCTTGCACCAGTGTGCTGGGGGAGGGAGGACACAGAGCGTGGGAACACGCACCTCTGCGCAAGAGCTGGGCATGAGTTTGCCCGCAGTGGAGACATGCTTTCATCTAGGGTGGTTGAGGATGAAAAGAAAAGCAATAGGGACAGGAAAGTCGACAAAAGTTGTTCTTCTATGTAAATGCAAATTGGCAAGCCAGAGGCTAGGAAAAGGCCTTCCCACCTGTCCCCTCTCTTCCGTGGTTTGGCTCACCAGACAGTCCATCCTGGGGGTGAAGCTGTGCACAGTAACACACGAACCGCCCCCCCCCCCCACTACAGAAACCCCCAGTTCATTCCTTTCCATTTATCTGTGTTGCAGCATGTAGAGACCTGGCCACAGGCTGAAGCCTTGCTCTTTCCAGCGCTGTATGTTTATTGTCCCAAAGAGCTTAGAGGCAAAATAATTCCTTCTAACTCTTGTTTATCTATGGCATGAAAAGAAATGTGTTGCTGGTGTTTTAATTCCCACTTGTACATATTGTCCCAGTACTGTGAGACCATTTTCCACTCCATAAGACACAGGACTGGAGCCACATATGGGTCACAGCCAGGGACAGGTGTGTCACCAAAGCTGTTTTGAGAAAACCTGACAACTTTTTGACAGCATTTAGCACAGCTCAAGCTGCTTCAGTTACTTCTGAATCCACTATTTCTTCATCCATAGCACGGCTAAAACTATTTCAATTATCCCACTCAGTTTCAAATCCATTTTTTTCTTTATCCTTTAGCTCCTTTTATTTTGCTTGGAGATTTGAACTGGCCAATGGAGAGACCTCAGAGACATGATGGGTCAAGTACAAAATAGTGACAGGATCATCACTAAAATATTGTTATGAACCAATTACCTGGCCGAGAGTTCTGCAAAGCTTATTTTTGTCTGGCGACGCACCTATTCCTCTGGCACCGCGTGCTGGAGTGCCACTAAAGGATTCCTTCAAAGTGACATAACTTACAGTGAATTAGCTCTAAACGATATTAATAGAAAAATACACCCAGTACAATCTGTCCATTTGCCTTGGAGCTAACTGAACTTGTGAAAGGGAAAATATACATGCTTTTAGGTCCCCAGAGTAGTTTCAGTCAGCATAATTCTGTTTTAGGGCTCTTCCAATTGAATCAGAGCAGCTTTGGGTTACCAATAACAATGAAGCCTTGGGAGTTAAGGCCTTCAGCAGTATGAAATGCATGTAGATTTAATTAAAAGGAATAACTGCTGCAAGCTTACTGAGAAGAACACATAATATTCAACAATACAATATCTTCCAAATGCTGCCTGTGCATTTATTACTATCATTTTAACAGAGGGATCATTTAGTATTTTAAACTCTGAAAGAACTTTACTGCAATGCCTACGTAGGATGTGGATCATTTGGGGTTTTTTTCCCGAAACCATATAAACTCTTGTGCATAAAAAGTATTATAAATCTTCCCATCTAGAACCAGAAAAAAACAGATAAACATAAGAGATAGTATGATACATGGTTTGCTTTGGATTCAGATGGTATCTGAGGCAAAGTTTCTTGTGAAGTCTATGTGGAAAATAATGTATATGTCCTTTATAAAACAGATTTTCACTGACACACATGGTCATAGGCATTTTTTTTCCTTTTTTCTAGTTTTCTTCAAATAGCAGTATTACAAATGTGAAACTTAAAATTTCACATGTATTCATTTCTTATATTCTCCTTAGTTAAATATTTTTGATTTTACCAAACCTAGAATTTTGAAAGCAGGAAAAGTTGCTTCTTTGTTTTTTTTTTTGAAGTCAGGTGTCAGAACAATGAAAGGAAAACAGTGCGGCATCATGACAATTTTTGTTATATTCTATCATTTTCACATTACCAGTGCAAAGTGCAAAAACCATTCATAACAAACCATGCATGTCGGTCTAAGTCTGCCATTGTCACATCCAGGACATGCTCTCACCTGTAACATATGAAAACCTGCCTGTGCTGCAAACCCATGGAGACACAGCTCTTTATGGCTCCTACTGTCTTCTGTGTGCCACCTGCTGCGCGAGGGGCTGCTTCTACCTACCTACCTACCTTGTCTGCAGGTGTGGTGGTGTCACTGATTTGCGCCTATGCTGTGCACACAAAGCATTCTGCCTTTATTCCTTTTAACTGTCCAAAAATCATTTATCTCTTTATGATGGAAGGTTAGACAGGCATATATTGTTGCAGTGACCTTTTGCCCCATGATATTACTGAATAATGTTGGAGCAGAGCTGGATTTAGGGATTAAGCAAATGGCAAACCCCAGTGACCTTAATTACTCTAATGCCTCCTTTAATCCCATCAGAGCTATGCAAATGAAATGCACTTCTTGCATTTAGAATAAAGATCGCTTGGTCATTTTTAAGCTGCAACTGGAGCACATAATGTTAAAAATGTAACAGACAGACATACAGGCCACCTGCTGTGTAGATGCCCATCGGAGTCACGGAGCGCCGTGCTGGGGTGACTCACATGGTCATCCACAACAAGCCGGGGAAGGAGGTCACAGGACTGCTGCATCCCTTCTTCCCATTGCGCTCAGGAGCAGATTCCCCTGGAGAGGCCGTCAAAGCAGGAAGCTTGTTCTCTCACTCCTTTGACCTACTCCCACACAAATATTCAGGACTAACTTCACACCAGTAATGTGAAGGATATATATATATATGTGTATATATATATATATTTATATCTGTGTGTGTGTGTGGATATGCATGTGTGCATGCGTGCATGCATGTAAGGCAAAGGCTATGAAGAGCCAAGGGTGTTTGCAGCTACTGGGGAGAGTGAGCACAAGCATTAGCTATGCTGCCCCTCTGTGTGTAGGTCTTTGGAGCTGAACTATGTCTCTTTTTTTTGCCCTCCCCAAATATATATTCATTCAAAAATATACATATAATTGCTTTGAGGTATTGGGCTATTGCAAATGTTTTGGTGGATGCCTGGAAGTTCAGCTGACCCCATCCGTATGTCTGTCTGCTTTTCTTTAGCACCATCACAAGAGTCATTAGTCAGTGCTCACCCACACATGGAGCTGGTGCTGATCCAGCTGCACAGGTAAGCATCTGCTTAACTTCCAGCAGGTGCCTAATCCTGTTGACTTCAAGATCAATGCTCCTGAGGGACAGAGTCCCTTGTGCTGGCAGCAGAAAGGGCAAACTGCCCTTCTCTGTTCCCTGATGCACAGTCAGTGCTTTCGCATTTTTCTCCTTTCTCCTGTGCTGAAGTCTGTGTAATGAGAGCCGACAGACACGCGGGTCCTTGTGGGGGTGGCCACATGCCTGCTGTTTGCTGGGGATCCTCAAGGAATCCAGCCTGGCCATAGACATGTTTTTCTATGGGTCTATCTCTGTTGTCTTATAATGAGGCTTGGCTTGTGTGCAGCTAGCACACGTCCCTGAAGACTGCTGTCAGGCAGGGTGCTGGCTGACATGCACCCCCACTCTTGGGGCTGGAGGTAGGACACGCCGCGCTCCTGTGTCAGAGCATGCTTCTCCCGAGCCATATGGCATCGTGTTTGTGTCCAACAAGTAGGACCTGCACTTCCTTATTTTTTAAACTAAAATTTCCATGGACAAAACCTCTTGGGCAACCAGGGAGGGGAAAAGCTGCAGTAGACACACACAAAATTGTCACATCCCAGGCTGTTTGGCGAATGCTACTGCCAAAGAGCAATATCGGCTTTTGATGTCCGCCTGTGCTGGGCAGAACAGGACACCTCAGAAAGGGGAGTTTGCAGGAACACGGCACCATCTGCTTCTCGCCACTGCCAGGCCTGGCGATGGGCTCTGCACGGGCTCCCGTCAGCACAGATTGCAGGCAGCCCGGCCTCCCGCCGGCAAGCAGTTTGAAAATGAAAAGCAGGACGCAAATAGGGAGTTGGTCAGTTATCCCAGCACCTCGCTGCTGATTTGCCAGGACGGAGAGAAAGGACGGTGGGAGAGCACTGGGCTGGGCAACCCAGGATCCCATCTCCTCCACTGGTGCTGGTGTCATGGAGATGGGACATTTTCAGAGTAAATGTGGTTCATATGCCTAGGGAAAAAGAAACATGGAAGCCGATGAATAGTAGTAATATTTTTCTCAGCATCCTGAAAATGATTACTTCATTGCAGGAAGATGTCTGTGAAGCAGTAAATAGCTCACCTGGAGGCCAAGTACTTCTGTTTTACAGGCACCATTTGTACTTTCTATATGCATCGCAAAATACGCAATTATGTAGATTTTTACAAATCGGATAAAACCAGCAATTTATTCCATTTTACCTGTTTTTCATGGCTGTGACTTTCTTGAATGCATTTGCTATTCAGAATTAGTTATAGAAGAAATCAGATTCTATAAAAAATTCTTGGTCTGTTGATTGTGAATTGCTTGTTCCAAGTATTTGACATTTGAAGTATATTAGTAATGCTTAACTAGGCACAAAATAATACAGAGAAATGTTTCTGCTGTCTTGCTGTATATGTTTAATTCCTAAAATATGATTTTGACTGCAAACAGGCACAATTATGAGCTTTTAATTAACTTTGCTGAAAGTTCTGTCAGAATTATTTCAAATTCACTTCTCTTTGATAATGTGCTGCTAGTATTTACTAAAACATTCCCAGGAAGCAAATTCAACAAATGTAGATGAAACTAATTTTGGTTTACTGAGGCCAAAATTTGCAGAACTTTTCAAGTATTCCTCTAGTTCTATGATGATGTTTAGTTTTGAAAAGGATAGCAAAGGAAATGCAGAAAATGATTGACCACTGAGCCTGACACCTATTCTGAACAAAGAAACTGAGTGCTTCTAATAAACAAACAAAATAAAATAAAATACCAATATTGACTACAGTTGGGCAAATGACGTGGAAGAGCCAAAGAGCAGCATATGGAGAACTTTACTACACATCACAGCAGATTTAGAACAGCTGAATAAGGACTGAATTCTTCTGAAATAGATGATTTTTTCAGTGGATGATATTTGGTACTAATTTAATGGAAGCCAGGTAAAAGTGACATCTGGAATTTGAGCTATGATATTTTGATCGTATTAATCATGGATGGCCAACATAGCTCTGAAGAAATGGTTAGCAATCCATGGCTTGTGGCTGCTAGGCAATGGCACTGACTTGGAAAATATATTAGGAATGATGTTTTACTTCCCAAAGTTACACCTCATCTTCAAGAAATGTTGGCACCACTGGGAAATCTGAGCTTAGGAAAACAAAATTCAGTTGAATGCCTGCAGTTGCAGAAAGCTGAGGGACAGCTGAAAGCCACCACAGTCCTTCCTGTCTCACTTAGGGATCCCACCTGACACACCAGGAAGAGGCATGATGTCATGGTGAAACTCAGAATAAGAGAAATGATACTAATCAGTGATGTCTGAAGCAGATTGCTTCTGGTGGAGCATGATAGCATGGAGGTGTTACCTGGAGAATAAGTCTAGTCAGACATACTTGGCTGCTTGCATCAGGCAAGAAAATGAGAGAGCTCAGACATAAGCATATCAAGGATATTTCCATCACTTGCAATGCTGAAAGCTGTCATATCTGGGTGGCCAGAAACAAGCCTTGCCATGTGTGACAGGATGATGGGCAGTGCAGGGGGGGCAGCCACCCTCACCATGGAAGGTCAAGTGTATAGTGCTGTGCTTCAGATGTGACCAGTCAGTCAATACGTGCAGAAGGATGGATGAGCAGAGGTCTGGGTATTTGCAGTCCATGCTGACTCCGTGGTTTACAGTGAAGGAGATTTTTTTCTACACAGCTGCAAATGCCATGTTCCGTTTTACCTGTCATGTTCCTGATGCAGTGGTAGAAAATGTCTTCCTATCCCCATTGCACTGAGCTGTGCATTGGTAACTGCCTCGTAATGCCTTCCTGCTCAGAGCTGGCTGTGCTTCAGGTGCAGAGAAAGAGAAAATTACTCTGACACCCTGCAGTCTGGTTTCATTGGCTGATGCTGGGATGGAAGTTACCGCTTTGCACCAGACCAGGTGGTGAATGGAGCAAGAGGGATGGTCTCCAGAATACGAGAATTTCCACATGACATTGAAAACCACAGCAACAGGAGAGAGCTCCAGATGAGGCAAAAGAAAGAACTGAGAGAGAGTTCAGTTGATTCAGAACCTGTCACAGAAAATGCTTCGTATTTATACCTTCAAGATACAGACAGCTCAGGTCAAGGGGTATAGTTCACTTTTCCCCAGGCTGAGACAGCAAAGTGCAATTGCCTCAGACAAGGACTCTTGCTGCTTTCTAGAAGGTGTGTGAATAGGGCAATTGGTGCTGGAACAGGCTGCCCATGGAGATATTCAAGGGCCTCTTAGCAAAGAGATTCAGTGAAAATTAGTGAAGAAATTCTTATAAACCGTGGACCAAGTGGACTTGTGAAAAGTCTGGGGTCAGGTTGTATGGCCCAAACAGCCTCCCTTGGCTGTGCTCACTGCAAATGAAAGCAACCTCACACCTTTTCAGCCTTGCAGGACGAGCACAGCCTGAGAGGCATGCTGCAGGCTAGGGCCCAGGCGGTCCCTTCTGGGAAACAGGGGAGAGGGATTTCTGAGGGGGAGCTCCAGCACATGCCTAAGCACCTGCATGTGGAGGGAGTGTTGCTATAGAGCATACGTCAAGTAACTCCTCATTAAAGCACAGACATTTGGTTCTTCCTGAAGGGCCAGGGGCCTGGTGCTGAGCACCGCTCACTGTGTTTGTAGCCTCAGTTGCTCCTCTCTCCTGGTGTCAGGGTAGCGCGGGGCAGACTGGAGCAGACGCCACTGGGTATGTCTCTCCTGCTCTCCCTCCTCTCTGCCCACTCTCACCAGCTTTCCTTTCTCCATTCCCATGGCAGGGGGGCGGGGGGAGCTCCTCCAGACTCCTATTCTTTCACGAGCAGCTGTTCTCCCTTTTGCCGAGAAAGCTGGCGAGGGGAGAGTATTGCCACAGGGAGGCCAATGAAGCCGGGACTGTGCATGCAGGAGGAAACATCCGTCACGTCCCAGTGGGCCTCTAGTCAGTCAGCGAAGAAACTCCACAGGCACAAGTGTGTACTGCTTCAGGGTCTCTGCACACCTGCTGTGAAGTGGAAAACAGAACTAACAATTCATTGACTGCCACTGCAGGTTTTCTTTGCGTCATAGCTGAGAGATATGCAAAGCCCAGGATGGGCAGCACCAAGCATTAGGAAGCAGTAGAGAACACGTACAGTGCTGCAGGAGGTGAGTAATACAGCTCCCAAATCGATCTGATGCTTGTGGGCAGACAGCCTCCCTGCAAAGTGGAGTAGCCATCCCAGTACTGGATGTGTGCCTTAGTTTATGTACATAACCATCTCTGTTTCAGAGGGGGTTTAAGCTGCGGATGCACTGTCTGGATGCAGGAGTGAGGAGGGCCCCAGGTAAGCAAGAGCTGAGATGGTGAGCACCTGCCGGGCTGCACTGCAGTGTGATGTGTTGGGGCCACTTCTAGCCCCGCCAAGCAGCTGCCCACTCCAGGGCAGTCCTGTCTGGGCACACGTGCTTGTGCACTCATAGGGAAGGAAGCCTGGGTGTAGCTGAAATGCAAAGCCGCAGATTGGAAACAGCCATGCTCAGCCCTCGTTAACAATTAGAGGAGCTCTCAGACCTTAATTACTCCCTGGCCCAGGCCAGGTCAAGCTCTTCCACATGACTATGCTCAGACTGGTATCTTGAGGCCAATCTGCTTTAGCAGTCTCTAGGCTTTGGCAGGCTTTAGCCCAGGTCACCAGCTCTGGCCCCCAGACACGATTTCTGGTCAGCAGCCTTCTGGCCAGGTCCCCTCTGGGAGCCTCCCTGCCCAGCCCTGGCCTCCACTGAGCACCAGCCACATGCAGCCTGCCCCACATCTGCCTCCTGGCCACTGCCCTGGGGCAACGTGAGCATCCTGCCCCACGTCTGCCCTGCTGGCCACTGTTGCAGGGCAACGCAGGTGGCTGACGCAGCAATGCACAGACTATGCAAAGCAGCAGTCTAAACTCCTTGCACTTAGCATACAGACAGCACTTGGGAGACCCAAAAAAGCCGACACAGCACCCACACAAACCCCTTCATCAGTTTCCTGTTCACCCCACAAGGCAATAGCTGTGTGGGAAGGCCAGGAAGCCACTGCATTCATTCACTGTCTCCTTCCTGTTTGGTCTTGCTTTCATGCCTAGTCACAGCCGATTTTGTCTTTTCTTAACTTCCAGCTTCCTCTGCCAGGTCAGCCTGAAAATCTACCCATCAGATAATCAAGGGCTCCCTCGGTCTGCTTTTTGCTAGGTTAGCCATCAGGAGGCCAGACTTGAAAAACTATTTTTTATCTAGATGGCAGCAACTTCATTGTTCTGCTTGAAAAGCAGACCATTCATTTGTTAATTGTTTTAATACCTTGCCAATTCAGAGGCAGACTTGCAGGTGCCAGTCTTCCTTTCCTTCCCCCAGATGTATAAGTCAGTGAGCACTACAATGCAAAGAGTCAGAAAAATGCAACACATCAAGAACTCTTAACATGAAACTGAGTTTGCAAGCTGCATGTAGATCACCTGGTAGCCAAATCTTCAGTAAATCAAAACTAAAGACCTAATACTACATACACATCTTCAAGAATTTTTAGACCAGAAAATAATTTTGCCTTTATCAGTAGTCATTAGGTGAACTCCTTAGTGAAAAACAGCTGCTAATTCTACTATCTTTCCTCTCATTTTTAGTAAGACCACACTTGAAGTGACAGATGACTCAATGTTAGCCAGGGTGGCAACATTTGGCCCACGGGTCTCTGAGTGTGACGAGGTGGTGAAGAATTGTGAACCCTGGTTTTTCCAAAGCTCCTGTGAGTTCTTCAGTAAATTCATCAGTTAATCCCTGTAAGAATCTACTCAGAACATATATATTTATAGATGTAAATTTGCATATAGATTTAGACTTGTGAATATGTAATTCTTCAAGCTTTTCTCTTCTCCTATTTTTAATTTGATTTTAATGTCTTCTCCCCTGTTAACTCTACACAAATCAAGACCTTTTGCCATGGAATGCAGGGAACTCTTTTCTGTAACGCACTAGCATCAGCAGTCTCAAGCATCTTTGAAAATTTAGCCTCTGGGAGCCTAACTGATTTTTGAACTCATTTTTGACTTTCTCATTCCTGCCTCTAAGGCACCTGGGAACCTACTTATAGTATCTAGCTAGCTTAGTTGCCACAGTAGCTCTGGTATTTTAGCTCAAAAAGACAATGAATGACTCCGACTTCCCTTTCCTGTTACCCAGGGCTGCTGGGGCATGGCTCCTTATCTACTCAGTAGAGAGAAGTAGTTACTGCTTCTCAGCAAGTGTACCTTCCCACTGTGGTTTGTACCCAGGTCAGAACTGAGGGTTTCACTCAAATAAAGAGTCTAGTCAATTTTTAAAACTCTTTGTATTCCTAAGCCTGCATGCTGACTTTCCTAGGATCAGTGGTGGAGCACCAGCATGGAGCGATAGGCTGGTGCTGGCCTTCTTGTTCATCAAATAGCCCCTAAAGGAGGTCTTCTGAAGGCAGCCCATGGCCGTTTTGCAAATTATGCATGTATTACCTTCCACATGGCTGTTTCAAATGGATGGGCTAGCAGTTCTGAAAAAGTGTGCATGGAGTCTGGAGAGCCACTAACTAGGCTGGAACAGCAATGATGGCAGCTTTGCTTGCATCATCAGGTCTCCCCCCACCATCTGAGTTTGTGCACTTTGTCCCTCCTTCTCCTTTCCCTCATGAACCTTTGTTTAGGAAAAGAGTGAGAGAATTTAAGAAAAATGGGTGTTTTCAGGAATACTTTTAAGCCATATTTCCCAGCGAATGACCTAGCAGTATGAAGCATTGCTTTATTACACTAACAGATGATCTTAACGATAATCCTCTGGCTCCAGGTCATAAACATTAAAGACAAAAAACTTGCAAAAATGTCCCACCTAAGTAGTATGTATGTGCCCATCTTTAAAGGATGTCTGCTTAGAGAAGGAGGCTGTCACATGACGCATGCAAAAAAAACCACTTTTATTTCTTCAAATTAACCACAGCTTCTTATAACAACAGTGGTTGCAGAGCTGTAAACAAAGTGATGGAGGCCACTGATAAGAAGAAATGGTGGAGTTGGTATATTCAGTTAGCCTAATGCTCTATTTTTAGAATACTTTTATTTTTCTTGAAAGAAGTTAGCAGGCATCTATATTTATCTGACATCTGCCTCCACATAAGTCCTTTTGCAAGCTCTCATTCCCTCACAGTGTCCAGCCTTGTTCACGCTGTTCCACTCCCTGATTTCTTCGGCACTTATGAACTGCCGTGGGGGTGTTGTTAAACCACATGTGAAAAGGAATCCAGTGTAGTACCATACGGCCTAAAAAATGGAGCACAGCCAAAGAAAGAGGGTTTTAACCCGAAAAAAATTGCTTTGAAGCACAGTTTGCATGTTAAGGAGAAGGCTTCTCAATCCCAACCCAACATATGCTGCAGGGCTTTGACTTTTTGCATGGTCAATCTACATGGGACTCGACTGACTTCTTACCCAGAGTCAGGCTTTGCTCATGATTTTCCACACGCATGAAAGCTAGATCTGTTCCTGTGACTTATTGTACTTTGTGTAGAACCTGAAAAGGTTTTAAAAATCCCATGCTAGGATTCCCTTTGTCATTTACAGAGGAGGGGGCTGTCTGGTGACTCTTTGCTGCCTTCTCCAGTAGTTGCTGAATTTGGGCACAACTGCAGCCTTCAAGCTTTGGCCTGTGATAGTGGTGCAGTGCTCCTCAAATCTACTCAGGTGTTGCAAAACTGGTGGAAATCCAGCTGGCTGTGAAAACGGACATTGAAATGAAGCTTGGCACAGCAAGGCTTACATGCCACAGGCAAAGGGGACATGCTGGTAAGTCGATCAGCAAGGAGGAAGCTGAGCTGGATTATTGCTGAGTTCAGATGACCATTCAGTGGGGAAGCTGGTCCATTGCAGAGCCATCCTCAGTACTGCAGCATTACAACTAGCCCTTCTTTAGCACCATCCTATTCCAGAATTTATTACACATGGCAGTGGAGGAGAATTGGTCCTGTACAGGTTAGAAATGGGTGAATCTGAAGGTATGCAAAAGCCTTCAACCTTCAGAGCAGCATCCTACCTTTGCAAAGATGGATCTTTATGGAACAGATGAAAAGTGGGAGGAAAAAATCTCCTTTACGGTTCTTCAAATGTAGCCCAATACACATGCTTTTAGAGTGTCTCAGCTATGGAAGAACTTGAAAGGTCTTGCTCTACCCTCTAACAGGGCAATCAAAGACAGTTAAACAGAGTGCTAATTATCTTTCTGGACCCATTTTTTTCACTGATTGTGAAGCATTATCTAATTACAGGGATCGCTTGTGAATTCTCATCTGGCATACAGCCTGTCATTTCAGGGAGGATATTCATTAGCTTTGGTTTTCAGCAAAAATAGAAAATGCCCTTCTCTGATGTACAAAACTCAGCTCAACATCGACAACGGGATAGTGGTCCTGGCTGTCTGAGCACTAGCCTGCTGCAAGGGGAAGGTACGTGGGCTGCATGAATTCAGCTGACCCACAATTTGAGCAAGACAGGGAGGGTGACTGCTGCCAAAAAAGCCCCAGAGTAGCTTGAAAACCTCAGTGTTCGAAGGGAGAAAAGTGACTCCCTACTGCTATATTGAAAGATGTATTCTATAGCCATGGTTTGGGAAGGCTTGTTTGAATATCTACTACTTAGAAAAAGAAATCTAATTCTTGAGTAATTCTTTACTAAAGACAAAATCTGGGCAGTGGTAGGAGTGCTGCAATAGCCAATGTTGAAGTTGGACGTAGTCACGTTTTCCTTTCCTCCAAAGAGAAATACCAGACAATTTCTTTGAGTCACTGGGCAACCAACCAAAATGGCCAAATGAACATTTTCTAGATGTCATTATTGATAACACGCGATTGGCACTTTAACAAGCAAACCTTTTCTCAGGCTACAATTCTGGAGCCACGCTGCGCATTAGGTGGGCTCAGGGCTCCTGAGCAGAACTTGCGAATGTGCTGAAGTTCCTCTGATGGAATGCCGAGATTGTGAAAATATGAGAGGCTAGTCCCGTCTTGCTAGCTGGCGCAGCAGCCACGGCAAAGATATGAGTAACTTTGCCTTCCAAGTACAAAATGATTGCTGGCAGTACACTGTGAACATGTCAACTTAGGGGAACATATTAAGAAAAGGCCCATCAGTGGTTTTCTTTCTTTAAATGGTAGCCACTGAAAAGTTATGCAAACACTTCAGCTGTGGAATATATAATCTGACGTTTGGCAGGGCTCCTTTGTTGATCCAAGGAGTGAAGTATGCAGTGGATGGCTAGCAGTTGTTTCAGTGCTTATTCAAAATGATAAACTATATTAGATGTGGTTTTTTTTCCCCCCACTTCTGTTCTAACTAGGTCACTCCCAGTAAATAAACCTGATTCCCTGGTTTTCTAACAATGAAATGTTCTTTTAGCGGCCACAGGCTAGTACAGAGGGAGCTGCAAAAGGGAATTAGAGAGGGAGAGAGAACATGAGCCTGTGGCTATACATGAAAATGAGCCCAAACCAGAGCCGGCTATCTGAAACATGCACCCAAGCAAACATGGTTGGTTTTAATAAAACCATTCCCTGGTCCAAACCACCCAAGTTAAAACCTGGCCAAAGAGGTGCTGCTAAATTAAAACTATTTTCTGCCCACTTCTAATCAAAATGAATATGGCTGAAATCAGAGCCTGTTTGTGGAATCTGCCCTGTAGTCTCAAGTTTTGGGCGTCCTGGTCTAAACCTCTTTAGGTGTTGATTTTGCAGCCCAGCCTCTCTCCTCACCATCTTCTCTTATGCCGACTTTCTCTCTACAGCCTCCAATCTCTCCTGCTCAACCCTGCTTCAGTAAAAACTGTGGGGAAAAAAATCCCAAGTTGTGTCTCCAGAAGTTACTCAGGTTTTACTCATTGCTTGACAAGGTCTAGATGATAAATAAAGAAACCACACTTTCCACAGAAGACCCTATAGCACCTGATATAACACACAGTCTGTGCAGCTGCTGAGGAAACAAAACTGTGTGCTAGCTCTGTGTTCTTTTTAATACTCTTTGAGAGAAAAATAAAAGGCCTAACTAAAATAAAATATTAGTTTAATTTTTATCATGTTTTCTTTCTACCTGTTTATCTACTCCATGTGAATACTCACCTACTAGTTCATTTTGAAGAGTTAAACTATTTCTAAATAAAATAAATTATGAATACGGGCAAAACTCATACAACATCAAAAGTATCACAACCCTTCCCTAAATTAAAAAGAGAGAATGCTCTCAAAAATGGATATTGAGATAGTCAGTAAATGGGAAAAATATGAACTAATTAGTCATGCATCATTTTTACAGGAATGACCTATTTTGAGAAGATAGGTCTTCAAATGATTTGGGAGTTAAGAAGGAATTTGAAGAGAATAACTGCTTATCTTGAGAAGAAAAATCAGTAACACAAGAAATGTGTGAAGACAACACAACAAAATATTTCAATGCTACTGGAATACAGCTACATGAATTGGAAACCACATTTTGCCATTTTCTGATCTGAGCTGCATATTGCCATTTCCTATGATTTTCTATTAGCTGAATTCATGCTTACCCATACACCCACTATTCAGAGCATATGAAACTTATAAGGCTTAATAACTGCGAAGTGGTGAGCTACAGATGTACCTTGTAGGTTCTGCCTGTTTCAGGGTTAGTAATAATAATAATTCCTGTTGATTACCCACTATTATCATTCTGGATCCACGAGTAGGCTGAATCATCTGTGAATCCTCACCCAGTTCTCACCCAAACACAAGGAACCTGAAGTAAAACCCAAATTAGCATATTCCTACTGAGATTGGATCATTTGGTCAACAACACAAACAACTCTCCTCTGAGCTTTCTCCTTGGCCTTGGCAGTCTTAAAATGCCCATTGACTTTATCCTTGGCCCAAAAGCCCACGGCAGCTCCCTTTTGTCCCAGCCGATACTGGTACCCATGTGATACTGGTACCCATGTCACAGGCAGCACTGGAGTCTTGCTTTTTCTCACCCAGGCTTGCATGTGCTCTAGTGTTTCATGACAGTATCATTTTGTGGCTCCTTCCCACAGCCTCTTTGAGATTATGGGGCTGATGTTTGAAATGGAAACCTTTGGTCTCACATTACATGCCAATATGTGCTATGACCCCCTCTTACAATTTTCCTTTCTTATCCTAGAAACAGACCCACGCACATACACAGACAGAAACTTCACATCCTGCCACTAGGCTTTGATATATTGAGCAATATAAAATATATGGTACCCTTGTGGTTGGAGGAAGCCTATGGAAATAAATCCAACACAACCAGCGTATAGTGATTTAGTATGAAATATTACCCAAACTCGTCCTGATGCTACATAGCATCTGCTGAATCAAAGAGAAATGAAGGAAGGAAGCCATCATTTAAAACACTAAAAGGAATGAAAGATGTTCAAGATCAGACTTTTTTTTTCTTTTCTTTCTTTCTTTCTTTTTTTTCTTTTCTTTTCTTTTTTTTTTTCTTTTTTTTTTTTTTTTTTTTTTTTGAGAATGAATGAGGCTTCACGTTTCTTGCAGCATTTTTCACTCAAATACAGCAGCTATAACCAAGACATCTGGTCAAAGGCTGCAGCATTGGTAGTATTTACTCCACAAAGGAAAAGCCATGCATAATTCCATTAGATTTGCTAGGGAAAAATGACTTTCACAGGGTCCACTGACAGTGAATGAGGCGATAAACTGACATGACAAAATTTAATGTTAATAAGAGCATTTTCTACTGTGCACATGGCGAAAAAAGTCCTAACCTTACACACATACGGATGAGCTCTAAATGAGGAAATGTCTCTCAATAAGAAATCCGGGAAGACTGGAATCATGGAAGACAATTCTTTGCTAACACCACCTCCACACTAAGAAATGTGGATGTTAGGATTTCTTAAAATGAGTAGCAAGTAAAAGAAAAAACTCACTTGCTACCACAGAAAGCAGAAACTTTCTTCTTCCTGGAATACTGTGTTCAGTACCACTTACTCCAGATCAGAAGGTGAAAGGTTTAAAAAAAGAGTGGGATGAAGAAGATTTAGGAATATGGAATGGCTTCTGTACAAAGAGACTGATCACTGATAAGACTCTGGCTTGGAAAGGAGGCAACAACAAGGCGAAACGTTGGGCTACAAAACCAAGAGAACAATCATCAGCAGGCTGCATGAGCTGCTGGCCTGCCCCAGTGTGGATGTTTGCATGCAGGTGGTTTGTAGGCTGCTCGGGATGATGTAGAAAGTTGGCAGGGTGGTGTGTGAGGCTACTGTCATGCCCAGGCAAGACAGAGTCAAATACAGAAGAATTCAAACCCTCCTGAAGTGTTCACTGTTATGGGTGAGGCTCAGAAAGGAGGGAGAGTCTGAAAATCTGTCATTGGTCCACTTAAGGGACGACTGTCAACTGCCCACCCTCAGAGCACTTTATGGTGGGAATGGACCATGATTCCCGTCTCGGCTGCACTGTGTGCCAGCAGGAGGTCGCTTGCTGATGATGAGCAGCATGTTGCATGGCGGGTGACTTCTCAGGCTGCACTGGCTTGTTGCGCTGGCTTGCATTTTGGGAGGGAGGGAAAGGCTTGTACCCACTCCCAGCCTACTTCCATGGAGAGCTGAATAGCAATGCGATGGATATGGTCTGCCCTCTTTCTACTCTGACCTTTGAGACGAGCCGCTGGTGCCAAGCTTTCCCTTCCTCTTTTGTGCAGCATAATAAGGGCAGGTCAGAATCCTGTCATTGGTTTGGAGGCTTATCAGCAATGTATCAGAGCTCACCCAGCCTCTGGAAAGTGGTCTGGAGCTCCCACAAGAAAAGATTTATTGTACTTCGTTCTTCCAGCTGGGCTGGAGTCGCCGTAAGAGCAGTTTTTCTCTCTCTTTCAACATCTGACAGTTCTACTTCTGCCTGGAGCCTGGAAGCCTAGAGGTTGGTAAAAAGTAATCAAGAAGTAATTACCCTTTCAGAAATAATTCAGTTCAGGTTTGGATACAATTTTGGATGAAGGCTTCAGGGCAGTGGAGAATTTTTATTGTATTGGAGTCTTCTGGCTCTGCCTTCAGCAGCGTAGGGCTGTGTTTTAGCTTGCTCATTAGGGCAGAAATAAGCTCACTCACAAGAGCAAAGGCATACACGTATCTGTAACAAAGTTACAATAAATATCAGAGTTCATTAAAATTCCTCTTTGCAATGTTGCTGTCTTTTAAGAGAACAATTTGAGTTTTCAAGTCCTTGCTACTTTCCATGAACCCTTCATTTTTAATGAAAACATTTTCCTCTTTGATACTTATGTTTCATCAAAAAGCTATGTTCTGTTGCAAAGATGGAGAACTGAGGGTCAATGCTAGCATTCACACAGCTAAAACAAGGCCTGGCTATTGCAACACAGTCCTTGTGACCAGCCGCTGCCACCAGTCTGTTTCTGCGGGATTGTGCACGGGGAAAAGAGGACGTCTAGCTGCCCACCCCACGCCAGTTTGTGTGCTTGCTGCTTGCCCGACGAGGAGGAGGAGGCACTGCCTCAGCCAGGCAGCGCCCGGGCTGCTCAGCTGCTGCCAGCTCTGCTGCCTGTTGATAGGCACCATTTCCCTTCCCTCGGGCAGCACCGGCTGGGTGTCCCAGAACTGCTCTGCCTAGCAACACATATTAATTGTAAATGAAGCTTTGGAGGCTGAGCCTGGTTCTGTAACAATTTACTCCATTTAAATGTCTGCCTCTCTTCTACTGCTCCGAGCATGGGCACAGGCCTCCCGTCCTTCCTCTCTGTGGCTCCACAGGCTGCTCATGGTGCTGCAAGTCACAGGTGTTGGGGTAGCTGCTGCAGGGCCAGCCTCAGAGAGGGATCACATCCCGTGGCCTCCTTCCCTGCCTGCAGTGCCACCAAGTTCGAAGCTGGTGGTGGGGCTGGCCTGCAAAGGAAAGACTCCCTTGAGAAGCTGTGGGGCACCGTGGGTCTTGGAGCTGGGGGGGGCTGCACGTGCTGCAGATACCAGCACCTGAGCCATGGCCCTGCCTTCAGGAGAGTGCTGGACTGTGCAAATCCCAGGCTCGATGAGTACACCAACTTGGACGTAAGATATGCCAGATGTAGCAGGGCTGTGGCTCAGCCCACCCTCCTGCCCCAGGTGCTTACACAGTGCCATGTGCTCCTCTGCCTCCACTCTGTGTCTCTGGGGTTGTGCTGTGAAAGGGGAAGCAGGCTCCTGGGGGCACTGCCTTGCTTCTTGCAGAGGGTGGTGAAGCTGGGGCCAGGCAGCGTGTCAGGGTCCCTGCCAGCAAGCCAGCAGCTCCAAGAGCCAGTCTGTGCTGGCAGTAGGTTGGGCTGGGCACAGAGCTGCAGGGAAGCATGGTTCAGACAGTAGCTGAATTATAATTCAGTCCCTAGCTTGTTTCTAGGAGTAAATTGTCCTTCACTATGGGCTAGAGGGTAAATTCACAGTCTAGTCCACAGTGAGTCCAGAGAACTGAGATAAAGCAAACCAGATGTGTGATTTCCTGAACCTTTGGCATAAGCCTCACATACAGAGGGTTGCTCCTGAAGGCAGCTATTAATGTTATACCACTGTTGAAAACAATTATGTTTTATCTTGATATAGCCCAAATTTTGTTGCAGCACACAAAGTACCACATAATGCAAGACGCTGGAGCATGGTGACCTCTCCCTCGAGCTATAAAAGGTTGGTGAAGTATGATGCATGGGCTCAGACTGATGAGGGAAAGCAAGACAAGAGCTGCCTCCTTGCTGGGATCTGGCTGTGGCTGAGTGAGGGGACTGGTGCTGAGGCAGTCATGTAGCAAGAGGGCAAAGAGGGGGAGAGGGGTCTGTCACCTTCCCCAGGACCAGCCGGGCAGCAGCGATGACGAGCGGTGTGGAGGCTGCACTGCTACGATGGCTGGGTGCAGAGGGTGGAGGAGGAGGGAGGCCAGACAAGCCGGGTGTAGCACTCTGCAGCCCATGCCACCGTGCAGGAGTGTGGGTCTGCAAACAATGCTGTGGGCAAGTGGAAATCGTTTCCAGCCAGTTAGCCAAGTCTGCGTTCAGGGTATTGCCCCAATGTCAACATGTGCCAGGCTGCAACAGGACAGCTAGTGGCAGGCGCGTGCTTGCTGCATGGAGATGTCAGCTTCTGAGCTAATGGCTCACAACAAATAAAATGTCTTGCCCATCAGGTACCTTTGAAGTCAAGGTGATTTTTTTTCCACAGCCTCTTTTTACTTCTTAATTAGATTGTAAACTTGGTGGTCAGTCCTTCAGACTGAGCTTGTATGGCTTCCCAGCAGGATTCTGGTCCAGACTGGTGCCTGCGCTTTGGGGTAGGACAGTATTTTCTCACAGCTGCCTCCACGCACCACAACGACCCATTTGTGAATCAGCCCAAGCCCCACCCTTTCTTCCTCTTTATGGGTTTGGAGAGGAGTAATCTGGCTGCAAACCAGCAAACCAAGTAAGAATATGCTTAATTTTAAGCATATGACTAGCAGCAGGGGAGCTGATCATGGGGCTGCTCCCATGCTGTGCCCAAAGGATACTGAGCTGGGGGTCAGCACGTGGCAGCTGGGGGCTGCAGTGCCCAGCATGGAGACCGCGCAAGGCCCCAGCACCTGCCCAGTGGGGCTGTGGTGCTGCCCCCGCTCCCTGGGCTGTGGTGGGGCAGAGCTCATTGCGCCCCAGTGCCTGTTTGGGCCCTGTGCTGCGGCACGGCTCTGCGGAGGCCCTGAGACCTCCCCACGCCTTGGTGCAGCAAAGACCTGGCTCCTGCTAGCCCCGTCTGGCGCACGGCGTTCAGCTGGCAGCAACAATCCTGCAGATTTTGCCTTCCCCCTGTTTGCGTGCAGTCAGCCCACAGTGCTTTGCAATCTAGCATGCAATCATTTCAATGGCTAAAACCAGTTTGTTTGAATTTCACATGCCAAGCAGCTTGAAGGCAAATGAGTTAGCATATTACAGTGTGTCACTGCATGCTCATGTGCCTTTGTTTTCCCTCCGCATGTTTCAGTGGGCCACGTTAGCACTTGTGCAGCACAGGTCCCCATGCTCCTGACCTACAGACAGTTAGATGGCTCACAGTCTCTCCAGACTCGTACTAGTGTTAAAGGATTAAATCCTGAGGGCTGTTCTTGCAGGCTTCCATTTTGCTTCCTGCATTCCTTTTGGACAAAGATCCATTTTACTGAAAGAGATTTTTGCAAACTGCAGCTTTAGTCAACAGGAGTTCACCTGATTAAGGACCTTTGCTTTTAAGATATGCCAAAGACAATTAAATATGCTTTGTATTGAGTACAAACTCTTCATTGTATTGGGAAGTTTCCAGCTCTGCTAGTAATGGGATGCACAAAAGAGTAAAGATAGGCAGACAGACAATTTTTGAAAAAGAAAGCATAATTCACTAGATACTCCCCAATTATTTGAAGATACCATCTTGGGCCTGGTGGAAGTATCAGCTAAAAAGGGAAATACACCATGGCTTACTTGTTTGATTTGGGTTTAACCCAGTGGTACTGTATACCTCATTCATAATGCAGTTCCAAATTGCTGTTATCAAAATTTACGGGCGTATTTCACGGGCTTTCAGTTATTGCTACATATGTATCATTGTGGTATGGTGGAATTCCATGATATATCCCCTTGGCAGATAGTCTGGGGTTGCATTTACAATGTTAACACTTAGTTATTCAAAATGCTTTTATTTCAGAGGCTCAGAAATGAAATGGGGGGTTTTTTTTGGACCAAAATGTCAACTTTTGCTTGAATTGAAACAGCCACATGAAGGTTTTGCTTTCAGGCTGTGTTTGCAGGTTACTATTACTTTAGTTACAGAGTGGAATTACAGTAAATTAATCCATCATTAAATTATACGCTTCTTTGAGATCACATTTTGTTGCCCTTATTTTTTGGGCTTCCAGGAGCAATTTTGACTCTTGCAAGTACTTCCTTAGCATAAGCTGTGAGTTTGATTCTTTGGTATTTGTTGGTTTGTGTTAACTGTAGACCCCTAACAAAGTGATCATGAGTGTGTATTTTGAAAGTTTAATGTATTTCAACATGAATGATTAGCCACCTGAGACATCTTATCAGAAGCATGTGTTTTGGATTTGCTATCTATCACTTATCCTTCTCTTTTTATCTTTACTAGACCAGATGAATAAAAAGGCCAGGTAACTGATCAGCAGAACAAAAATTGCCTATGGGGGACAGATGAAATGAACAGTTCTTGAAGAACCTATTGGCAAAATAATCATCCATGAATGGAGATGATTTTACAGTAGCAGATATTTCACAGTAGCCAACTTGGACAACACATGACTCACTGAGTTTTAGTCTGGAAAATCTGGAAGAAGAATAGTCAGTTTTGACACCTATGACCCCTATGTCTTTAGCCAATGCTGGCTTCTTACAGTTGTAGTGTATACAACATAACTTTTTGGTAGCACATTTTTGTATAAATATTTTACCAGAAATGATGTGTAGCCAGCCACCTGTACTCTTGAACAAAAATGATTTTCAGTAGACATGCTTAAACAATGTTAGAACCTATCATAAATCCAGGCAGCCAGTAAAGACAGATAAGGAGCACTGCAGAAAGAAACAGAAGAACTGCACTGTATAAAAAGTTCATTTGGCACATGTTTAAATCCCTACCTTTTAAAGACTCCATGTGCTTAAAGCTAAGGGCTTGTATGAGTTACACATGTGAATACTAGCAAAATAGTGAATTCTATTGAACAATCTTTGTTGGACATTAGCCCCTCCTACCCATTACCTCACCTCCAGAGGCTAATGAAAAGCTGTAAATACTGTCTGGCTGGATAATATGCTGTTATAGATTAGAAATTAGCCAAAGGTATGACCAGATGGTTATAAGTGATCAAATTGCTGCTTGCCTGCTCTTAACCATGAAAGTGGTTGAACCTCCAGTGTTTTACTCCCTGTGAGCCATGGAGAGGGAGTTTTGGGGAGGGGTCCTGGGACTAGATGACTTGCCTGGCAAGCCCCATAGCCCCAGTGGACTACGGGGCCCCAGGAAAATAGAGCCAGCAGTGGGACAAAAAGGTAAACTCTAAACATGGTGAGAGGTTAATCACTGGCTTCACTGGGAACACTGGGAGCAGCTGGAAAGGGGAAGAAAAGAAAGCAGCATGGTACCAAATAAACCTGGGAAGAGCAAGGGGGCTTTGCTGAGAGTTTTGTTGTGAATTTGTACTGGTTTAAGAGCACTTCTTCATCCTCACCCTTCTGCACCAAAAAGGTAGATGTGGAACATCCCGGATAGAGGCCAAACAGCCACTGCCAGATGGGTTTTCCCTGAGGGGACTAACACACTGGGGCCTGTTGTGTCTCATCCCAGAGCTGTAGCTCCTGGGAAACCAGGCGCCTCCACTGCATGCGAGGCTGTGGGAGACTCAAATAGACCTTCCCAGTTACTTTGTGTAGGGTTCAGACACGGGCAAAAAACTGCAGAGTGACAAATGACCACACTTCATCTCACCCAAGATAGCTGTCCTTGAGACTGAACTTCCCTGTGGTAGATGGGATGTGAAACTCAACTTGCTTGACCCTCATTCTTTGAGGTCATTCTTTTCAATTCAAACTAGTTTAAATTACCTCCTTGTGCTGTGGGCCAAAAGATGGAGGAATTGTTGGCTTTAAAATTAACTAAGCACTCAGATACATCTCTCTGACTTTTATATTATATCTAACCACTTAAGAAGAAAACCTGAGAGTGTAGACAACTCTTAATGCTTCTAGATAGCATCTGGTACTGATCATTGTCAGGTATGAAATACTAAACCCTTCAGACCACTGTCTGATCTGGGTTTGATAATTCTTGCTTTCCTTTAAAAAGAAATCTGAATAAACCTTTTTTAAGTGTTTCCATATTATGCTAGTTAAAGTGTTCATGGAAAATACTATTTTGGGGTGGTGATCCTTCTTTTTACTATTCATACTATTGTGCAGCAGTGAATGATGGCTAGTTGCCACTTCCAAGTTCTTTACCAGCTTCTACTTCTACCACTCACTACTTCTGACTCATTACTTCAGTGCATGTGGCAAGCGCCAGTGCAAAATCTATCAATTCATAAGTGTCACAGGCATCATCTGCTACCAGCTGTAAGTAGGTATGCTAAAACACAGTTTGCTGAGGCATCTCATAGCTTGCAGGTTTGCTAAATGAATGCGCAAGCCCTTATTTTGCAATGAGCTCTGTGTGGGTGTATCCATGTGCTGTCTTACTTCAGTGGGTGTCTTTGCCTAGATCTCTTTTGGAGGGTTTTTTTTGGAACTTGTTGGACTTGTAATTTGCATACTTTACAAATCTCCCTGCAAAAGTTTACCAGTTCCATCCCTTTTACAATAGCCCTTTTCCCAGCTCCTGCCATCCTTATGTCATGGTCATTCTTATGCAGTAAAATGTGTTAAAACTCCTCATTAAGATGAACAGTGTAAGGGGAAGGATTTTTAACCTATTTGATTTTGAACATATTTAACAAAATCTGAGGATTAAAGCTAAATTCATCAATTTCTACTTAGTGAGACATCATATATAAATTGTTCTTCCAGCTGCACAATGACAAACATTGACAAAATAATGTGCTTGAAAAAGACTTGGTGTGGTTTTGCAAATGCATTCACTGGCAATCTTTTTCAACCTGCTTTAGCAGCAAATGAAAACAGAAAAGAAGTCTCCAGATTTGCGCCAATATTCACAAATGGAATCTTCCTCTAGGCCATTAAATCTCTGATTGTGACAGATAGGTACAGCTTGAAAATACTCTTCATCTTAAAGCCTTTCTGTATTACCTCCTCTGCATGTTGCCATTGCCTGCAAAGCCTAATGAGCAATAATTTTCTTGAACTATAGCTTGCTGCCTAAGGTCTGGTATTTCTGTCTTTCCCTCTTCCCCTCACTTTGGCTCCTTCTTTGATGGTTTCACTTTAGTCAGATTAGCAAAAAAGATAAAGCTGCATTTCTACTAAGTCTCCTGGAGTCCCAGCCAATTGGCTGAAGGGCTGAGGATGTTGAAAATACATATCCAATTATGATCTGGCTGGGGCTCCCATTTGGCTAATGTATCAAATGTCAGTTCCAACTGAAAAAAGCACACCCTGTCACTAATGTTGTTTTATACATAGCACAAAGTGTACTCTTGAGAAACGGCCTCATCTTCTGATACTCTGAAAAGCTTTGTCAAAAAATCAGGGAAGGACAAACTACCCAAAAGTGCAAACCCAGACATACAGAAAAAGATTTATGCAGGTTTCTCCACCAAACTAGGGAATATAGAGACTAGCATGTTTAAAAACCATGATTACTTCCATGCCATGCATTTTTCAAGATATGCAGCAACATGTGCCCAAATATCATAGATTAGCATCAAAATCAACATCTATAACCATTTTCTAATTGCAGAAAAGCCACTAACAGCATACATGTGTTTTATCCACCAGGGAACGAAGCAACAGTTCAAGAATACAAAACTATGAACCAGGGGAACTGTGGTTAAGGTAAGAAAGCTGTCCAGGGATTATGTATTATTTTATCCCTCTACTCCCAAGTCATTCTGTTCCAAGCAGGGCTGTTGCACTGAATACTGAAGAATCAAAGTCTTGTTCTCTCCCTTAAGATGCCGTTACTGTTTGCTTTACTGTTGCCTTCCCCCCCCTTTTTAGTGAAAGAATTCTATAATGCACTGGAGTTTTGTGTAAAAAAGAGTCAATATTATTGTTTAGTTTTCTGAGATGAAAGACTGCTGGGTAGAAAAGATCCTCCCCTCCATTTGTGGGTTGTACTGCCTGTGCTTAGTAAATGTTTATTTATTTTTTTATGTCTTGGAAAGGAGACAAGTACTGTGGTTAAAAAAGATTCTCTTTCCTTTGGTTACTGGCAAAAAAAAAAAAAAGATAAAACAGCTATAAGCTGAGGCAGGAGAAACCAGAATATGTGAACATGTTCCAATATTTTAGTCCCAAATCAGTCAGCTATAAATAAATATGTTAAGTCTTCAGAGAGTTGAGCTCAGTAATCATTTGTATATCTCATAAGCATAGTTTGCTTTTGCAAACATCAGATCTCATGTACTTTTCTGTTTGATATTCACTAATACTTGAGCACACAAAGTACTTGTACTTCCCCTTTCTTCCACAATACATTTATGAGAAGTATAGCACATTAATAACTAAATAGTGCCACCCCTTAAAAAAAAAAATCTGGCCCTCTTAATTCCTGTGCATAGGTTCATTCAAAAGAAAAAGAGTATTGGTCAAAGTCAAGGAATGACCTTCTCTTCCTCACTCCTGAAAGGTCCTGTTAATCCCCTAGACCTAGATATTTGATCACCTCCAAATGGTATTTAGGATGGGTGCCTAAAAATTGTTGTAGACTCAGGTCCTGCATGGATTTCTATGCATACAAAACGCAGTGGATAATATACACCCCTTAAAAAGTCCCAGCTTTTGAAAACCGGTGCCAAGGCAAGCTGGGGACGGGAGAAGCAAAGATGGGGGACAGTGGTGGGAGCTATGACGGGAGCAGCCCATGGCGTAGGGTGAGCTGGAGCGGAGAAGCAAGCTCTGGGAGCCCCAGGCTGAAAGACTCTGGTGGGCAGCAGGCTCGGGGGGGGGGGGGGGGATTGCTTTCTTGTGTTGTCTCCCGAGGTATGCTTGCGTGGCTGCTGAGTCCCAGGGGCTTGCTTTGCTCCTTTCTGACGTCCTGCACGAAACCTGCATGGAAGTGCCAGAACCTGCCACCTCCCGTTGCAGTGGAGCTGAAGGTCACCAGCCTCACAAAGCAAGGAAAGTCACTTAAGGGTATTTCAGATTCTTTTCTATTGACATTCATTGTAACTTATTGTGCTATATATTTTTAAAGTCACTGGCATTCCTTTCATTACCAGAGGTTAGGCCTGGCAAGGGCAGCGTTTTGTCGCTCTGAAAGTGTTTGAGGAGAGCTCAGCTAGCTAGTTATCATTTCAATTTGTCTTTTTAAAACTAGGCCACTAGGGCCTGGCAAATGGCCTGGAAAAGTCTATATAGACTTCGTGCTGTCAGCTCAGTTTTACAGATCTCATTTTGGTCTGGCAGGTTTCAGGCTGCCAAGGGAGTCATTTGGCCAGTGTCTTGTTAATGCAGAGGACATTTTCCAAGTGGGAATGAAGCCAAGTTGTCGTGAACTTTACTAATGGAGGATGGAGCACAGAGGCTGGAGTTGTTTTTCCAAAGACTAAACCAAAATCCTGAACACACAAAATGGAAAATGTTGCAACAGGCAGCGTGAGATCTAGAAACTAATCCTTGCTCAGGCTACTAGCTCGCTGGAGATACTTTGCACTAGTAAAGGGGACAAGTACGTGCACTCCTCCGCTGCTATTCCCAGCACTGAGGCTGGGCAGGGCCCCGCAGGCTGCGAGCGGGGCGAGGAAAGCACGGTGGCCGGGCTCTGGGAGCCTCCTGCTCGAGCCACGGGGCAGCTCCCGAGGTGGCCGCACGCGCTTCCCAGGCCCGCACGAGGGACTGGCATCGCCATACGTCCGGGGTCGCCTCGGTAGTTCTGCGGACAGGTCATTTCTCTTTCTCAGGGCACGAACGCACGCTGTTTTCCAGCGGGCTGCTATAAACGTACTACTAATACATTTGCTTTTCTTTGACAATTAGAAGTAAAATATATAGTATACTTCAGTCACTGAAGAAAAAACAGCCTACGTCTTCTTTCAAGCACTGAATCTTGTTTTAAGCTCTAAGACCAGAGCTGTAAAAATATATGCAGCCATTGTACAAGAAATTCTGACATTTGACTACTAAGGAGCAAGCAGGAGCTATGTTTGAAAACTCTCAATGGAGATTTTGTGTGTGTGTGTGTGTACAAGCATGCTCACACAATAATTGAAATATCTGTTCTGGTAAAAAATAATCCAACGTCGAGAGAAAAACAGAAGACCTCCCTCCCCCCCATTTTTTTTCTTAATCTGGGGTAATACACAATACAGAAAACAAGAATTTAAACTCCCATTATTTAAAAAAGAGAAGAGAAGAGAGGAGAGGAGAGGAGAAGAGAGGAGAGGAGAGGAGAGGAGAGGAGAGGAGAGGAGAGGAGAGGAGAGGAGAGGAGAGGAGAAGAAAAATGTGAGTATATTTCTAGTCTTTTTGGCTGCAAGTTAAATGCTGGATCCATCTCAGAACCCTGTAGGCCTGTCTTATTTTGCAAACAGACAAACAAACAAACTAAAAAGTATGTCCTTAGAAAGATGTGAACTTCCCCATTCACCTCCATAACTGCTCATTATTACTGTGTATATTATTGTGAGAGCTATTAATTACCCATTGAAGTAAGTTGCCTCATACTTCAAAGATAATACATTTACAAGCTTTTTGAAGAGGTTCTGACATCCTCATTACTCTCAAAAGACCTTTGAAAGCCTGTAGGTGAAAGGACTACCTTTTCTTTGTCCCATGAAATTCCTTGCAGGAGTTGCAAAGAAAAATCATACCAAAATTCACTATTACCCTTCTCTCAGTTGTGTTCTCTGGGAAATAATACAATAGACTTATGTGAAAGCACTGAAAAATGGAGGAGAAATAGTCACTGCATTTGGATCATGTCCTCATTCCTATGAAAAAAATTGTAGAGAATGTAATGGAAATGAGCCAAGAGCGTTCAACAGGACCAAAAAGGAAGTTTATAAAAAGACCTCTGAGATACTTGCACTGTATTTTAATGCTGAGATACAGGGAGTTCTGCAAATCTCCAGTAGCATTTTCTAGGAAATTATACATGTGATATAAGAATGATTTTGGTTAGCTAAACAGTACTTCTGGAAAATTGTTGGTTCCAGTTACATTCTCTAGGCCACTCTGTAACTGAAAAAGAGTCCCAGCATCCCCTCCAAAAGTCAAATCTGCTCACAGAACGGCAGATAGGACCAGACTTATATACTCGTGTAGGGTATATAAAAGATATTTCTCCATCTGCTTAGTAAGTCAGGAATGAGGGCTAAGCTCACAAAGCAAGGTATTGTGATGTTATGTTAATCAAAACAACAGCATGTCTGCAAATCAGCAGTGTCTGTGATTCTGTCTGGTGTTCTAGGGTATATTTAAGCTCTGTGTACTATTTTCACATGCAATTTTATACATTTGAAAGCTATAATTAAATTTAAAAATAATGAAAAACTTATTTGAATTCAAATTAGATAGAAACCATGCCTTAGCCTTGAGCCTTTTCTTCCTGCATTTTCCTGCTTGTGGGTTTTGTTGTTGTTGCTATTGCTCTGTTTTAAAGAAAGAAAAAAAAGACAGTGGAAAAACTCTACATCTGTGTTTTAACGGTAGCTTTCGGATTTCAAAAGAATTTGGATGGAACAAGGATGGTGTCAGGAGTGTGATGTCAGAGACACAGTGAGAAAGTTTTTAACATTTTCCTGCTCTAAAGAATGTTTCTATGAAGAAAAAGGACCTTTTAATAGGGCAATTGCCTGGGAGGTAAGAGAGAAAGGTCTAATTCCTGACTCTGCCCCAGACTTTCCTTTTGACCTTGGGCTAGTCACTCAAAGCAGGAGCACATCACTTAACTGAAGCCATCTTGAAGATAGGTATCTAAGCTAAGCTAGTTATTTAGGCCTCCTCTATCATTCAGGCAGACTGACAGGCATCTCCACAGTACGATTCATCCTATTTTAGGATAGTTGTCCAAGAGAGGAGGAATGAATCACACTCTGGAGGTACCTGTCTTTCTTCATTGACTGTAGAGAGAGCCTAGATGACTAGCTTTGATTAGATGCCTGATTTTGGGGGTAGGTAAAGTGAGGTGAGATTGAGCCCACCCTTAGCCTATCTGTACCTTCATTCTCAAATTTGTAAAATGGGCCTGTCGTCCTCACCCTGGGGCGCCTCCAGGATAAATATCAGAAAGACTGTGACATTCTCAGACTTGGCAGTCATGAGGGCCACATAGGCATCAGAGAGGGCTTTGTTAGAATATACCTCTGGTACTTAAAATGGGGAATGTAATGAGGGAACTTTTCAAGTGCAATGACTGTCTGAGGAGGAGGTATCCACTGCAGCTTTTGGCACCTCTCAGTACAGAGTGAAACAGTTCAGCCTTTGCACAAAGCACCCGTATTTGAATCCTGCTGGTGACCACTGCATTAGAAATAGAAAATATCTGAAGTAGCTTAACAGATGGCTGCTCAGAGACCTTCTGAGGATGAAAGAGACTGTATTCTGGAAATGGGAGAGGGGAGAAACAACTAACTGCTCCAAAAAGTCCAGCCTGTAATGGCTTGTAGAGAAAATTTTACCAAGGGGGTTTATAACCAGGCTGGGAGGCAAAAGAAATGTTCACCATTAGTAAATGAGGAGGAAGGTGAGGTACTGGCCTTTTAGAAGTGATTTTGCCTTACAATGAATTGTTGTCTTTGAAAAGCCTTCAAGCCTTCTGCACAGTGTACCAGACTCTCAGCCTTTCCATCCCACTCCCACTACAGTGCTTGAGGCTTATGTACCTTGAGGGCAGTGCTGAGTTCAGGGCAGCAGATAACAGGGGCAAAAGAAGCTGTGCATGGTTTTGTATCTGGAGAAGGCACATCTCCATGTTAAGGACCCTGCTGCAAGGGATGCTTCTGTTGCAGTCACCCATGACCAGATACACTTGTCAAGTGACCTCATATCCTTGCAAGCTGCTGTCAGGTAATCCTGCATGTTGGAGGTGTGTTGTCACATGGACTGTCACACTTCCCACACAGAATGTGGAAGATCTGAACTTGCTGGATGTCTCGGTACTGCTGTGGACTTTGGGCCCCCTTGTAATGAGCACATGCAAACTGAGGTAGGAGCCAACCCCATTTCTGGTAATTGGGAAACTGAAATTGCCCAGGTGGCAAGGCTGGCCAGAGACGAATTTGGAAATAGGCTTCCAAGTCTTTTGATTCCCAGTCCACATTCTCCCTGCCTGAGATATTACCTCTCCTAAATAGGGATTCATGTTACCACTCCAAACTATGGATTCCAGCCCTTGTGTAAAGTGCTCTGAAATAAGAAAGCTCTATAAAAGTGTCAGCATGAATTAGTGCTTCTCATTAGAGCTGCCTTGCTCAGGATAAAGCACAGATATTGAAGGGAGGTTTTAAAACTCTCCAATTCTGCTTATCTTTTTTTTGGGTTAGCAGGAGTCCAATTTAAATCCTGCAGTGGAGCTGCACCGTTCACATTCAGCTCTAGTACCTGGTGCAAGACAAGGTCCATGCTAGTTGCAGCAGTTGTGTACCAATGGCTGCAATATTTCTGTCTGCACTGCTTCTAAAAGACAGTGAATCTGTACAGTTGGACTCATTTGTAAAGTTTTACAAGGCATTGGGCACTTTTGTTGCAACAGACTCCATGCCAGCATGCAACTTGTTCATTTTATGTTCTGAACATAACATTGTCCACATGAGCTTCACAGTTGGCGGCCACCAGCAGCTGTTTTTCTTTATTCACCAGCTGGCATACTGAATGCAGTCAGCTGTAATTCACTTTTTCATTCCCAGCCATGAATACTGATGCAGCTTTAGAAGCTGAGTTTGCATTCAGATAGCTAATTTTTACTAGACCTTGTGGGAGGAGGGGAAAAAAACACCATTTATTTCAGGACTGGTCCTACGTAAAGCTGCCTTTTGCAAGAAAATGATGGAGACATATCTGCTTTCATACGATATATGTGTGGCTGTACTATAAGGGTTTTGAAATGATGTTCTTTCTTTTGGATGCAATTTTATTTAAAAGCCTATAATATGTGTTTATTAGAAAAATTCTACTAGAATAATCGCTACTGTATCTGATAGATTTATGACAACAAAGGGTTGCCTTTTCTTTTTACTCTCTCTCACCTTATGCACTTTTTTCTTTTGCCTTCTTTTCTTAACTCACTGTTCTTCCTTATTTTCATTGACACTTGCATCTTATTGATGCCAGGGCCAACATATGATGCTTCTCAGTGCCACCATTGCTCATACATTTGTTTCTCTGCTATTCTATTCTCTCGGAATATCAGCGCCAGCAGCAGCTTGAAGAAACTGTGTTTCAGAAAAGATATTTCAAGCCATCAAGTGACCCAGATGCTCAGAGCATCAGGTCAAAGAAGATGGACATGTTGCACGGTGTCTGCAGTGTATTTAGAGTCTCTACAATGCAAAAGTTTTCTGTCTGCTTGATTGCAGCTTTCTGGCTTTGCCTTGCAAGCCTGTAGAGTCAACATATGTGCACACTTTGCTTAGAGTTGCCCCATAGTCATGCCACAGTTGGAGCTTAGACCTCGTGACCTGGCAGAGAGAAGTGGCATGTGGCTTTCTCGAGCATGTGGCTGGTACTCACCCCTCGCCTGAAAACAGGCTCCAGACAGGGGGTACCACAAACTCTGCACAGGGGAAGGGGAAAGACTCAGGTGGCACAGTGAAGTCACGTGGGTACTTACTATGTCTGCCTCATGTTTGACTTCATGTTTATCTCTTTTTCAAAAGCTACTTTTCTTCATGCTTGGTTTTTGTTTGCCAGATATTCAACACAGTTCTCTTTATCCTCTCAGAATATAACTTTTAGTTCAAAGATGAATAAATAAACACCAATGAAGAGAAAAATCACATCCAAATACTTCGCAGAAGCTCCATATGAAATTTTGTATTTCAAAAATTAAATAGCTAAAAGGGCTTTTTGGACTATACTGGCACCAGTGCTCAGGACCAAGATGATGTTGTTTTGGGAAAGCAACAGGATTCTATTAAAACTACTAATTATCCCTTGTGAATCGGAAAAGAATACAGTATGTAAGCGCTGTATTAAGCCACTTCATGCCAATTGGGGAATTTCTGAGGGAGTGTATATTGCGTGTAAGCCCCTGCCCAAAAATAACTTAAGCCTCAGTCTGATACAATGAGAGAATTTAGATATCAGGAAATAAACTCATTTCCTCTTATAATACCAGGAGGAATTACAAGAATTACAAAAGGCACTATATGTATCAGGACACTGTCTGCCTGTGTTAGAAAGATGCTGACTCAGAGAAGGATAACATTGCTTTCTTTTTTTTTTTTTAATCTCCAGTCTTTCCAGACGGATCAGGTTATTTCACATATAGCTTCTTTCTCAGAGGAACTAGTTTCTAATGAACCGAGGTGAACTGATCCTGCTCACAGCCTGGAGTAAGGTTAGCCAATCCAGATCACAGGGAAGTGCCGTATGATTTTCATTGTGTGTCTTGTCTCATATTCTGCACCTCAGTCAACCGTGTTCAAACCTGAAAGACAGTGAGTTGTAGCCAGAAACTGCTAATGAGTAGCCAGAGCAAGTAAAGCACATCTGTGACATTTCCAGCTGTGGAGTTTCACAGGAACAAGTGGAAGGTGCATTTGACTAGTGCCTGGTCCTGGCATGGATTCGGACTCAAACCGGGGAGGAGCTGGAGCTTCCCTGCAGTGCGGGTCATGAGGCAGGTAATTGGGAATTCCTCTAGTCTGATAAGTGATGGACAAATAGAAAATCTACACTGCAATCCTCAAAGAAGTTGGCATATCCCAACATTTCACTTCTTCTGCTATTCCTTCCCTCTTATCACCTACTGTTCCTTCTCCTTGATCTTTCAAAGTCTCAACCATTTTAAGTGAGAATAAAAAGGAAATACATTGTCTAAATGTTGTTAGCTGTTACCATATCAACCAGTAGAATACATTTCACAGCAGTCTAGATGCAGGCTTGATTATAACAAATAATTATTATAACAAACATTATTATAACAAACATTATCCCTCTTTAAACTGAGACCTGTCCCTTTGCATAGAAACATAGCCTTCGACTCACCAACCTACACAAAAGGCATGAAGTAGGACAGCTAGAGAGAGTCTGAATAGAATAGAAAGGGCTTTCCCTGCCCAGAGCTTCCCTCCCCAAAAAACAATACAGCAGCACAAACTGGCAAAGAGACAAGAAGGTGAATATGCAAGGATGGTGGCTGGAGAAGTGTGGATGACATGGCTTGACAGTGATAGTACTAATTAGCAATTCTTATACACTATTAATGGCCCTTTATATTTTTCTATTTAAACATGGATAAAAGAAGACATACAGATAAACAAATCTTTTTATTTATGCTTCTCAAAGTTGAGAGAACTCAGAGTTATTATTAATTCAGAGTATCCTGTTTCTACCTATAACTGCAAGTCAGATTTCTTCTGCTCATGCAGTGCTTGAAACAATCTGTTATAACCAGAATTGATGTCTTTGCCAAAACTGGCACAGTTTTTTGCATGCACTGAGAAGCTTTTAATAACTAAATCCCTTTTCACTCCAGGGCGGAGTAGTTCTTTAAATGGTAGCATAGCACATGTGCTTGCACGCACAGGCACACACACACACACAGACACACAGACACACACATGCACTGGAATGGGGTCTCAAGAGGTCATTTAGTCCAATTCCTCCCCTCATCCCCAATTGGCAGAAGCAATTAAATTCACATCACGTCTGACAGATACTTGTCTAACCTGTTCTTGAAAAGCTCTTACAGATGGGACCTTGTGACCTTCAGAGGCTACCTTGTGCACGGCTTTGCTCTTCTTACAGGTAGAGAAAAGAAGATACTGCCCTCAACCTAAATCTCTTTTGCTGCAGTTAAGGCTTTTACTTCCTATGCTATTTCCGGTGGATCTAGAGAAGGGTTTATGAGCTTCTGCTTTGCAGCAATCTTTTACAGAATAGCTGAAGACAGGAATCTTGTGCTATCTGCAGCCTGAACACTTCCAAGTAAAGCTTTAACACTGTGTTTATCTCTAGTGATGACCACTTTTCTTCTTTCTGTTTCTAGAGCTGTAGGCAATTTACAGAATGGTGTTCCACAAAAAGTATAGAAAATATGCAGCAGGAAAGTTATGAAGCATCTATGCCAGGAAGTGTCCATGGCATAGGTCTGTCCTCTGCGACCTACATACATATGTTGAGGACGACCTGGAAAATTCCTTCAGAAACACTTGGCTTGACTGTGAGAAGGGTGAGGTCTGGCTGCTGCTTTAGCAGAGGAGGATTCCTGAAAGACCAGTTCTTTGACTCAACAAGTCAGATGATAATTAAATTGCTGCTCAGGCTAATAGTGAGTGTATGTGAAGAATCTGGTTCATTATCAAAAGACACAATCACGATACTGATTATTGCTTAGTTATTGTGAAATATACCGTGAGGTATTTTACGGGAACTCAGGGGTGAACAGAGTGCATAAGGCTTTCAGAGAAAGAATAGAAATGTGGAGCAGAAGGAGACTTTTTTAGAACTGTTGCAAGAGAAGTCTCCTTAAATCCAGCCAGACGACTGGGGCTAAGCTCTCTTCACACCCTAAAAGTAAAGGTGTGAGGAGGCCTGTACGTATGCAGTTTGTGCCTCAGCTCTGAATCTGAGCCAGACTGCACAAAAGAAAAAGACGTCCTTAAAAAGTAACCTGCTTATTAAATGCAACTGGGAAGTGGAGATGGCATGTAAACAGCAATAAAGCAGAGCTGGGAAATGAGCTAAAAAAATCTACTCTAACTGGAAACATAAATCAAAGGCAATGTAACAAAGGTTCTCTGCAAGAATTTGTTTATGGCTGCAGGCTCCGGAGAGCCAAAGCCAGCGTGCGGTTGGCTCAGGGACACACCACAGAGGTTCGTCAGCCTGGTTTGGTGCCTTGCTGAGACACTGGCCCCGAGACTCACATACTTGAATCTTTCCATTCAGTGGGGAGGATAGCAACTGGAAAGTAGTTCAGTACATATGAGGAAGGAACAGAGTGCCGAAAGAAAAGAAAGGTAAATGGATTCTGCTGCTGTTTCCTTCATTTCTTCTGTGTTTAAGAAAATCAAGCATTGACCGAAATGCCCACACCAAAGCTAAAATGCAGCAGAGCCATTCACCACCCACCAAAGAAAGTTTCAGCACTTCAATCACCTTTCCTTCCCCTTCTTACACACCACTGATCTCTCTTCCCACATTTCTGGTTTCTTTGAAGATTTGTCATTTTTTTTTAGTGTGCTGAGGTTCTTGCTATTCAGATTGTGCATCTGTGACTTCGAGCTAGACTCCAGAAAATTCAGCCAAAACAATAGAGAAAGCTGCAAGTTCCAGATAAGGAAAGGTTGCCCCCAGACCCTCTGCTGATCTCACCTGTGGTAGTGTATGCACCCAGCTACCCCCTTCTGGCTATGGTGGCATTTTGGAGGTGTTGTGGGACTTACCAAGACTGCTCAAGCTCTGCGTTTGGAAAAAGAGCAAAAAAGTTATTTCCTTCTCCCCTGCAAATCACCAGTGATCTAGAATTAGGCAGCTGCTGTAAAGAACAAGACTCCTGCGGTGGTACAAAGAACACAGAGTTTGGTACATGTGTCCCTTATCAGCATTTTTCCCTGAAAAGAACAGCATAGTCATTTCGTCTTACTTCTACCATCTTTATGTACAAAAGGATATGACCAATACAGGTAGATAATGGGGGAGAGAGGAAAAATCCTTCACACCAAGGCAAGGGAACCTCCAAAAACAAGAGCAGTGGGAGAGGTGGGACTTTTCAAAGAGCAACACTAGTGGGGAAAAAAAAAAGCACACATAAAACCAACACTGAATAGATTTTCAAAGTGAAAACACCTTATTTTGGTTCTTTGGCAACTGTGCCTATATAAACCACAGGCAAATAATAGGCTATGGAGCAGCAAGTAACAAGGTCCCTTTTATCAGTAGCTGGCATTTGTGATCCTGGTATAACAGAGAGCAGATTCCTGATGAAAATTCAAAAAAATGAGATTAACAGATGAGTTTGTCCTGGCTGAACTATTGCATCTGGTCAGGTGCTGCCCAGTCGCAGAAATCTCTGTATTTGCATGCGCAGGCATACACAGATATACCCACAATAATTTTTTGCCAGTCCTAATCAGTTTATTCAGCTGCAGTTGCTGCTGTTTTCTGCCCCTCTGTTCGTTCACTGCAGTCAAAGCTGAAGTTGAGAATAAAAGAAAAAGCTCTTTACATCTCAAGTTAAAGAGATGTATTTCTCTGTAAAAGAGAATGCTCACAATTACTAATGGGAGATGAAACCCAGCCCTATGGAGGAGAAGCTAATATTCCAATATTCCCTTGAATCCTCCATGGCAAAGTCTATGTGCCTCCGGCAGCATCCTGTGAAGTTCACAGTTTTCTGTTCTTTAACTTTTTTCAAATGCATTGATCTTGTATCTCGAGAGAAGGGAACTTCCTCCAAAAAGTAGAAGCAGGTTGTTCTGCTGTCAAGGAAGGATGAGCAGTCAATGGTGCTCACAGCTTTCAGGTTTCTGCTGTCATTCGGAGACCACTCGGGTCTCTCCTTTGGCTCTGTGTGTCTGGAACCATCTTTTGAAGAACAAATATGCTATGTCTCCGAAGGATATATTGTCTCAAGTGCATACGTTGCATATTTTGCAAACTTCAGCTGAAAATGCTTTTGTCTGTCTTAGTACAACAGTAATGGTATTGTATATAAACACTTAAAAATATTTCACTGCTTGTAGATAAACAGATGGGGCAGAGGCGATCAAAGAGCTTTACAATCAAATGATCATTTGGGCACAAAGAGTGGGTGCAGTGTGAGAAATATCTGTTAGGTCTTTTTTATCTCCAAGCAACAGGAGCTTAAAATTACTCAGTAGGGCATCTAAGCCTCAATGTGTAAGAGAAGGTGGGGAGGTAAACCCAAAAAGCCTGACACTTTCCCACTGTGGGAAAGCCAAGCTCAAGGATCTCTATGGAGATAATAAAAAGTGCTCAGACTGCAATTCTTTACAAGTCTAAAATGAGTGATAAGCTATTTTGGCGAGCTGTACAGATGGATTTATTTTGTGAGTAAAAGAGCGTAGAAGACTGCGCCTTCTATTTTTCCCTCCAACCGCCTTTAAAAATGTAATTACAGCCACAGTGGTGAATTACAGGGATGTATTGTTCCAACCAAAGAGTTCACTTTATTTGTTATGGACAGGTAGGATATGGGGCTTGAAGATTATTTCCACTGTCCTGAAGTATAGATTTTTTTCCTTAATTAATGAAGTAGAACTGGGTATTTACCACTCATTTTACAAAAAGCATCCACCTTTGCTGTATAGGAGGTAGCTGTAAGGTCCAGAAATAGATGCCATTCCCAAGCATCTGCTGCTCCTTTTAGTCATGTGCTAGTCATACTGTTTGGAAATGTAAGCAGTCCCTGAAATTCACTCTGAAATATTAATTCTAGGACTCCTGTTAAACAAATTTTATAGCTAAATGTTCTTCAGTACAAAGCTTCGCATCATGCAAACAGTTGTTCGCAGGAAGTGTTCACTTTCCACGGGCATCTGGTTAATTTCTTATTAAACTGATGTCCCAAAGACAAAACGCTTTTGGTCTTCAGGCAAAACACTCAACTGGCAAATATTCTGCTCTGAAATTTGACAATGAAAAATTGCTGTTGCTGAAATTTTTCCCAGGCAAAATAGTTTCTGAGCAGCTTCAGAACAGATTCACTGTGTGCTTCAGCCCTGCCTCTGATATAGAAGAGTCAATATGGGTGATGTATGAAAGTGCTTCAAAGCAAGGTCGAGGACAGGCACAATTAAAAAAAAAAACATGTTTTGCTCCTTAAAATGTGGATTAATTGGGATTGTTCAATAAGGATGACTTCTGTCCGGTTGCTGTAATTCCACCAGGTCTGGCCGGGGGCACCATCAGGCCCCCAGGAGTTGAGCCACGGGGCACAATATCCATCTCCCTTCTTGGAAATCCTGTTGCTTTCCTCTGCGTGACACCTGCCGCAGCTCCCCGGGGAGAGCTTCCCCCAGCAGCTGACTTGGGATATGTCAAGCGTGGGGTTGAACCTCCTTGGGGACCAGCCTTGCCAAGCAAACACCGGGTAAAAAGGAAAGCCTGTGTTCAGCTTGCCCCAGCCTGAGACTCAGAGCTTCCCTTGCACAGGTGCTTGGACAGGGCCTGGCCAGAGCAGAGCTGAGCAGGCTGCAGCCCCGCGCACTGGCCAGCAGCCCTGTGTGGAGGGAGGCTACCGCCAGCAGAGCAGAGAGGAATACCTCTGCGCAGACCTCGGCTGCCTGGAGCCTACCAGGAGGGCCCTCCACACTCTGTACCACCTCAGCGCTGGCTCTGACTCCGGCTTTCCCTATTTTCTCAGAAGCAAAAGGTTTTGTACAACACCATGTAGGTGAACAGCGTGCATTTTTCAGGGAGAAACATTTCTGTGCCAGCCGCATGTCTGATTAGAGTCATGTAAGTATCTCAAATTTGTGATGCGAAACCTTTTATAAAGATCAGGGCTGTTTCATGGCAGGTAAATGTATTCAGTGCCTTTACTTAGCGTGACCATTAGGTAGCAGGTGAGCTATCTAATGCATTATGCAGTTGACTACTTGTCCCCACCTCCTGTGTGGTTTCAGGTTGGTTTGCCACTAACTAATAATCCACGATGGTGCATCATTTTATTAAAAAGCACAGAAGAAGAAAACTAATGAAAGCAGAAATTGAACCTAGAAAATGCCAGCTATAAACTAAACCCCAGTAACTGCCAGTCTCAGCTCACAGGAATTAACCGAAGTCTGTTCTGAATGTGCTGGGCTTTCACCCCTGGATCAAGAGGCTTTAACGCAATTGCGGAACTTTTCCCCCCTGTTCAAAACTCTGTGCCTCACAAAACCATCCAAGATACTTTGCATTCCTGCAGTGTGACAAACACTGCATTGCCTGTTGCTGACTGACCAGTGCGTCTCTGTATCTGCTTTCTGTCTTCCCAGGTTTTGGAGCTTCAAAACCACAGTTTTGGGGCAAGAAGTAATCTGGTATAAAACTGATTATCTTCTGCTCCAGGACATGTGTGGGACTGCTATCTTAACTGCATTTAAATAACATTACTTTATCATGAAGTGTAAAAATGTGCTGTGATTTGCTCTCTTCTTGGGAATTAGATGCCTTTGGACATTTTTGTTTGTTTTCTTTTCTCCTCTTCCTGATATACTTATAATGAGGAATAAAATTCTTCCTTGTTAACTTCACAGTGATTTCAAACACATGATCATGGCTTATTTTTTATGGTAATAAATTAGTTCCTTTATATACATTTGCAAAAAACATGATTTTGATTTTGAAAAACAAAATAATTCATAACAACTATTAATTCATCTTGTAACTGTTCCATGAAAATGCCATTATAACAACTGTACTGAATCAGTCCACAGCTCTGTTAAGTCCTGTGTCCCCTTTCTAACAGTACTGGATGCTCATGAAAGTATACAAAGTGGAGCACCTCTCCCAGGATAACTGCTTAGTACCTGGTAGTTTAAAGACCTCCTGAGCTGGAGATTGCATGGTCTTTGCTTGATCCCTCTTTTGTGTAATCTTTTTTAGCCAGTTTATGCATTTTGGCAAATTATTGTCTGACAATGAGTTTCACAGTTTATTTCTGCACTCAGTGAAAGAGGATTTGGTCTGAGGTTTTGGTTTTTCCTTTGTGTCACCTAGCACTTGTGCTGTAAGTGGCAATGATGTGGCAAAGTGACAATGGTAAGTGTTCCCTATTCGCCTTCCCTGTGACTCTGCAGGCCCCTATCACACCACCCCTCCATTGTTTTTTTTCCAAGCTGAACAGTCCTCATCCATTTAACCTCCCCTCGCATGTAAACCACTCTTCATCTTTGGCTATCTAAGCCATCTCCCTCTGTGCTGAATTCAAGGTGCAACTGGGATCTCCATGGATTCATATTGCTTAATTATCTCTTGCTTTTCTGACAATTTATCCAGTGTAAAGCGCTCCCACCTGCACTTTGCAGATGGGGCAGCTGAGCTAGGTGTTTTGCCCAGGGAGCAGCTTGTACCTTTGTGCCCAGCCGCCCCAGCTCAAACCAGGCTCCTTCCCAGAAAGCCCCGGGGGCCGGATGCACATATGGCTCTGAGCAAAAGGGACAGATGGCTTTTGGCAAGGGCTGCTGCTGAGGCATATGCTCTTTTGATGTCCCTCTGCTCTTCGTGGGTCTGATGTGGCGAGTTGCCACATCTGCGCTGCAGAAGTGCAGCACCTCTGCGATGCGCTGTTGCCTCTCACAGCTGTGTGTAACCACAGAAACTGGAGCGAGCACAGGATTGGAAAGGACCCCTCCAAGGCAGTAGCTGTTTCAGTCCCCTCGAGGCTCCTGCTACCATCCCTAGGCAGTGGGAGACCCCAACCGCAGCTCCCCTGCCCACAGCCTCAGCCCCACTGAAGAGAAGCAGAGCTCCTCCAACCTCCTGGGAAACCTCCTGACCAACCAACAGCAATGGGAGTCCCACTGGCCTGTCGGCTCCCCACAGCAACCTGGCTTGTAGCTCGCAGAAGCAAAGTCTTGGTACCATCTAAGAAAAGAAAAAGCAAGTTTCTGAGCTTTTTGTTGCAGCCACATAGGAGAGCAAGCACGCCCTGAAGGCTGTGGAAATTGCTGCTGCAGTTAGGTGGCACATGCAAGGGGGAGACGAGGGTGCTCATGGGACAGCACTGCTGGGTGCCTCAAGGCCTTATTATATGGCTTCCTGCTCCTGGAATACTCCATGCTGCCTGACTGTGGAGCAGGTACTTTTTATACTAGGTCTACTTTTATCATGGACTAGGGCTGGAAGTCCTTGGCACACATTTCTCCCACCATCCAATTTCCAAGGCTTGTGTGATGTTGCTGACAAGGTGCCCTAGCACCCGGGTCTATGTGGGGCTGCTCCATCGTCTCAGCTTCATGAATCTGTGTGCAAAGCTTGGACCAGAAGCCACACACCCTGTGGCTAACATGCACTACTAGAGGTCAAGGTTTTAGGAGCTTGTTTCTTCATGTGTACAGCACAGCTAGCTTAGCCTGCACTGAGTTCTCCTCTCTATTTTTCATGATCTCTAATGTGTACATCAGAATAGAGCCTGAATGCAGATCAATTCAGCCTTTCAGAGCTGAAATATAAAAAGACTTGAAAATGTTTTTGAAAAGGGAACAATTTAAGTCAGCACTGAGTGAGTGCAATTTTCAGATTATTCACTGAAGTCCAAAATTGAGAATATCCAAGCTGCGAAGTCACTGAGATATGCAAGCACCCCAGATGTGGTCTCGCACCCTACTCTGAAGGGACCAATATGCAAGCAGCTATAGTTAACTAATGAAAAACAGCATTTCAGTGTTGCTGGAAGATGCAAATAAAGGTAGAGTCTAGGGGAAAAAAAACACTTCTTGTATGAAAGTGACACTGAGAATGAGACACGTTGTTTTCCAACTGTTTCTTTTTAATACTTGCAATGTGATATAGCAGCCCATTTTTTAAGCTTTTGAAATTTCTCTTAAAACAGCAGGAAAATATTTCCAGCAAAGCACTATCTAGAAAGTGAGGAGATTAAAAGCAATCTCAAGGATCAAGATCCACATTCTATTTAAAGCAGTAATTTCATCATTATTCATAGGAAGTTGCAGGAGAATCAAGCTGGTATGATCACAATAACATGCCAAGTGAACTGACATTTTAATTCAAAAATATACATATTAAAAAAAACCTTATTGCACAGCCAGGAAGTATCCTTTGTAGTTATAAACACAAACACATTTATGAGCTGAATATGTGTTTTAGATTGTTTTACAAAGCAGGATTCCATATGGTAGCTGAGGTCCAGAACTGGGATGATTCAGGATATCGAAAAGATGAAAAGATCAGCACAGTTTATTGAGCAGGTTTGACAGTTCCTGAAACATCCCCAGCTCCATGAGCTGAACAGGCTGACTTACTAACGGGCAGAGCAGGAGACAGATTTTGCAGTAGCTGGAAGCCATGAGGACATTTTTCAAAGACTGATTTTCTCCTGAATAAGCATACACTACAATCCAGCTAATATTAAACTTTTTGTACGTAGGGTTTTATGTATGGAAATAGGCAACATGAAATCTGATTGATTATCTGTAAAAGGCTTCTGCATAAAACAGGCAATAAAAATGGAAAATGGGCACAAAACATATTTTTATGAGTTAGGAGGTTGGAAACAACTTTCTTGAAGGAGTTTTTTAGCTGCTTGGGCACTGGGGCTACCATAAATAAAGCATGTGGTAAAATCACCTGTTCCAATTATATGAAAAATAGGTAAACACAGCACCGTGCAAACTGGAAATTGCTTGTATTTACCTTTGACTGTATTTCTACTTTCATAGTTGCTTTCTGGCCTCTATGAAGGCAAAAACTGAGTCCTGTGCAAACCATGTACACTGATCATGGGGCTGCAGCGGTGTCGCCTCTGTCCATGCAGCGTAGGGCGACAGGCGGCGCGGGGCACCACTGTTGCTGGTCACACTGGTTGTGCCACCCTTGGCACCAGTCTGCCTTCCCTGAGACCCTGATTTGTTTCGCAACACTCTGTGAGGGTTTTCAGCATGTCCAACTTTGGCCATCAAAAAGCCAAATACGTCGTCTGAGCTACGTGTCCCACCTGTTTTAGGAGGAGGTGATTCTCTCCTTGGCAGCGCCCACTTCTGACTGCAGAAGCATCCCGTGCTATCTGCTAGAGACAGGCAACTGCCTTGCAGCTAGCTATTGGAGAATGAGAAGAAACCTGCCTTATTTGGTGGGATTAAATGAAAAAACATGAAACTTCTAGTTCTGCCCATTTTTGTGAATTTCTCTTTTCATGTTGATTTGGAATAAATTCATTTCTTTCAAAACTCGAAGAATATAGCACAAGAGACCTTTGGTTTCCCCAAACCTGATCTTCGTCTCTTCTTTCAGATTGGTCCTTATGCACAGAAGTTCCTCCCCAAGTTGCTTTGTGCGGCTAAAAGGTAATGTTATTTCTTATCAAGGCCTGATGATAGCATCTGAAAGGAGTCAGCCTTTATAAATGTGTGGAAGTGGAGCCAGAAAGAGATGTCAGAACACCAAGCAGAACAGCAAACAAAGGTAGGTCTATGAAATGGATATTTGACTGCAGGCCTATTCATCACTGTCTTTAGGCTGTTAGTGAGCCATGACAAGGATTAGTCGGAACTTGACTGAGGTGTTCAGGTATTTCTGAAGTGTAAATGCTAGTTGCATTACCTCCCCTGCACAACTTCTAGACCAAAGATAGCTCTCTGGAAGAGGAGAAGGTTTCCTCTGGCCACCTGTGTATGTCCTGATTTGCTACATGCAGGCAACACACAGCCCCTCTCACTGCCCTGCTCCAGAACACGCTGCTGTTTTAAGCCAGGCTTGCTTTCTCCTCTGCTCAGCACAGGTACAGGCTGACCCTGATGACATGAGGAGAACTGTTATGCAAGCCTGCTAATTAATGCATGGTGAGCTGTGCTGGGATGCAGATAAATTGAGTAATGCTATCCTCTCCAGGAGCGACCCATACAGCATGTCCCAGAAATAGGAAGAGCAGATGATGTGGCCACGCAGGGCCAACAGCAGCAGAAAGTATCTGGTTCTCTGCAGCCCTGCTTTAACATCAGACTTGCCATTTCTTGGGCCATGTGGGAAAGGAGGGGGAGAGGTGGCTCAGCTCCACGGGTGGGGGTATCAGCTCAGCAAGCAGTCTTCGAGAGAATAAAAGAAAATGCTTCAGCAAACAAAGAGAGATCATGTACAAATCAGCACAGCAAATTAAGAAACAAAAGAGCATAGACATAGAGACTTACTTCCTCTCAGGAAGCCGAGAGAAGAATGCAAAGAGAGAGGCAGGGGGAAAGCCTGTGAGTCCCTAGGAAGCCTGAGCTGAAGCAAAGTGAAAGAAAAGGAGCATTGTGGAAGCTACCAACCCATCTTGAGCAGGGTGAAGCCTCTGATTCAGACCGTGGCATGTAAAGAGGGAGTTCTCTGGGGGCTGTTCAGCTTTGCTTTTAGTGTGTCAGAAAAATAGAACATATGGCCCTTCGTGAAGGGAGGTGGTCACTGATGAATGTACAAAACCCAACAGAGGCACTGTGTCTGCCCCTTCTTGTTTGAATCCATAGTGCTCCGCAGAAGTTCCCTCTGGCAAGACAATTTGACTGGGACGGATGTGTAATGATGAGTTCTTGGATTTCTGCTTCACTATGGGCAATCCAGATGGGGATGTTAATAGCTTCAGCTTTAAGGGCGTCCTAAAATATCTGTATTTTTACAGTGGGTACAAGGAACTGCTGATGTGAAAACCGTTGACTTTTTAACGTTAAAACTAAGCTTCAAGATTCAGCAGAATATGTGTGTGCGTGTGTGTGTGTGTGTTTGTAAGGCTTCTGATGCCAAAACACACAGAAAATTAATAGACTGTCACTGAAGAGTCCGATATTAAGTCTATCAGGAAGAAAGGAAAATTTACTATGCTTCCTCTCTTTTTCACAGTTGTTGCTTTGTTTTATATTGCTCTTGGCATTTTAACTGGCCATCAAGATATCCAAAACCCATTCCTGATTTTTTATGCAATTCCATAATTTTTCTGTGTACTACATCATCCTCTGCTCTAAATCTGTTCTCTTCCCAGTGTGCTCTGAGCAGCAGATTTCCTTGAGAGATTTCTTTCATACTATTAAGCTTGGAAGCAAAGAAAATCCTGGGCATGCAAATCCTCATATGGGGCTTGTGGAAGAGAAAAACAGAAGGAAACACAAAGTCCATAGAGGAAGGAGCTGCAGCTACTATCTTCTGCAAGCCTTTGCCTCCTATTTTGGTACTATATTTACATGAAAAAGAAGGGCAGAAAAGCCAAAAGGAAGGGAACAATGACATGGAAGAAGGAGGCTCAAAAGTAGCAGAACCCTAGAAGGAGGGCTTTCGGTAGAATTAGGAAGCAAAGACAGACATGTGCAGCCCCTTCAGCATGTCAGAAATCTTTCTGTCCACAGCTGTAGGTGTGCCTGTGTGAATGTATAATGCCTGGGACATTAAACGACAAGATTTGCATCCCTTCCAGTTTTTGGTTTGGTCTAGCCCACCGAGGGGATTCCATATACTTTCCCGCTCTGCATTCGTGCCTGGGGGTAGAGAACATGCTGCCACATTGACTATGGGAGGAAGAAAGGAGAGAGTGGAACCTAGCCAAAAATTCAATGATGAACCTTTGTGTGTCACAGGTGGATAAGGATATTATTTTATCGAGCTGCTCTTTTCACGTTTTTTTTTTCCTGTTTTTCCTTTTTCCTTTTTCCCACCTTGCCTTCTGGCAGAACAGGTCCGGATCTTCAGATAAAGTACATCCACAGAGCTCCACAGCTGCAGTGAAGTCACCAAAATGCCTATTTATATAATCAGGGTCTTAATTACCACTTGCCATGTTTCTCCAAGATACACAGATTGTGCTCTGCAGAGTCACAGTGAATGGGAAAACACAACTGGGGTTCCTCCATGTAGGATCCGTGCTGTGGATCTACAGTAAATTGCTGCAGCGGTTTTTGTTTAACTGAAGTCTGACTTGGAGCCTATAATTATGGTGTTTTAATATAACAATATATAGAACAGATTATATAACAGCATAACAATGTTTAGGCTAAGCAACAACAGAAAAGAGCTTATGAGGAGGGGAGAGAGGTTCATGTGCCTCCGTCTAGATGTTAAAACCAGTCTGAATCAGGCTGTTCAGGACAGTGTTTAAGCCCAAGCCTCTCCCCTAAGACTTTCCCCATCCATTGACACTTACCCGAAGAATTCGAAGTAAATGACTGGAAATGAAAGGATTAACGAGCTGTTGCTCAGTGCTATGGGTGGGAAAAGGAGCAGAGGAAGAGTAGGCGTGCTGTGCGTGGTGGACCCTCCCTCGTGTGGTGGCAGTGAGGCAGAGAGCTGGGTGCCCAACAGCTGGTTATGTTCACACTGTTCATGCTCGATGAGGGAAAGAAGGCAACCGAGGCAGTGCAAACTGCACACCTAGCTGCTGCAGTGAGATGCCATGGCCCAGGAAATGTCGATGTCGCACTCAACTGCATGTTTATGAAGACAGTAGGTCAGAAGCAGCTGGGGATAAATGAAACATCTCTGTGTTATCCTTCCCCCCACATCAAAGCCTCTTTGACAAAGGCTGGCTCTATGTATAGACAGATGATATAAACTGTGGTCCTATGTGGGTTCCCTTCGAGGGGAGGGAGACTGTTATGAATTCATGCTACATACTAGCATTGCTTAAAAAACATCCCACATGCAGTCTTGAGAAAAGTAGGGGACTGTGATCACCTCTGAGAATTCATTAAAATTGGCTGGCCACGAAATGGCCATGTATGTCAGTCAAGCACAGGTCTGCGGCTATCCTCAGTGTTGTCTATCAGCTGCTATTGACAGGCCAGCCTGGGGGCAGCAGCCATGTCCTGGAGACCCTCAGGACAATGCTGCAGGCAGGCATGCCGCTGAGGGTGAAGCACAGGTTAGAGCATACATGAAGTCCTTTCACACAGTCTGGGTAGCCGAGAGAAGCTTTGCAATAGGTGCTGCAGCCCAGGCTGGCTGCCGGTACCCCCAGACTCAGCACAGACGCTTTGTGCCTGGCTGCAGCTGGATCATAGCTGGCAGCACGGAGAGAAAGTGTACAGGCGCCAGGCACTGATGTGCTGCGGTCTGCTCTAGAAGGTGTTTTTTAACTCTCAGTGTCTTAGAAATTTGCAGTCAGTGGACGCTCTTTTTAGATTTTGCCCCAAGGGGTTTCTCCTCAAATCAAGATCAGAAGCTGCTAATTCATCTTCATTCCTCTCAGATTCAACAAGATGAATTTATTGCTCACAGTCTGCGATGCAGATACAGTCTGAAGAACTACATTATTCATTTCTTGTCTTTCTTACAAGGGCAGAATTAGCTACTGGCATATTTTATTTTATTTTATTTTATTTTACTCCTTTCCTTTCCTTTCCTTTCCTTTCCTGTCCTGTCCTGTCCTGTCCTGTCCTGTCCTGCCCTGCCCTGCCCTGCCCTGTCCTGTCCTTTCCGTCCTTTCTTTTCCTTTCTTTTCCTTTTTCCTTTTTTTCCTTTTTTTTTTTTTTCTTTTTTTTTTTTTTTTTTTTGCTCATGCATAGCATTACTCTATGTGTATAGAATACAACAAGGACCTTGGCTGGTTTTCCATTTTACTGTCTCTTCCTTTTAGCAGACAGATAATGCTTAGCAGGAAGCTCTAACCAATATAATCACTGCTACAGATGGAAGGGTATCCCCCAAAAGGTATCAAAGAGAGAACCCTTGTCATGGCAACCACTAGTACAGGAAATCTAGACAGCTGAGACAGTGCAGTATTTTGAAACCAGATTAGGAAAGATGTGCAGCTTTTTACATATATGCCCATGTCTGGGTGCTAACTGTGGGAAAAAATGACCAGCTTTAGGGTGCTGTCCATAGAGTTTTTGTCTGGTCTGTAAGTGCATCTGTTGTTCCACGGTTGGGTTTACTTCTTAATTGTTAAAATGTCCCAGCAAGGTCTTTCCTCACACAGAGTTTTCCAGAATCTTTTTCCCCAACTTTGCCTTCACCTCTTTCCAAGAGAGAAATGGAAAATCCAAGGGATATAATAGTGCAGACATAACCTTCCCTGAGACTCCATGCCTTTTTTGCTATCATCTGAACAGCTGACTATTATGCTTTACATTATGTCTATACATTAAACTATTTGCTCAGATCTTTCTGTATGACTTATCAGTGTTTCATTTTATTATTCCAGTTTTCTGCTTGCATCAAGGCCATTCAATTAGATTTATTCTTATCCTGGATGCCTTAAAGCCTATCTTACAGAAAAGAGGGGACATAGCCGTAAGCAAATGGTGTAAACTGAAATAGTTACAAACTAGTAAAGTATTCCTCTGACCTGTAGAAATTATACCCTTTTAGTGTGCTGAAAGGTAGCATAAAAGGCACACTGCCCACATACTCGCACAAGACAGGAATTGAAATCTCCATCCAAAGCCAGGTCAAAGGTGAATCTCACAAATCTAAATCCAAAGCCGGATTTACACAGCTCTAAATTTAATTCAGTATACCAGCAAATGCTCTGAAGAGCTCAGACATCTTGAATGCACTACTGTAGATTTGAACTCTAGGGCATGAGATTGCTTTCCCCATACAGCTCTGCAGCAGCAGTAACAGTAAATTGCAAGCATGTGATGAAGCTGTGCATCTTTGGCCTTTTTTTTTAATAATCGAGTTATTCTTTCTGAGGGAGAGGCTTCGGAAAACTCGTGATCTGAGCTAAGATTGTGTTGATTCACATTTATCCCGTTATGTAATGATCTACAAATGTGATAGAGAGAGCTCAATAAATGCCATCACACCCAAACCAGAAGGAAGATATGTCTAGCACCCGGGAAGTTTGGATAACACAGATAGCACAGAAACCAAATGTATGCGGAGCTTTTGCCAGACAGCCAAACACTGAAAGAGAAATCCTGTATGCTTTAATCCAGTTTTTTTGTTCTGCTATTTGGTTAAATGCTTTTGACTCTGAAAGCTTCTGCTGCTGTTACTAAGCTGCAATAATTTTTTTTTTCCAATATAGCTCAAAAATCTAAAAAGGTATTAAAGCCACATGGGAATATTCATGATGAGAGTACAAGATGATTCAGGAAGTTAGTAATGGATTATGGAGCCTTTCACCTTGTAGGTCACTGGTTTAAATACAGCTTATTGCTATACACCTATTGAACTTTGTTTTGCATTTGCACAAGGGAGAACAGAGGGTCTGGCATGCTGTATACCACCAGGCAAACAGTGCTGAGCCCGCTCTTCCCCGTCCAGGCACAAAGAGGACAGGACCCTGGCTAGCATCATCCCAGCCCCAGATATAAATGTGACCTCAAAGAGAAGGATCCTAGGAGGCGTTTTTGGCATGGTAAAGATGGGAAAAATTTCGTCATGTACGAAAACTGTGGACTGCTCAACAAGCAGTAATTCCAGAGCTTGAATACCAGGAGATTTGGTCATGGAGATCTGTTACAGCAAAGGAATTGCAGCCTCTCGGGGTAGCACAGAAATATCACCTCACTTTTTTTCATCTAGTGCCATAATCAGTAGAGATGGTCAAAATCTGATGACCTACCCATGACTGGTCTGATACTGAGATACTTATTTTTCTTCCCACATCTGGACAAGAAATCAAAATATCAAACTTCTTAATAGAATAGGAAGTCCCAAAAGAATCAGTGCCAAAATAGCAAAATATTTTGTTTAACCCTTTCAAGCTAAATGGAATGGTTCAGAATATCTGAGCCAAAACATCCCTGATTTGTTTTTAAATTTCTTTTAATCTGTGGTCCTAAGCAAGCAAGCCCTGATGGCTCCCCATGTGCCTGCGCAGTCACTCCCGGAGGGTGAAACTGGTGCGTTAGCCCTGGCCTGGCCGCCGCGAAACAGCGGCGCGAGGTGCACGCCGGCCCTGGCCTCCGCTCAGCCTCCGCGTCCCGCCCTGGCGCTGGCGGCGGCATGGAGTCAGCCCCTTGCCTGGGCCATCCTCTGGCCTCTCCCCGGCTGTCCCGGCCTGCTCCGTCACCCGCCGTGGCCCGCCTGCGCCTCGTGCCACCGCGGGGTCAACGCTGCCTCCTGCCTCCCGCCGGGGCCTCCCGGCATGGTGCCTCACCGGGCCCAGCCCTCCCCGAGATGGCGCCTCCCGGCATGGCGCCTTCATCGGGCCCAGCCCTCCCCGAGCCTTTGGGCTTCGACTCTGGCAGCCATTAGTGTTGCAGTAGCGCCGGTGAAGTTGGGCATATCTCACAAAAGCCTTAGAAGGTAAGCACTCCCTTCTGATGAAATATTAACGTTACCAGGCCGTAGTTGCTTCCATGGGAGCGGGTACATTATCCCCATTCGAGGCATCAAATGGTTTTATCGATCTGGCCTCATGCGCGGAGTTTCCATTTGGGCAAGTTTCCTCCCCACCAGGGAGCACGTAAGGAAAATCCCTCTAGAAAGCTGCCCACCTCTGCACGGCCTGCGAGCAGAAAGAGCGGCTTCCTCCACGGGGACGCCGCGTGCCCAGATGGAAGAGCTCCCCTGGGAAAAACAGATATCCTTTGCCCTTGATCTCTGAGCCGCTCCACATTTGGCATGCTGCTAAAGTCTTCACAAAAGCGGACTGGAAGGAGGTACATACACATTTGGTAAGAATAAAGCTAGGAAAAAAATTGAAAACAAGTTTCTGGATCAGCTACAGCCTAGAACTGACCGCATGACTGCTCTTTCCATAGACATTGCCCCCCACTCCCCTCACTGGAATATATATAGGTATAACCGATCCTAAGAAAATCTGGAGTGTGTTTATTGTGTGTTGTTAGAAGATAACATAGTATATGACCTGCAGAAGAGTAGATAATAAATACAGTGAATTTTCCTGCTATATCTGGTCAACGTCTTATTGATACTACAGTTTGCAATTAAGAACACTAACATTTTATCTTGCAAGAAGCTTGTCTGAACTCCTGTCCCTCCAAATGTGTTTTCTGGTTAACTTCCTTTTATATGTTTTTGCTGACTGCCTAATTCGATTATTATTCTTCAGTGAAGTGTTTGCAATTTTCTTTTCTTCTTATCATAAAAGGAACAAGAAAGTTTGCAATTGTCTTTCAGTTTTTATAAGGTGAAACATTACTGTCTGCAGGAAAAATAGCCAGTTGTAATTACCTCTTTGCTGTTTTATGTGAGTTTTTGTTCTTTCATTCACTTCCTCAAAGTTTTCCCTCATTTGTTGATTTTGCTGCTCCCAGACTTCAGGAGAAATGGGTTGCTTTAAATATTTGTATTACAGTAAATATTTGAATCCAAATTATAAGAGGAAGGAACCAGTGACAAATGAAAAGATGCAATAAATGTCTCCAAAGGGCAAGCGAGCGCCTTGAGAGTGAAAGATTCAAAGGACTGTAGTTTGTTTACATGAGGCACTGCATGTCCAGCAGTTTGTAAACAGCTAAGATTTTTTAGCCACAATCCAACAGGCAAATAGACAACAGACTACAGGCTCTGAAATTTGGGCTAAGGAAAATTAAGCAGACAGCAAGAGCTTTTCTAAGGATAAGATGACAATTTTCAGAAGATGTCTCTGTCACACGTTACTGATTAAAGTAACAAATACCATCAAGGGCCTTCTAGACACAGACGTCTTGATCTAACATAAAAATTGCTAAAGATCCTTGTCTGGAAGCATAAAACTGGCTTCACCTTTGTGACTACTAAACCCGGGCAATCTGTCACAGCCGTGTGGCCATGCTCTCAAGCACATGCTGTTGACATAGTTATTCAGCAGAAGACTTCTTGTGAAGAGTATGAGCAACCCACAGAATATAAAATTCACGACTATAATCTAACTGCTGTTCTGAGCAGAGTGAAGTACAGCTTTGCCATGTACACTGCGTATATAGTCCTAAAGCTATTTCAGACTCCTGGAGCAAACTGAAACCATAGGAGTGAGCACTGCTGTAAAAGAAATCAAAGAACTCAGCATTGTGTAGGCTGGCTGTCAGACTCCAATGACTTTTCTCCCTCAGGAGAAATAGGGTTGTCCCAAGTGTCTTAGGACAGACCCAGCTGCGATGGAGGTGGCCTGGGCTTACTTCCTCACAGCCGCAGGGAGCAGGGGAGGTCTGAAACGCAACAGCAGTGGCACTGGGCCTGGACAACACAGATGAGGAGTAGGGTCTGCTCTGGCATACAAAGGATGCTTTGCCCAGAGCCTGCCACACTACATGTTTGGGATGAAGGTTTTTCCTCTTTCCTAGCTCTCTGCTTGCTTTCTCTCCCCATCTCCTCCCATTAAATTGATATCCATTAAGCTTGCACTTAGCTCCAGTTAGGGTGCCTTGGCACTGGATGGATGAGGACTCTGGAAAAGGAGTTGGCAGCTATGGTGTCTTCTGCATGGGCCCAGTACACAGGTCTTCTGCCCCCTCAGGGCTGAGGACCACCATTGGCATAGCATATTTTCCTGTGCTCTTAGAAATGTGCACCTTCTAATTTTGGTTCAAACACATCTATCCCAAATCTTCACAGACACCTCTATGAATACCATCTGGCTAGCGTGATATTTTTAACTAAAGCCCAAAGATTTCTGTAACCTTCTAAAAACATTCCTGAAATATCACAAGACATTTTAGGGCCATACTGAGGAACTGATTTCTTTTTTTTTAATCCTGAGTGTTCTTCAAGAAACAACTCAGGCACAGCACTGATGTCCTAAATAAACATCTCGACCCACTGCCCCCAAAACTTCCCAGTGCTCCTAAATCATGTCCCGAAGTAGCACTACATCCTGGCATGATGGAGAACGTTGCACAGGAGATGCAATCAGCTCCCAAGCATGAGAGACAACACGATCTGGGACCACTGACATCAATCACAGCCTATAGACCACGCTGTAGATCAGCACCAGCTTCAGTCTGCTGTAGCAACACCTCAAATCTACACCAAATTATTCCAGAAACTACCCAGTCTTTCACTGATTTGGAGTTATTTCACTATTTCCAATAACCCCCCTTAGCTATGTAGAAGACAACATGGTACAAAGCAGCACAAATAGGTATTCAGTTCACGCAATGATAATTTTAATACAAATGATCCTGATTATTGTTAAAAAAAAATTCTATATCCAGTTTATACTTACTCTCAATGGCAAGAATTTACAATATATTTAACCATACCTTAAGGGTTTTCTTGCCAGATTTCTTACATAAACCGAAAGAGAAAGAATTCTTATGCTACTTTTTATAGAAATAATGTAAAACTCATGAACTACTGTCTTCATAAATATTTATTATGAAGTTAATATTTGAATGTGATTAGATGTTAAATAGCACTCTTCTGAAATACCAGATTTGGTTAGAGCAAATTTCAGCTTTATGGCAATACTGGGTTTAAAAAGCTGTACTTTTCTGGGTTTTTTAGGAAACAAATGATAAGATTATGCGGAACCAATGGCCTTCTACCACATTATCTAGTCAGTTCTGTTTTTCTGAGCATACAGAAGCTAGACTTTGGAGGAGAGATTTTGTGTTGTGAAGTGCTCACCCAGTCTGCTTTGGAAGGTGAGTATAATTCCATTAGAGCTTCTTCTGCCTGCATTCCTATCAGATTTTCTTAGATACAGCTGTTGCTAATAAATTGTGTTGAAGTATTTAAGCATCACTGTTTCCCTGTAGCTCTTAGCGTTGCTAATGGCTTCTGCTGTATTTATTGCTATTTTATTGTTGCAGACCCCTGTTCAGGTTCTGTTCAGGTGACGTTTTGGCTCTGGAGAAGTCAGCCACTAGTCACTAAATAATTATCCCTGTAGATACAAAAGGCAAAGTTTCTGAGCAAGGTCTGAAAAGACAATAGGGAGCATGCAAATGATGAAGAGAAATACATCACAACATAGACTTATATTCAAAAAGGACAGTCTCTTTTTTAAACTGAAATTTTATATTACATGAATGAACCTCAGTTTCCTCAAAGCTTCACTATTATTGGCTGGCCATGTTCTTGTAGAAATATATGGAAAAACTTCACACACATTATTACCAAAGGAAATAATATTAATCACCCTGCAAAAAGAGCCTGGATGGAAGGAGAAAGGAACTGGGCAGGACAAGCTTGTAGAGTCTCCTCAAAAAGGAATAAATAAATACAGCCATTTTGAGGCAAATGGCCGTCTCAAGGCAACTGCTCTTTGTATGAAGAACGATAATGCAGGCCTTGAAGTGCGACTGTACTGCAGATTCTGGCAAGAGGGAAAGTATACTTTGAGCAGAATATGAAAACTGATTCAAGGAAAAAAAAATGTGTATGGTTTGAGTTTAAAACCAGAGCACATTTACATTAAGAGATCAATCAGTGGGAAAATCCATTCTGCAAGGCTAGCCCATCAGTAAGCAAGCTAATTGAATGCAGAGTAAGCGAGAGCATGGGTGGCCTGTTTCCTCTTTTATCTTAGCGCCGAGTTTGCAGCAGCTCAGAGATTCCCCTCTTTCCAAACGAAGTGCCTTCAGACAGGGCAACCGTCCGACTGAGGGCGAGGAGTTTTGTCTGTGAGCACGTAGCATCTTTGAAATCAATTTGCCTGCTTGTGAGCAGGGCTCAGCAGCATGCCGTGAAAGCAATTGCAGTTTGCAGCTAAACAACTGCTCACTGCAGGCGAGACAGCATGCGTCTCATCCCATTTCCCCATGCAGGCGGGAATCGGATGGCCATTATGGAACGGCAACAGATGTGGCTAAATACAACATACAGTACCGCGAGCTCCCTAAATAAACATGCTTACATAACATGCAAAATCATCCAATCTTTCCCCTAGGTTCTTTTGGCAGAAATGCTCACAGGAAATATCCTGTTAATGGAGATAAAAGGCTTGATTTACTCTGTTCCTGATAATGCATAATTGCTTAATCACAAGCACATAATTAAACTCCATTGGGAAGGTTACAGTGACAACTATTGCTGAGCAAAGATGAGTTCCCCTAGAGAGGTAATCTTTGCATCAGCTGGATTTTTTGTAACAGGAATGAAGGGAAATGCACTAAAAAGCCTGAATGTTTGGCAAGAGCTGTGAAGTCACTGGCCAGAGAGGCTGGACATGACTGGAAAGATACTGACAGAGAGAAAGCCAATACAGTTCTAAATTAATTCCTTCACTAAACTGATCATCTGATGGAAGTAACCTCTTTGGAGAAGCTCTTTTTGTGTGGCGAGGAGTCCTGCCAGGCCTGCTGATCTGGCGACACAGGAGGAAGGGAGCTCCGGAGAAGCCTGCTCTGAGGCTCTGAGCAGCCCACAGGGCTCATGCCAGCACTGAGACGGGCTTGGCTCCACCCGCCCAAAGTGGTGTTGACCCTGCTGAAGGTTATTTGCACGTATGGCATGTAGCCACCTAGCTGAGTGGGAGCAGGGAGGCGATCAGTGCACTCAATAAACAGCTAATCTTGCTTTCTAGCTCTGCCCAGCTGAACACATGCACCACAACAGCCCCATTGCTCCAATGCACCATATACTTTCTGGCTAATTTTATAGCAAATTCATTGCTGAGTATTTACCGAAGCTTATATTCTGAGAAAAGGCCTTAAAAGCAGCATTTTTAACCTACTCATCTTTGGGATGACAGGAGGTATGCAGGGCACCCTGGCACACAGTCTCCCCTTCTCCTGCTGGGCTCTCTCAGGAGTCTCTGGGGGCCCCAGTGTAGACTGCTTAAGGAACTGCACGGTGGGTACCCAGTGGGCTATACAATGGATTTGTGCTGTACAGTACTTGTATAAGTGCAGAGCAAGCATGTGGACCCACGTCTGAAACAGCAGAGTCAGTGTGGTGACACGGCTCCACAACACAGTTATGCCACTGGCTCATATAGAGCCCATTCTGTACTCTGGTATAGAAAAAGGCCTGAAAGGAGCAAACAAAAAGCTATTTCTCCTAGCTATGTGAGGCAATTTCTCAAAGTGGTGGATGAGTCATAATTCCTTTTATTGAAACCTGCTCTTCAGTCATCTGGAAGCTAGTGGTAAAGATATTTTTTAATTCCTTTGTCATGTAAATTCTCTGTCACTACTGCATTAGGCACTCACTACAAAAGAACAGTAGTTTACTGAGACCTTAAGAGCCCTGAGTGTATGTCCACAACTCTGAGGCTTCCTTAATAATTATATAAGTGAATGAAGTCCTGTTTACACATGGAAGAGCACTGCATTCATTTTCATTAGTGATTATGAAGGAAGTCTGAGAACTTAAAAAAGAAATTTTAGTATACAAGAGCCACTGTGTTCCTAGCAGAGAGAAGACAGTTGATTCCAGCTTGGGGAAGCCAGTTTGGAAGTGCAAGTAAAGAATGTCTTATGCAGTCTGCCTAACAAAAGAAGAAAATATCTGCTTCAAAAAATGGTGCTTGCTTTGAGCTGGCAAGAATTACTTCAATAACAGGTTGTGGAGAATGTTACTTCAAAGTTTTGAAGTCAATGGAGTTTTGGAAGCAATTGCTGAAATTTTTATCCAAAAGTGATTTAACTTCCCCAGTAAGTGATGTGTACAAATGGCACACACCACTAAACCACATATGCACGCAATGTATGAATTCCCACATTCTTGACTACCCATTCCAGCTTTACCATTTTTTCCAGTGCTAAAAGAAATGAATCAAGCTTGCAATAGGATGTGTGTATAAATGCCAAATAAAAAATTAAAATCAGCTGTTATTTAAAAACTACTGCGCCTGGAGTACTTTGTTTAGATATTTAATGCCCTTATAAATCCTTTACACCATTGTGGGCAACCAGCTAAAGGTGGAGCTCTTTATGGCAAAGTTATTCTGGGTTTGTTTAGCTTTTTTGGTAGTTTGACCTTTTATGGTGACCCAGATGGTTATAAAATCATCAGGATCCATGGGGCATACTGTTCTTCTGTGAACTGATTTCTTGTGTTGTGGTAATTCATCCATCTTAAAAGCCTTTTTGCTGCTGCTGCTGAAGAGGAAATGTTGTGGCCAAAAGAAGAAAAACTTGGGGACATCCTGGATAAATACATTGCCCAAATTTTTTATTTGCTCCAACTTGCTCTGTTAAGAAAGAGAAAATTGTTGGGACCATATGGAGGCAGAATGGCAACAGTTCACAGTGTATGAAAGGTTTCTGCAGCGAAGCAGAATCCCTCAGTCAGCCTAAAAGTACAATCAAAGCATCTCAGTCAAAGCTTTTAGCAGATCTCTCTCTTTAGAGGGCTTGTCAGCACGATTATGGTAGGAAGAAATTTACCAAAACAAATCTTATTTAATGAATATTGGTAGCTGTCATGCTTAAAATTGTTTAGATACAACACAGGAAGAGAATGAGACAGGCAAGTGCTATATCTTGTTTAATATTCTAAAAATAACACCATCGGCCTGCTAAAGAAGATAGGACATAATGCAACACTTGAAAAAAAACTGATAGTCATTTTTCTCTTGTATTATTTAGAGTGATTTCATCTGTACCTGTACAAGGAGTTTATAAGTTGCACTGCAGGATGGAGAGTCAAATATGATTTCAGCTGGTGGAGGATTCTCTCTGTTACCTTTTTTTTTTTTTCTGAATAGCATTTTACCTTCCTCAGGCACATGAGAAGGTGCATGGGTCAGGTCGCCATGTAACATGCACGAGCCAGGAATGGGAGGGAACAGCCTGAAAGCAGAGCTAGAAGAAGCTGCATCATCACCTTCTGCATTGTGAAAGAAGCTTAGCCATCTGCTGTATTTCATTTCTATGTCCACGTCCAGAATCCTTCCTTTCAAGGGGAAAGGCAGTGCTGAGAGCAGCTACAGGATAGCACTCATAATTTCACTTCAGGACTCATCCCAGCAGTGAGGTGGGGGAAGCAGCATGTGCTAAAGCCAGGGTTTGTCTGGCCCTCACCTACTACTAGGGCAGGAAAGTGGATCTGAGTGTCACAGTGGGAACAGGTGGGAACATTTTTCAAGCAGATTTGTATATATTTTACTCCGTCCCTAGTTCCTTCACACTTGCATTTCTGCAGGCTGCTACCACCTATTGCAACATAGGTAACAGCCAGCATGAACAAGCACATTGGAGGTTTGGGGCCCAGTAACCTAACACTACTGGCAAACACTGATGTTATCCAGAGACCTAAACCATATAATTTTGGGCATAGACCCTGACCCTACCTGCAGCCCCTGGGCATCTTTTTGATGTTACTCACACTGAGTAATCACAGGCCATTTCAAGGTAAGCAAATGCTCTTGGGGGCAAAATACAACAGCATTACAGCCATCAGTCAGAGCTTTGTTCCTAGGAGGACAGGAACAGGACCTGAAGTATCAGGTCCCACTGAAATATCTCATGATGGATGTAAATGATGCAAATTCAATTAATACTTCTGCCTTGTCTGTAATGATTCTGCCCTAATGCAGTAGAGTGTCTAGAAAAGCAACCTCTAATAGCACATAAACACTTTGTAAGTAGTTGTCCTATTAAGGTTATGCAAGACCCAAGACAGCCCTCTGCAACATGATGTCAGCACTGGAGCCTGGCTTGACACACAGTTACACAACCGGACAAGATGACTGGGGAAAATGGAGATGTTCTGGAGCTGTCAATTTTTAAATTGCATTTTAAGTACATTGTTCTATTGTAGTCACTGGCAAAATGTCAGATAGGCAAACAGCAGTGGGGAGAGTTAAAGCTGATCTAAGACATGCTGGGTTTTTTTTCATTTTATTTATATTATTCTTTACTCCTCTTTTCATGTATCTGCCCTGATTTTCCCTTTCTCAGAGTCTTGGCAGGGGTGCAGAAAGAAGCTCAGATGTACATAACTTACGACTGAGTAATCTTCTACTGAAGGAAGGGAATCTCTTCTTTTTCAGTTTTTGCATGGTTTTTCTTAGTTTGTGCATGAGTTGTTAGCCTAGAAGCCCTCCTGATATTTAGCAATCCTTCCACACTGGTTAATTTCTGTTGGTTGCAAGAAGAACGTGGTGAGGTTTTGGAGCTGGCATTGCTGGAGACTTGCTTGTTATCACAAGCAGAGAAGGGAGGTATCATTGCCATGTTGCCTTTCCCAAAAAAAGGCAACAAACAAGTCCAAATGACCCCCTTTCTCCCACAGCCCACGTAAGCCCAATCCAACTTAAAGAGCAGAACTGAACAGACATGTAAATATGTCATAGAATCACAGAATCGTGGAGGTTGGAAGGGACCTTTAGAGATCATCTAGTCCAACCCCGCTGCCCAAGCAAGATCACCTAGAGGAAGTTGCCTGGGCCTCTGTCCAGATGGCTTTTGAATATCTCCAAGGATGGAGACTCCACTGCCTCTCTGGGCAATCTGTTTCAGTGCCCAGTCACCCTGAATAAACTTCAGTTGAACTAAATCTTTGGTCCACAAGTATTTTATAAAGTTCTCTGTCTTTCTGTATCTCTGATATCGGCCAGCTTGCATGAATTTCTTTTGGGGATATCTTGGGACCATAGCAAAACCACTCAGTCAAAGACTCCCTTGCAGATGAAGAAAGTCAGATCTGGAACCCAAGTCTGTCATTCTATATTAAATAACAGATCAAAATCTTGGATCAGAAAACCCCTGGAGTTTTGGGGAACATTTGATCGTGATCTGACCTTTGTGACTCAAGCCCATTGTATGTCTTTTTATGATGAAGAAAATATGCAGTAAAACCAGACTTGTATGGTCAGGATCCCTCAATGTAAATGCATTAAAAACAGAATAAATCAACAAAAAAAACCTGGATCTCTTCCTTTCTGTTCTAAGTTACTTCCTCAACATCTGCCTTAACTGACCTTGGTAACAGAAGAATTTTTCTGTAGGGTGTGTATTTTATACTTTGACAAATTGGTACAAATATTTTATTGTCAGAATTGGGACACAGTTACGCTTGTAATTCAAGTACCTATTCCAAATGAATGTGTATGAACTTGTACATGTCTATGAAAAGATTAAGCTTTTCTATTCACCCTCTAGTCCTCACACTTCACTTGGAACCAGCAGTACCATTCAGGCAAAATAGATCTTTTCAGAGAAAAGCAACTTGCTTTTTACTGCTTTATAAAAGACCTGTATTTCTGCAAAGCAATACAAATTCCTTGTATTAAAAAAAAAAAAAACTGTTCCACATGAATGCTAATGCTACCTCCAAATGACGCGTGTTTGTGTGGAGTGCCTTTAAAAGAAGCCCTTCACAAAATCCATTTGCATCAGGGGATGCAAGTGGTGGACTTCCATCTGAATGTTGCTATTGTTCTAGGCTCCGTCACATTTGCTTTCCCAGTCATTCTCAGATGTAACTTCCCAACCACAAGAAATTGTTTTGAGTTGTCAGCAGTCTAAGTCATCTAGATTTTCTTTGTGTACTGGAAGATTTTTGTGTCCAGTGAGAGGAAGGGATTTTGCTAGTGAGCTGTTAGTCACTGTGGGGGTGAAATACAGGCAGAGGATGCATTTCAACATGTCAAGGACCATAGCAGGAGGTACTTTTTTCAGGTTGCTGGCTGTAGTCGAGCCGTAAGTTTGGTGTGAAGCATCCACACTGTGCTTGTAAAGAGCAGGACTCAGGTCATCTGCTACTTAATTGAGCAGCCAAGTTCTCAGCCCCATTCGTACCCCATCTGTTCAAACTACATGAACAAAAACCTGAGCCTATGCTGAAATGCCACATGTTGAGGTTTCCCCCTCCAAAGAACTGTGGAGCTTAGCCCATGAGTGTTCATTTGTGTATAGAAAAACTGGATGGCAGATCTCAGTTTTGCTTATTAAAGGTCTATGTGTAACCAGTGAATGGCACATGCCCCTAACCTGTTGTCCTGTTGTAGATCAGATCAGGAGACTCATTGCTCACAGGAATGAGTATCTACACTGTAGAGCATTTGTGTCTTGGCCTTTCTCTCTGATTTCTCTCCATGGATTCCCCTCTACTCCTGAATTGAACCTGATAGACTGGATAATTTGATTGTAGAAAATACAGTCTGACAAGTCCTCTGTCCACCCTTCTGCCTCATGGCAGGATGAGCTACACCTAAATCTGTCACTGCTGGCACTTTTATGTCTATCCTATTCTTTAAGACCTCTGATGACGGAGAGGCCACAGCTTCCCTCAGCAAGCTATTCCAGCTTTTGTCTGTCCTCACAGCCTTTACTTTCTAACCTGAATCTTTTTTAGGCAATCTAGGATCCTCAGCTTGTGTGAAATGAGATGAGCTCTGTTGACATCAGTGAAGTTTCACCACTAAACATGCTTTGAAGATATGACCTAGTACTGTCAAAACTCAGTCCTTTCACTTCCCTCTTAATTTTTTCTCTGTTCCTCCTCTTTATCTGTTGTTGGATTCATGAAGCTCCTTCCAGTCACATCTAAGCAGTGTGAAAGTGCTGACATTCACTCCTACATACCATCATCAACATTTAGCTCTCTTTTTCTGTTCATATTTCTGAAACTTTCAGGTCTTCATCTTCACACATCCCCACTACAGTTTCCTGTGCTGGGTTTCTGAAAACCACATCACACATACAAAGAAGTGTATCTGAGATCATCTCCCAGACTTGTCTTTCTAAGCAAATAAGCCTTCTCTTTGTGACCCTCACCTGGCTTCCCAAGTTCAAATTTTCTGAGGTTAACTTTAATACCACTCATAGTGCAAGAGGTCAGTCAGTTCCTAAAGGTAGTTCAATATACTTTTATCATTTCTGTTCTGTTACTACATGTATCCCCCAACACCTGTAGTGACAGCAGGTTCAAATGTCCATTTGTCCTATTCTATGAAAGATACCTTCAAGCTTTCTTCACTTTATCCTGTACGAATACAGTTTTCCAGAAGTGTTCTTTAAGGCTGTTCTTCTGCCTCATCTCAGACCTTTCTTTAAAGCTCAAACTTACTGCAATGCTTACAGGAAGCAGTTGACTGCAAATATCTCATTAGAAGATAGGAAATACTACCATTTTTAAATAATTAATTTGACAAGTTTGAATAGTTAAGCCACAAATCATTGCCAAATGCACATGCATACAGCTAACTTTTGCAAGAATGACTTCCCTACTATGTTTGCTTTAATCTTTCCTCTGTTTCTTCTAATTTCTTTGTTCACTCATTTACTAGGTCTTGTCTTAAATTAGTAGCAGCCACACAGGTAATGTTATTCACTGTGTGTTTGTGCAGACGCTCACATTTCTGCAGCAGTTTCCACTTCTACCTGTGCTGTGAGTTGTATTAAAAGTCTAGTATGGCCTAGGAGTTAGTTTAAACTGCACATCTCAGCCTCGTCTTGTCTTGACATATCCTGGATGTTCTTGCTGTCTGCTCCCAGGCAAAGGTCTCATAGTCACTTTTTAAATTTTGTGCACCAGAGGTGGGTTTGCTCACTCGCATTGCTGGCATCATCAAGGCACCTTCCTCCAGGAGAAGGCTTCCCTTGTTTTTTGACCAGTGGGTAAGATACTAACACGATGAACAAGCCTTTCCTGCATTTGCCCTGAGGAACACTGCCAGCAGTGTCTTGCCCCCAGACAGAGGAAGATCTGAACTACAGAATTTGCATTTGGTAGCGATTCTTGCAGTCTAAGTTTTCCTGGATTCAGGGCCTGCTGTGCAGACTATTTGATTTGCTTGGTGTTTGGCTGATTCTTTACTTTGGACTTTGATTAAATAAAAATGTATTAACATTCAGTACTTAGAACTGCTCACAAGTAGCATTTTGTAAAAGATTTTAAGACAGAGAAATTAGAAGCTTGTCCAAGAATCAGGTTGGTCATAATTTGCATGCTCTCCTGATATTTTTAGTTTTTGTTGTTGCTGTACTTGCTGTTTCTTTTTGTCCTTGTAAAAGCCCTACATTGAAATACATAGTTTTGGTTTGTCCTTTATACTCTGTATCTATTGTTATATGCGCTTATTGTGAATCTGCTGTAAACTGTATCTCTGCATGCCTTCACTTACTTTCCTACTTCAGTGTATCCTGTGCCTCCATCTGATATAATTAATCACTTCACTGAGGGAAACCTGATATTGATACCCTGCAAATGCTCAGGCAAGCACCTTAATCCAAAGAAAATAAGGGACTTGTTGAGAAAGTACCTGCAGGGAGAGGACTGCTTTGGAGGGAAGGATTGCCTTCACTTTCCTTTAGGAATTGCTGGAATGACTACGGAACAGGCCAATGTTGGCAAATGTCATATAGGCATAGCAGATGTGTTCACTTATCCCCATCAAACATGCCATCAGTCCCATGTTGCTTCCTCTATCTGTCTGAAAAAGCATCTCTGCAAGGCAGCCCTGAGCAGTTAAACATCAATGAAAGCCAGGCTTGTCTAGTCTTCGCAGTTCTTGTAAGGGAAGAAACATTCCAAAAACTACTGAAAAACTAATGAAAACACTTTTGCTTTGGGCCACAAGCAGAGAAACCTGGAATCAAAGCAAAAGAGCTTCTTTCTATTTTGTGTTCAGCCTGCAGAATCAGTGGATATCTGAGTGAGAACAATGTGAACTGGAAGCATCACCAGTGCACGCGCATGGCTCGGGGCACAGCTGAGCCTGGATGCGGTGCCAAGCAACCTCATGCCATCAGCGATCTCTGAGGAGATCTGCTCCTTGCAGAGAGCTGAAGGGCACAAAAAACTCCTCCCCCACCTCTTCCTCACACTTCACATGGGCAGGCCAGATCTACCTAATTAAACAGGCTATCTTCCAGGAACATCAGGGTTTACCCTGAAAACTGAGGAAACTGGAACTGCCACAAATACTTTTGCTGTAGCAGTACTGGCAAACAACAATGCACATACAAAAGCAAAGCAAAGCGTAAGCATTTTCATGCCCCATCTGAGTGCATCTCAACATGTTGGTAGCTTTGGCATTTGCTCATCATGCTAGAAGGAAAATTATTGTGCAAGCAAGCTAGGTTTGCCTCGCTGTCATTGGAAGTGTGTTGTTATGAGCACAGATACAGAGAAGAACGTTTTCACCCACTGACGTTAGCTTTGAGAAGCCCTGGCAAAAAAATAAAACTTTCTATGGCTGGTGCCTGCTATTCAGAGAATAATACTTGACATGTTAATGCAAGTAGCAAGAGTATTATGAAAGAGCCTTATGTGCCTTAGATGGATTTGGCTGAATTCAGCTGATATGTAAGGACTGCAAGTTTCTTGCTGGTAAGAAGATATGAATCAAAGGACTTTGATCCTCAGTTTATATAGTCACATGTGAGAGAGCCAGTGTAAACTTGGTTATTTCAAACATACCTTTGAATTTGGCCCACTGTATTTATTTATGTTGGATCTTCCCTTGGGACAGTTTGAAGAATCGTCATATTTTGTGGCAGTGTTTTATTTGCAATGGATTACACTGAGAAGGTTGGTGAATTGGAAATAACACCTTGAAGTTCCTTTCATGGTTCTTTTTTTAATGCTTTCCATTCCCTCCCCTTGAATTGTAAAGGCAATTTGCTTAGCCTTTAAAGGAGCAATTACACCATTGTTTAGCAAAAGCACAATGCCAGAAGTGAGTAACAAGTTAAACAATACTACCTCTTTATTTCAGTGAAATATACATTTATGTCATTTCAAATTTCTGAACTTTAATTTTCCATTTTTGTAGTTGTAAAGTTTTGGATGCTGCACTGTAGCTTTTTTGGCTTACACATTGCAGAACGCTTCTGCGGTAAAACAACTTTGCTTGACAGTAGCTTCATTTTCCTATAAAATCAGTCAGAGCACTCATCAAAATGATACCAGTTCAGGAATGTCCTCACCATGTTGTCACCTAGCACATACACTTTATCATTCCCTGTCATGCCAGCTGCCTGTTTGCCCATTGCTCTTCTAACGAGCTCCTAGATGAACACTTGACTGGTTATTGGCTGTGAAATCAGAGTCCCAGATCCTCAGCTGTATGAAGAAAAGTACTGAATCCTCACTGTGGGCTCTGCCGATTGCTGCAGGACATAATGAGACTTGTAGTGTTTAGACCTTCTTCATAGTGGTTTTGTGAATGCTTCAAGAAAATGTGATAGAAATTTCCTGTGGTTCTTTCATGGCTTCTGCACTTGTATTCATCTCATTTTCAAGAACCAGCTACGTAGTTGGAATATTAAGTTGTCAACACAAAAGCACCTTAAAGTCATATGCAGGTTAGGTCAAAGCCCCTCCAAAAGGATCACATTAGGGAACAAAGTGACAGGCAGATACCACAGAGGAGGTGAAAACAGGCAAATTAGAATCACCAGCTTTGTTTTCTTAAAGCCTTTCATCCCAAGATATGCAAGTGCATCTGTTCTGTATTTGGGTATTATAGTACTGCCTAAGGAGATAAGCAGATACACCTTGAAATGTTTTACAGAACAAGGACTAGTGAGAGGTTATAAATAGTTTTTAAATGAGGTATGGCTCAGACACATAGCAGAGGACATTTTCATTTTCTCTTTTCCTGCCCAGTTTGCCCATCTCTTTTTCTTCTTTACTCTTTCCAGGGGAACTAGCCATGTTGAGATTTAAGTACTGATAAAAAGAAGCTTGATTTCATGGAAGGCAGAAGATGCCCTGTTATACCAAGTGTGACTGATGCCATGGCCCTAATTTTTGGAGGAAAGGGGAATGTGTGGAAAAACTTGCTTACCCTTGCTCAGGGCTCAGCTCTGGCTGGGCTCTAGGCCTTTTTCCAAGAGGGAGCAGAAAAGGGAGGAATAGGCCAGGCCACTGCTTTTGACTTTTCTGAAGCACCAAGAGGAAGAGAGCCAGTGTATTAATGTCATAAAGCACCCTGAAAATAAGAGCTGTTACCTCCAATTACAGCCTTCTGAGCAGTGGGATGGGAGAGAAGGAAAAGACATTTGTGCTGCCTCCTAAGATCTGAGGTGGGAGCAACAAAGAAGAAATCCTGTCAAAACAAATGGAAGCTTGTTGAGGTCTGGGGAAAGAGAGGTGGCCAGAGCGGGAGAGAATAAGGTTCCTCGCTTGGTCGCACAAGTTTTGATGCTGTGACTTGCTTGAAGTACAGCTTTTCTGTATTCTTCTGCAGGTATCCTGCCAGACTGTAGGTCCTGTGCTTGACTGGGGGGAACTACTGCAACCGTTGACTGCAACAGTCACCTACTGCAATAGTCAAACTGCTCTGATATTTTGACGTGCTTGGGCTGCTGCTTCTAATGCTTGAAAAGCTGCTGCCTTCACTCCTGGAGCCAGACAATGTTTTCGCAGAAGTGGGAGAGGGACACTCTGAAATAGTGCATGCAATGAAAGAGGATGTTACTCACTGTTGCTATGAAGCAGAGATGTTATTGGGAAAAGACTGGTAGACACTGTGAGCTACTCCATTTCCCTGAGTCTGAGGGCCGGGAGCAATCCAAAGATGACATAATAGTAGAATAATTGCTGGCTTTCATTACTATCACCAAATGTTGTGAAGAGATGTAGAAGACAATTAAAAACGGAATTTATTTCTCCTATTTTTACTCCAGAACCGAGATGCTAACAAAATACAGAGAATGTTCCTGTCAAGTGAAGGATTCCCTCCACCCTTTCATCTTCCTCTACCACATTTTTGTATTTAAGAACAGATTGGCCTTGTGAGAAGATGTCTGTGAAACACCCTGCTCAGTTGCACAAGTGACAGTCACAAATATCAAAGCTGGCTGGATAGCTTACACACCCAGTTCATCCAAAATGTAATTTAAGCCAGGCCATTTATTCAGTTCAACTACATATAAAGCAGAGTGATTCTGTGCAGGAATGCACAGGATCAGGAAGAAGGCCTTAAGTTGTGTTAATTCATGTTTTCACATGCCTCTTCCACTTGTAGGGAAGTACAGTATGTTGAGGATTTCTTTGTCCAATTGCTTTAAGTAGCTTCAACTTACTATCTGCTAGATAAATGCAATAAATCACAAGCTCATTTAAAGGTAGAGCAAGCCAATTTCTCTGATAAGCAAATCAGCCTCCACAAAGTTATTTCCTTTTGATTCAGTCTCATTTGCACACTGAAAAAGCAAATCATATGGCACTTAATGAAAGAGCAGGATAAGGAGTGAATAATACAACAGTTTAATACTTCTTCCATTGTCCATAGATGTGGACAAAAAAAAAAAACAAAAAAACAACAAATGTTGAGCTGTGGGTTGACTAGGCAAAGACAAATACATTATCCTTGTTTTGGACATTAGCTCTTCTTTCTCCTTGCTCTCACCTCATTTCTGTTTTCACTTGTTTTAGCATGTACCAGCACTAGGGTAGGTAGGGTATCATTTGTAATCATTTGGGAGGTACTGATCTGGCATAGGTGGTGACATCCTCCGTTGACTAAAAACAGACAGGGAAGAAGTGAGCTGAGTCCAGCCGTGCAGGGATGGATGGAGCCTGAGGGCAATGTGGAAGGAGCCTCATGGGTTACAGGGCAGCAGCAACGGACAGGTCAGCATGGCACTTGGCCCAGGGGCACTCATATCCAGAGCAGGCAGGAAACACCAAGGCAGGACAGGGAGTCTGTGCGGTCCCTTTGCAAAGAGGCATGAACAGCCCTTCTCTGCATCGCCTGCTCTGGGCATAGGGGCTGTCGAGATGGGGACGTCAGGACTGCTGGACACAGCAGGCAGGACTTCCTGGCCATCAAGCCATTCTCTCTGCCTTTCCTGCCAGGTACTAGCTCCTCTGTAACTGAAGAGCTTAGGTTGATGATTAATGAGAATTAAGCCATGCAGAAGGCATAAAACCCCACATTAGAATGCTGGTTTATGACACCATTTATTAGGCAATTGCTCAACATCAAAAAGAGACAGCCCAATGTGGCACTTTCATTACCTGGTTTTATTATACTGAAGGATTTTACAGAGCGTGCACTCCCAGCTGGGAAATGTGATTTCTGAATGGCTTCTTTACCCTCCAAGGGTGTTTCCACTCTCAGGTTTCTGGAAATGAGTCTTGCACTCAGCACCTCCAGGAAGACTTTGACTTCTGCGTCTACACAGGAAAGGAGGGGTTATCACATGGGAGAGGAAAAGTCATCTCACACCCTCACATGATTTTGGAGGGAAAACTACTCCATCAGTTTCCTTCAGCTCTGAGCTTCCCTAATATATTGACAATCATATTCATTTCCATACTCCTACCATGATATCTTGGTTACATTTCTAGAGGCAGTGCAAGAGACATGGGAGAACTCATGTTCACCATCATCCTCCACTGAAAAAGGAAGAAATGGACAAAACAGATACAGTGATCTTTGAGTCATTGGAAAGCTCAACAGGACAGTGCTGCTGACCCAGGGGGAAGAGACATGGCCAAAGAGCAACACTGGCCACGCACAAAATACTTTAACACATTTAAATCTGTAGGTATATGTAAATTATACATATACATATAGGCATATGCTATAAAACATGAGCTACAGCTAAAAATAGATTTAGAGATAAAAGCAGAGGAACAAACTATAGGGAAGGAGAACAGGGAAAGGAAACTTTGAAAAGGGGTAGAGCGGCCTGGCTTAGGCTATTCAAGCGCTACAGAAATGTCACTTTTTGCCACTTTACTTGGGGGGGATATAAGAAGGCAAGCATTACGTTATGAAACAAAGAATGAGTCATGCTCGTTCTCATGGTCAACTACCAACGCCTGCTGAGACAGCTGATATTAAATTTTGTCTCCATAATTTCACAGTCCATTGCACGTAGGGTGACACAAGTTATGAGCAATCAGATCTCATGCTTCAGCGTATGAGTCGATCACGTGGGGGAGTCGGAAAGGAATTTCCTTCCCTTGCTCAGCCGAGGGGCTGCTGGCGGTGCCGGTGCCGGTCCCTCGCGGCTGACCTGAGCGGCACACGGCTCTCAGCCCGCCCGGCTGCGCTCGCACTCTCCGCGATGGCAGGGGAAGTGACTGCCTCATTGCGAAATCGTAGCACGCCAAAGACACGGCAGCGTTGCCCATGCTGGCTTTGTGGGAGAGGGGGATGGGAGAGAGAGGCAGCACAATCTGAATTTGGATTTGAGCCCTGCTGTTCCTAGATTTGGATTCTTTTAAGTGTTTATGCTTGATGTTTCCCAGAGCAAGAGGAGGGGAGGGGCAGACAGGAACCAGAATTTGTCTTGTCATTCTTTGCCTCCCGTCAGTAAATACAGGGGCTTTCAAGTCAGCTTGACTCTCAAAATATTTCCTTATGGCCACTTGGGTATTTACAGCGGTCTTGGTTCCTTGAAAGAGCACACAGGCAATTTCATCTCACCAAAAAAACCCAGCTGTGACCTCATTGCTCGTTTTACGAAGGAGCAGCTCTATTCAGTCATGGCTATTCAACAGTAGCTGCTTGCAATTCACTTGCCTTTCCTTCCCCAGCCTCTAAATGTTACTGCTAGCTCACAGCCCAACATCTAAATATGGCCCAGAGACCAGGCTTCTTTCTGTACTTTTTTTTGCTCTGGAAGAGAGGAATCTAAGAAAGACTGGATAACTCAGACAATTCAAAGCGAGTCATTTCATGTACACAGTATCTTTAACAGCTAGAAAGTTTGGTCACTGATTGGCAGCTTTAACTCTTTCCACAGAAAGTTTCATCATGTGTGCTTTTGCACAGAGGACCTTTAAAGTGCAAGGCACTTTTGACCTGAGCAGTATTGCAACACCCTCTCCCTTAAATAGCCATGAGCCCTTATCATTCCCATCCCTCTATTTTATTCCAATGAGACTTTACCCCTCTGCTCCTTTGGCATATTTTAGCAGACAGGGGATTGTTAATTAGCCAGACTGCATTTTTAGTGGAAGTCTGCTGCAAATGCCTTGTTTTTCTAAATCTGACCTGTTGAGTGATTCATGAGATCCGTATTAATACATGGCACAGTACAGCTCCACTGGTTAGCATCCTAAATCTGCCAGATGGCTCAGTAAAAAGATAAGCAGCAGGAGAAAATTCAGTTTCAAAAATAGCATTGAGACAGCAGCATCCATTAGCCTGAAGTTCACAACATAAAGCTACCATGCTATGGTATTTTTGAATACATTGCACTCTCAGCTAGGATGCAGGGGAAGATCAAATTTAGAAAAGAAGGGCTTTAAATAGAAGTTCAGTTCAAAAATATAGTGTACTCTTTGAAGTTATGTTCCTGTAATAAATTTAGAAACAAGAGTAGAATAGAAAATTTACTACCATTCTCAGGTAACAGGCAGCATAGTCAGGTGGACATCCCTGCATATGACATGCTGTTTCAAATACAGACTTCCAGGAAAAACAGGGGCAGGGACCATGTCTTCTTCTTCTGTTTATTATATGGAGCTAAGAACATTGGAGATGTGTGAAAAACTATAAATCTTGATATGTGGGCCATCTGGCTCGGATGGCATGACAGCTCATATCAATAGTTTTGTGTACTCACTGGTTGTCTCCTGGTTTCCAAGTAATGACTATCTCTGTGGCCAAATTTTCAGATCTCTGCTTCCAATGAGGCACACAAATAAGTGCCTATTCAGATGTGCTCTGCTCATAACAGTTTCTATCCTCACATGCCTGGCCAGATTTTTAAAAGCATTTGGCAATAATATCCTATCAATAGCCCAAAGATAGTTGAGAGAGATATTGTGACCAAAACTTTTCTGGTAGAAAATGTACCGTATCTCCAACTTTTAAAATAAATTTCAATCAGGCTAAGTTGTTTACATCAGAATCCAAGGAAGAAAAAACTGCACATTCAAATTAAAAAAAAGAAAAAGATTATTACTTTTGTTTTGCCTGCAGAAGGATTTTACTTTTCTGTTCAGTGATATTTCCCTGTGAAATTCCATCCAATATTTTGTTTAATTCTGCAAAATGTTCACAACTGAAATGCTATACTGTGTGAAATATTAGCAACACATTACCTCTTGTGAGTTCAAACTACAACAAAATATTTTCTGCAATCATTCAGTTTGCTGAAGATGCTGAAATAATATATTTGTTGTTAACCTCGGCTGATTTTTTTCCCAGTTGTTGGAAAAACTTATAGTTGTTGGAACTACCACAAACCGGAAAATCAGTTATTCACATGGCTTGAATATTGTTTTTCTTTAAATCTGTCTCCACTTTTAGATGAGTTTATGATGATACAGAGGAAATTTAGTCCCACTCATGTCCCTGAAAATACAATTCTCTGGAAGGGCCAGTGGGAGACAGAACTTTCCACCTCAGCAGGTGATTATCTCTGTCAAGGAGCATGAGGACAGACTGTCATTTTTACTCAGATAATGAAAGTATAATGGCAGCACTATTTAAATATGTCCCGTTCTTACTATTGTATTGAAAAAACCTTGCTTAAGGAGACAGGATGGGTTTTGCATATTGTACTTGTCATATTATGCAACAAGATACATGACACTGCATTAGTCATATTCCTTATTGGTGACATTTTCACCAGTTCATTTGGCTGAGTATTTAGACCCTTTTTACAGGTAAAGGAAAAAAAAAATTCCATGTATATTCTCTTTCCAGAGAAAAACAGAACAATGTAATGAACTTTGTTTTGGTGACAGAAATGTGATGTTGAATATAGGAAAAATATTTTGTGGTGCATTACAATCATTAAACTTCTGTTAATTCTTGTAAAATTTCTGACAATTATTTTCCCAGATACAGAATCTGGTCTACATGTACCTCTAATTGTTTAGTGACTATTTACTCTTTGGGCATAATCTGGAAATCTACCTATGATTCTTTTCTTTGTATTAATTTTCCACTGACCTGTAAAAATACTGAATATTTGATTAAATTTAGCAACATGTCCTTGTGAAATGCCCAGGGCTTCAGCTTAGAGACAGGAATCTCTGGCTCTGTCAGTGCAGCACTGAGCCTTGGCTCCTGACTCCGCAGCGGGGGTGTGGGAGCCCTGGCAGTCAGGAACTTCCAGTCCCTGGGGGAAATTCAGTTAGAAATCCCTCCCCCCCAAAAAAAAATGTAAAAAAGCTACCAATTTCAAAATTAATAGTTTTTGACTATCTCTTCACGAGAAAAAAATCAGGTTTTCTTTTGAAAAGAAATTTTCTTTGAAAAGTTGAGGCTTTCTTTGGCATGGAAATTCTAACTTTCAGATAGCTTCATCATTTTGCTGCTTGTGATTTAGTTCCACATTTGTGGACAAATGCACTTTTCTATCTCATAGGGTTCTTCTGTGAGGATAAATATATACCAGCTTGCAAAGCAGTCAGATAAGACAGGCTGCTAGGGCTACCAGAGACAGAAAAGAATAGCTCATCTCATCTATAATGAAGGTGTATATTGTGTTATGAATAATATACAAATTTGAAAGAAAATTATATAAAAAGGGAAAATAGTAGAATTGCATAAAGGGGAGATAGCAACATAACAGCTTGAATGACCCACTATTAAAAATATCCATAGCCAGTCTCAGAAATTTATTGGATCCACACACGTGCCAACATCTTTGACTAAAATTAGACTTTAGCTTTCGGTAGCAAATAGACATTTGAGTGCCAGCTGAAAACCTTGTTGGAAGACTAAATTTTGCTGATTTTTCAGAAAGGTTGGGCATCTTCTAAGTCATATGATTTTCATGGGGAGATGTGGGTTCTCAGTGTATTTGAAAAATCAAATAGGCTGAGTATGGAGGTAAGAAACTCATTAGAGCCGATCCAATCACCAGGAAAACAAGACTGAAACAGAGATACCACTGAGAAAATTACATCTGTCCGAAATCAGAATGCAATATGTAAAGTACTTGAGTTTGGGCAGTTATAATAAACATTAAAGGAGATACTGTCTAATTACTCTCCAATTCTTTGACATATGGGCTTGCTAACATGGACTGTAAATAAGCTGAATGATGTTTCTTCAAGAAGTACTGGATAGCCTCTCCCTGTGAGCCATCAACTTTGCCTGGGAAAGGGACCTTGAAGTACTGAAGACCCCCAGAAAGCAACAGCAAACACACAGATTGTATAATGTCATACAAACCTAGTGTACTCAACCTGTGTATGGCACAGTTTGGATTTCACATAGGAGGATATATGGTGCACAATGGGCATGTCAAAAAAACTCACCTTCTGGAAGCAGGAGGTGACAACCTCAGGCTAAGCTCCCCATGTCTGAGTGGCTTTTGTAATGTGTACCCTGGCCAGGCGATGCAGCTCAGCAAGCACCCACCGTGCCCGTGCAGTGGAGAGCTTGGAGGTGCCTGGAGCACTGGGGTGCCTTGCCAGGGAGCTGCATGGCTGCTCCCAGCCAGACTTGGCAGGGAATTACCTCCTGCGTGCTGCTGACAATCAGGACATCAAGATCCTGAAGCAAACCAGAGTATAAACTAACTGGGCAGTATGAAGGCATCCCAGCCAGGTATTGTCTCCAGAAAAAGTGGCATTTCCTGAGCACAGTCCTAGAAAACACAGCTAGAAGTGAAGAGTTTGCTTGAGTTTCCCCAACACTAGCAGCTTCACTTCAGTGTAACTTTTTAAAATGAAGGCACAAAAGAAAAGAAAGGGGGGGGACGGAAAAAGAAAATAAAAACAAAAGAAAAAAAGCAAAAAGGCCTTGCAAGAAAGCAGAGTCAAGACTACACATGCTGCCTGGCTAAAAAGAGAAGAACTCAAGATGGCACAAGAAAGTCCTGATAGCTTTCCAAAAGTCAGGGTAAAAAAAGGTGTTAAAACATGCAGAGATGAATAGAGCAAGTGAAGATCCCACGGCAAGCACAGACAAAGAGAAATGCATTGCCAGTACATCCTGCCTTCTCTTCAGGGGCGTTCAAGGACACCAGAAAAGAGAACAAGCAAGTTCATTGAGGAAGAAAAAATTCCACCAACCCCCCATTGATCCAGGAAGGCTGCCCATGGCAAAATGCCTCTGAATCATACCAGTCTATAAGAAACCTGTCCAAAGGAGGCTACCTCAGCCCAATTACTGACATTACTGGGTAAGGAGCCTTCTTTACATAATCAAAACAAGGGGACCCTTAGTGCAGGGCTCCATGCCTGCAATGGGAATAGTGCCTTCTATGAGCACTGCATGAGAGGGGTCCGTGCATGGCTCTGCTGTTGGGTTTGTAAAGCAGGGAATGGAATAGGACAATTCTGGAAGGACAGCAGGAGTGTGGCTTACAAAAATATTCATGGCACCAACTTCAGAGATTTTTGCTAAGCTCCTTCTTCTTCTCTTTTGCCATCTGAGCTATTTATGAACCTGTCCCAAAATAAGCTCTCGCTCATCGCCACTGCTTCTTTTCCCTGCATGCCCTGCAATTTCCCCTCAGGAGAAACTCCCCACCTGAGTGCGGGCCGGCTGCTGTGCAGATGAATGAGACAGTGATGTGCCCTGAATCCTGCCCACACAGTCAGGGCCTGGGCTTTCCAGCTGTACATAAGACAGTGATTTGGCTGCTTCAATTTCAATAGCTGTCTGCCTGGAGACAGGCTCCTGACAGATGCTCCATCTAGCTGAGCTGGGGATACCCAGAGTGACTTGGATACCATCTTGCAGGTTGGTATTACCTAACCCACTGCCAGCTGCATTCTTCTTCATGACACTTCCCAGTGGTGGGGTGCACAAGCTGGGCCATCCCCACACGTGGGTCCAGGCTCTGTGAGACGTGACTTGCAGGGCACTGCAGGTAGCAAGCCCGTAAGCAGCCCAAAGGCTCTGGGCCCTGTGGAAGCAGCTGCTGGGCCTTTCTGGGGGCTGAATTCTGGTCATTTTGTCTGCAAACCAAAAGAGCATAATGCAGTTGGGCATCACTTTTGTATCTATTTTAGAGAGACAGGATATGCAGTGATCATTTGAATTATAGGGCAGAAGAGAAAGACACTAAAACCAAAGTGTCAAACAGCTAACTTTGGTCAGTCACTTTTGCAGCTTGGGCTCAGATTCCAGTCTGAGACTAGCCCTTTATTCTTCATCTCTTCAACATTTCACTTCATGCAACTTCTTCAGCAAGAAGAACTCCTGCTGTGACCTGAAGCTGCCTGGATGTCACTGCTCCATTCACGTAATCTGGGCTCTCCCCCAGTATCAAGGATACACAGTTTTGGGGTTTTTTTTGGTAAGACTGCAAAATACGTTTTTAGGGGGGATGCAAACAGTCTGTGATCTTCAGCAACAATCAGCAATGAGCTTTTGATTCCTGTAACTACTTGCATTGATTTGTCATGGCTCACAGACTCAAGCCTTTCTTCCCAAGGAGAAGGACAGAAAACATCTTCGTCATTGTTGTATTTGTTAATTTTTAAGATGAAAGCTTAAGTTCTCATGTATTTCCTGGTCCCCAGAGCTGGCAAGGAGGTGCTGGGGAAGGAGGAGTCTGGGGAAGGGAATGGGGAGAAACAGAAGAAGCTGCAGAATGGAGGAGCTGCAAAGACTCACTTTGGTTGCTGATGATGGGACTGTATGGAAAAGCTGAGCTGAAAAGATTATTCATTGCTGCAGCTTTGCTGATATACTTTTGGATGTCCCCAGACTTACTCATGTCACGATGGCAGAAGGGACTTCTTCGCCTCACTATCTGACTTGTATTTTTAAATGCAGACTGTATTAGGTGTTGAGAAGTGCTTCATCTAAAAATTGAATAATCACTGGGTTAATACCTTACCCCAGAAGAAGCTGGGAAACAGTCTGTTCCAAGTCCCTAGGTCAGGTATTTTCCTAGAAGATAATTTAGAAATTTCCAGACTGACTAAGACTGTGCTCAACTCAGAGACATTAAGTAGCAGCAAGCTGTAGATCGTGACCTACTTGCTATCAGTCATATTATCTGGTTTAAAAGAAAAGAAGAAGTTGTCACATGGTATATTTTAGTATCACTTCTTCACTGTGGGATTGCATGACAGCACTAGTTCCTTGGAGCATTACAGTACAAGAGGTAAATGCCAGCCAGCTAAGCGATTTTACAGCTTGCTAAGGTATAGAGCCTACACTTGGTTCTTAGAGCTGCAGTGAAAATAGAGTGCCTTGTTTATTCATAAATGGAATAACAGAACAGGGAGGGAAGGGGAAACACCACTGAAGAACTACCCAAAGCAATAGACTTCTCCTCTTATTAAGAGAAGTTATGTGGAATTAAACAGAGTCGAAGAGTGATAGTTCAGATCAGTCCTCCTGTCCATCACAAACTGCACTGCACTGGTGCAATTGGGCTCATTCACAGAGGTTGCCTTGGGACTGTATAACTGTCCCTCACAGAACAGGACTCCCTTTTCTGGGTTGTCCTCTAGGATCCTTCCCCAGAGGCTGCTGCACTGCCCTATTTCCTAGAGTTTTTACTCCAGGCTTCTTATGGTTTGTATTCTAGCTCCATAGTCAGTCTTTTTTCCTGTTTTCTAGCAATAACTGCTCTCAAATACTTATCAGACTTTATTTCCTAATCAGAGAGGTGTAGGCAGTACAACATGCACAATGCCAATAATGTGGTATTATCTGTGGCTTATGGATGTTTACTTTAGTATCTGCCAAAACTGTGATTTTTTTTTCTGCTTGGCATAATGCTTTGGCAGTTTTCTGACATCAAAAAGAGAGATAGCTAAGCCTCATCTATGCCTCAATGAAAATCAAAACGCTCCTTTGTAAACTTGGAAAGCCATTACCACTCAATGCTATACAAAAATTACAATATAAAGAACAGGGCAAAGCAAGGATTAATTTGATTTGAAAGTTCTGTTTTAAAGTACTGGAATCCCATTCTATCGATGTATGTGTATTTGATGGGAAGGTTTTAGCAACATGTTTTATCAAGTAAACAATAGCAAGTTAAGACAGAAGCAAAGTGTTTCCCTTCCACTGATGTCTAAATAGTAAATCTTCATGTGTAGCAATGAGTTATGAATGGCTTTCATGTTTTGAAACTTCACAATGCTCTTAAATTTTAAATTGCCTGTATTTAAGGAGACCTTAGAACTAAAATGAAACTATGAAAGCCCCAAAAGTCACCTCTTGCTTTCCAGCACACCTACAAAAATATTAGTGTTCTGTTTTTAAGATCACATAACAGTATAACTTTGCTAATAAACACTAGTTTTTCCAATGCATGTAAAAAGACTATATTTTAAAGAATTTCAACCTAACTGATGAATACTCTGCAGTTCTAAAAGTTTACTTTCAGTTTTTTAATTGTTTGTCATTTAGGGATATTATTTAAAACTGAAGTCTCAGATGAGTTCCAAATGAGAGTATTGAAAAAGAGAAATAGAAGATTTAACTTACCTAGCAATGGAGAAATTAGTCATGTCTACTTGTCAAACTGTTTTCAATCATCTTGAATATACATGCAGAAGGCAACATTCAAAATTTCCAGTTTCATGTGCTGAAATACTTCTTGCAAGTGTGTCTGCATCTTTCAGAGTAATGTGGGGGAAAAGGTCATAAAGATACCCAGCAGACAGATTCCATTCCTAACAATAAATACATGACATGAAAAACCTAGCAAGCATTGTGACAAAATCTGCTCATTCAGGGCAGAGGACAAACAAAGTATCAGAATAATGGAGTTTCATCCAAACTGTGTCCTCATTAAGTACCTAAATCTGCAAAACACTGAAGTAGGTGAAGATCTTGGGACACTTATGGAAAATGTCTCTTACTCCGTGTGATGTTTTTGTATCCTTCCTACAGAGCGACCATGTGGGCCCATGTGTGGAAAAGGAGAGTGATTGTGGATGCTAAAAACAGACCGTCCTTCCATACAAATAAAGGTAATACCAGCTAAAAGGAGCCCTCTGAGAGACAAGGGCAGGAGAAAAAATAACACAGACAGCATACTAGCACGCATAACACAAGACTGTCTAAACAAAATTTTTAAAGATGTTAGATATTTGATGGTCATATTTTCATGAAACCACCCCCTTTCCTAGCCCCACCTGTTTGGGCAGTTTAACCACTCCACTTGCGTGGCTCAGTGTCTCACATTCAGACCTTACTGTAAATGGTCCTAAGCTGATTTGCAGTGGCAGTATCATATTTCATCAGTTCCAAGCACAAGTAACAGGAACTCACAGTGCCGTGGTAATTACCACAATCTCACCAGTGCCTGTTTCAGAGCTGCGAAATATTGCTGCTGTGCTTTTTTATAATTGCTGCTTGTGACCTGCAAACCTATGTTCCAAACAAGGACATGCTTTGAGCATGCTTTGAGAGTTGGTAGAAAGTATCTCCCAACTATATGATTTTCAGCTGCTCTACCTCCATCCTCTGATATTTTGGCATGCAGCTTTCTAGCCAGTTATTGTCCACTAATATTTCTGTGTGAAACCTTCAATACTCTATTTAGAAACTTTCCTTTTGAACGAGGGTGCATGAATCTGAGAAAGCGCATCTTGTGAACAGTTAGAGGGGAAAGAGATTTATCAGGTCAAGTGCACAGCAGAAGGACAAGAGGCCACAGTCACAAGTTGCAGAAAGGGAAATTCCATTTGGATATAAGGGGGAAAAAAATCACTGTAAGAGTGGTTTAAGCACTGGAACAGGTTGCCCAGAGATGATGTGAAATCTCTGTCCTTGGAGATTTCCAAAATGTGATTGAACAACGTCCTGAGCAAACTGAGCTCACTTTGAAGTTAGTCAAGACTGGACTAGATGTCCAAAGCAGATGGTAAGAGCAAAATCTTGGCTTTTTCGCATTCAGTGGGAGTTTTAAAAATTGATTTTAATTAAATAAAGTTTCATCCTATACCTTAGGATGTTGTAAAAATGAACATTTTTTTTCTGATTTATAAGACAACAGTGTATACTTACTATTGCACCAATTAATTTTTAGGCAGCAAAGCTTAGCTTCATATCTACATCTAGATCTGCCATACTACTTGCAAGATTAACATTTGTACTTGCAATTATTTTTTCTGACAAGTTTTAGTTAACATTTTTTGAAATTAATCTCATTTTTATTATTTTATAACTAAGTCTGCAAGCAGGTAGTGTGTCTACGTCTGTGTCTCCATGTCTGATTTCTCAGTCCAATTTCTGTTTACAGTTCTGTTCATTTCCCTCTCTGGAAGATCTCCGTAAGATATCATTTAACATGTTTATTAACTAAGGCTGGACTTAACCCTATTCTCTGAACCCCTCTCTAGTTTTATCTGTTCTGTGCCTGGGCTGCCAATTTTATTGAGATATCAGTTAAGTTTTTGCTGGCAAAATTTCTGTATGTCCTTAATCATGACTCTTGTTCAATCATTCTGTTAGTGAAAATGCCAGTGCAGAACATGCACTAAAATATGTTCTGCTAGTATGTGACTTCCCAAAACAGAGATAGGCCACTAGATCAGTTTCACTGCCTCAGTGACCTGCTTTTACTATATCTGAATTTCTTTTATGATATATTTGCAAAATTAGATCTGTAATTATGGGTCCTATTATCCCTCCCATTCTAATCTCATGACAGATGTTCCCTCTGGCATTTGGTTGCTTTTAGGCAGAAGATAAGAGAGATAAGTTTAAGAAGATAAGTTATTAACTTGGATTGTCAACACACCATCACCTGATAATGAGTAGAAGGGCCAGATGATCAGCAGAAGTGGAAAAGGAAATTGCTATACCTGTATACATTTAGATTACATTCATGGGTGAAACAGTACATGTGAGCACATATATGGAAAATCAGCAGAGAGCTGCCTGAGCGGTGGATGTATGTGCTCAGCAACATTACCTGCAGAAATCAATTTAGCAGAAAAAATAAAGGAAAAAGGCTTAGAGTAAAAAAAAAAAAAAAAAAAAAAAAAAAAAAAAGTAAGTCAGTCAAAATGGAATTTGCTTTTTGTACCAACCAGCTCAGTTTCAGGTTTTTTCCCTCCCATATTTCTTTCAAGCTTACTTGACAAAAACTGTTTGGGAGATACTGGATTTGTCTGAGATTAGTAGAATTGGAAACTGTAGTTTTCGCTTCAGCAGGGGTAGTTTAGGTCATTCTGTAGCGTGCATGTGTAGGACCATAAAGAAACAGCAAAAGAGATTATATGAAGCCACAAAAGACTCTCACAGAAGCTGTTCCAAATATGCAGTTATTCTAAGAAAATGTGAAAACAGGGCTCTGCTTCCAAAAATAGTTAGATGCAGAACAGAACCAAGCAGGGGAATATGGATAGGTACATGCTGTCACCCATTTGGCCTTAGCAATCACATTGAGGCAAACCATTGTACCATAGTTTTGTATATTGAAGCTGGAGTGTTAGTTCCAGTATAAGAGGAGGAGGGAGAAATATTAAGAATATTTTTTTCCTGTTTTAACACTCCATAGAAAATGAAACAATTTATAAAGATTCTTACAGCAACTTCTTAATAACACATCACACAGCTAAAATAAAAACCACCAGACTTAAATCAAGCCTTCTGTGAACTGAGCCTCTAGGCTAAACTGAATCTGGCCAGTACAGATTTCTGCCTGAAATATGCTTCTCCAGCTGGCCTAAATTCTTCTGTGCGTCAGTATGTTTCTGCTTAGACTAAGGAAAGTCTTTATAGGTTCACCAGCCTGCTATCCAAGCCAAACTTCCAGCTTACACTCTTTCAAAGCTGGAGCAAACTGCATAGCTCTTCCACCTCACCTTTAAATAAACCATCAGTCATCAACCACCTGCAGAGTCAAACCAAACTTTCACACTAGTATACTTCTTTTGACCTCTTAACAATGAAATAAGATAATGTGGGAAGCATTAAAGCAGAGATGCTGCTATAGACCTGATGGGCCCATCTAAGTTACTTTTTGAGCTCATTCTCATGCCCCCCCCTAAGGCTGGAATACCCTGCTCACTGCTGCAGGCCCTTAGGGCATATCCACAGCATTCAAGGCATGTCTACACTGCGAACAGCTCTCCTACAAGCCACCATAGCACGTCTCCCTAGGCCCTTTTAGCTCTTGCACTAGCTCTAATTTATCTGCACCACTTCATTTCACCATGAAGAGCTACAGAAGGGCTCTCACCTGAGTTACCTCATGGTTTCTAGCCTCTCATAGCAAAAAAAAAAAAAAAAAAAAAAAAAAAAAAAAAAAAAAGGGCAAAGAGGGAGAAGGAATATGAGCCAGAGACCAGTTCTCAAAGCTCGCAACCCCTCATTCCTGCTGCCCCTCTCAGGCAGTGGCAGCACCTGTCTGTGCCTATACCTGGCATCCCACACAGGTTTGATTGGCTAGCATCCATTTCCACAGATGTGTGTATGTGCATGCATATGTGCACATGTGCATATGTATATATGCATATGCAGAAGGGTAATTTTTGAGAGAAGGTTCCTCCTTGGTGTGCTGAGTCAGGAAACAAGCCACTCAGTGTCAAGCAAAACATGCTTCATTCCCAAGAGGAAACGAAAAAAGTTATTGCTATTCAGGACAGCACATGTTTAATTTCCTCACTTGCACAGGCCATTGGCAAAGAGGCCTCAGAGCCAACTCTGTGGCCCCCTGCTCTTCCAGAAGCCATTTGGAGCACTGGACAGGGTGAACTCTTGTCTTACGTCCTCCACTCTGGCATATTCTGGAGCCAGCACCTAAAAGGAAGCCAGATCTAAACAGGCTGGGATGAAGACAGCAGTGGAAGACAAACAGTGTTTAAAAAGCTTCTTACTTAGTGCTGGAAACCTCCAAACTGACATGTGTTGGAACTAGCAGTAATTTGCCCAAGAAAAAAAAAAACCCTCAAAAAAACACTTCTCATTCTGTCCCTTCAGATCAGCCTCCAAATCAAAATTGACAGCTCTCTGCCTCAGCAATCCAGACAAATGACCTAGAAAGAAAAGGGTAATATAGTCGCTACAGGGAAATATGGGAGAAACAAGGACAACATAATGGCATGTCTAAGGCTATGAAGCCTTTCTGTCGTTGCCATCTTCACCTGTCTACTGTTCCCATCCCTTGGGCTCACAGACCACTGTATGATCAGGTCTCTGGGAGGGCTGGCTCTGGAGATGATCCAGAGAAAGCTGGCAAAGCCTTTTTTCAGACACTGGTCTGAATCAAATGCACTGAAGAACCCCATGCCTTCTGAACTGGGCTGATGCCAGGAAAAAGGGATACCTCCTCCTCCTTCTCCAGAAGGGTGAAGAATCAAATGAGAGTAAACATGAAGTATCTTAGGACAAAGTGGTTTGCGTTGGAAGTCACTAGTCATGGCCCCAGGGCCTGGCGTGGGTGCCTGAGCACGAGGGAGGGTGCAGGGAGTGGGGCAGATGCTGCTTGCAAAGCTGGTTGTCATTCATGTAGTTGTGTCCTCCAGCCTGTGTAGCTCCTGCACCCACAAATACATGCTGCAACATGCCGCCTCCAAGAGTGCTGACAAGAAAAAGGGAACTGATACACAGCACAAATGGAGGTATGCGGGAGGTCTTGCATCTGTGTGAGACGATACACACACACACACGCACATGTGTGTGCACACACCAGCTCCAGCAAGACCACATGGATTTCCAATAAGGCCTTCCTTTTGCCACCAGCAGGTCAGAGGTAAAGGGCAACAGCTGCTGTGTGAGTGGTCTGTAGTAGCGCCATCAAGAGCAAGCCTGTGCAAGAGGTAACAGGCGTCTGGTTCTTGTGCCATATTGCTCAGGCTGTTTCAGAGGCTGTTTCTTCATTTTGAACTGCAGAGGTACTTTTGCAGGGGAAGGCCAGCACCACACCATCACCCCTCTACCTTAACCTGTCACACTGTCCCCCCATGACAAACCAGAGCAGTGTGGGCTGCACAGACCTGAGCTATCTCACCCCTCTGGCATTGCATCTCTGCCATGGGAAGGGAAGGGAAGGGAAGGGAAAGGGTGTCTGAGAGAAGGCCCTCTGGAGATGACAAGGTCCATGCCCCATGAAGGATGTTTTATATCCTTGTAAAAATCACTTGTGTCTGGCTTTTCTCCACACACAGGCATGTCCATTCTTGCACAGTGGCTGTTGGCAGCACTGCTTCTTGTTCATAACTGGTGCCGCAGGGTCTGCCAAGCAGCGGTGCCTGGCGGAGGAAGGGTAGCTGGGCGAGATGCTAGAGCACTCTGCGGACAGCAGTCCTGACTGTGAAAGCAGTCAGAGGAGGAAAACAGTGTGTCAGGAACATGCACCTAGTCAGCAGGGGCTGCTTAGGGCTGCTGTGAATGGCCTATCCCACACCAGAAGACTGTGGCATGGCTAGCGGCTGGGTACAGCTGCACATCTCAGCAGCACTGGGCTTGGTGCTCCGCACCCAGCTGTGCTGTCCTTGCAAAGCAACACAGCGGTGATCCAAGCACTCTGATGGTGTGCACAGGTTCAGCCTCCAGGAGCAGTTTGCTGGTAGCTCTTCCATAGCGAGAACCCCGTGGGTGTTCCCGAGTGGAGGAGAAGTGGCTGGTCTCCTGAGGAGTGCTCTGTGCCTGTTGCAGCATGACCCTACCAGTAAATGTCAGGGCTGCTTCTCTGTGTCATGGAGATGTCAAGGAGGGCATAGAGATGCTCTGGTTTGGAGATGGAGGCTGTGCTGGCCTGTTTTGTGGGATATGTTGATAAATACCAGCCACTGTAACAGAGCCATTCCCAGGGGTGTTGCTCTGAGGGGGCTGCACAAGGCCTGGATGTTTCTGCTCAGAGTTGCACTTGGGTATTTCCCCCATAGCCTGGACGTGATCCAAGACAAGACCATTGGACCTCCCAGAGCTGTGGCGGGTGCTCTGACAATGCAGATGAAGCCACGAAGCTGTGATACAGCATTCGTGGCATCACAGCCTTTCTTAGTGACCTTGAGCCACTTTGCTCCTTTTGCCTCAGGTTCTCAGCTATAAAAGAGAAATAAATATGCCTTATGTCTCAAGGAACTCTGAGGTGAAGCCTGTTAATTACCGTAACATGCACAGTTATTACAGCAATGGAGACCATATGAGCAGATAAGAAATTCTGCTCTGCTTAAGTAGAGAAAAACATCATTAAACAGTTATCAACAGAAACTGTAAATATCTTCTTTTCTCTGCAGCACAAATTGTTCAGCACTCTGATCTAAGTAAGCGTATTCTGTATTAGCTCATTCATAGCTGCTGCATGGAAATAAGCCCTTTAGTAGGACTGTATGTTAATGTTATAGCATGGGCAAATGTGATTTCTGTCTGCTCCCACTCCAAGTTAAAAAGCAATGGGGCTGTATTAGTGCAGGTAAATCCTGTGTGTAAACTCCAAAAGCAAACTGGGTCTCCCTGCCATAAACAGTATGAACTCAACGTGCTCCAGAGTTCAGTGACTGAACCATTTCATTTCCCTGGCCTTCACACCCAAAGCCAGCCAGCTTTCTGCAGAAAGCGCCTGCTTTCTCTTCCACTCCAACACAGCAACTGTCGATGCTGGGGAAAGTAGTTTGAAGCTGCAAAAAAAGAAGCAAGTGGGAGAGAAGGAAACATAGTTCTCATATGCCTACAGTTGCCATTCGCTAACTTCTGTTCTTCAGAATATTGTAGTGCCTTTTATTGAAGTCAGGGAAAGCCATCCTTAAAAAACAAAATAATGTTTAAAGAAAGGTTGTTTGCCTTCACAGCAGACTGATTTTTTAGAGTTTGTTTCTCTCTATCTGAAGCCAGGCAGTGATAATGGGAACCCTGGCACTGACCGCCTCTCCGAAGTGAGTGGCATCGGCAGCTGGTGATGCACAGTTTACAAAGGGGAACAAATCCTTCAGTCTGTGTTCAGGCACAGCTCCATCACTGCGGGCTGCAGGGTTTGTCCTAACCTCTTTTTTTCATGTTCCTCCAGTGTTTTAAAGTTCCAAATGCGCTTCAAAAGATTCCCACTTTTGAAAAGATAATATCTAATTGACAGAAGTCTTTAGCTGATAATGTATATTTCTGAATAATCTGCTAGTATTTTTTCAGGAAGAAATATGATCTGATGCAAGTAAGTGCTTAAGGATTTTTTTTTTAAAGAAACGTTAATCTTTTTATTATCAGATGCCCAAGAGGATCTTTAAAAGTATTTTTTCTCTTCCAAAATCTCTACTGCCAGCACATTTTGTGAGAAGAAAAATTTCCTTACTCTTTTAAAAGACCAGTGGTTAGACCTCCCCTTCTAATCCAGAAGACCTCTGACATAAGGACATTTCCTTGTTTAATACATTACTAAAGTATGCTGTTGACAGATACTCTGCCAGTACTGATTTTCCCTGGGAAAGTGAAGTAGTATAGACTTCCTTCCTCATCTTAGAAAAAAACCCCACTGAAATGTGTTTTTCCAGGCAGCTGGTCAAGGAAGCAGGTGTCAGGCTTATAAGAAAGTCTGCAAGTTCTGCATCACAGCCCCCTTCTTCCACTTGCTCAGCTGATTTCAATACCCCAGTCTTGTACTGAGACCATTCCTTGTGTGAGTAAGAAAATACTTCCTTGTTACCCTAAGGCACATTTAGACTAGGCTATATATAATTTGACAGTAATATCTTCTGTAAGTTATAAAAACAACTTCTAGTTCACGTTGTCTTTATTTCCTGCCACAGCTATCTGTCATTTGTGGAAGCTAATGTCTCTCTGCAAGTTGTCTGGCTGCTTAGTTTAGATTGTTTTCAGGCTTGGCTGTTTTTTCTAATTTTGCAGAACTCCTTCCCTGCCTTCCCCTTCTCCTTTCCTCCCCTGCAGCAGTGGTAATGTAGCATTTACATTTATCTGACTGCTGCACTACTTTCCCCCTTTCATTTCCAGATCAGAACCGAAATCCCCATCCGTGTACTTAAAACCTCCATGGACCTGCTTTCCTCAGACACTGTGCTTCTCTGTGCTCGCCCTCACCCACTCCCGCTCAGCCTGTGCCAGCCTCCTCGCCCCGCCGCAGCACAATCTTCCCTTGTTGGAGCGACAGCCGCCTGCTCCGCCGCTCCTGCCATCTGGAGCAACCTCCCCACGTCCCTCTGCTCCACCGGGTCCTGCAGCGCCTGTGCCCACAAAGCCAGCCATACGCCCTTTGCTTGACAATTAATTTCTTTCCTCCCTCCGCTGTTTTTCAGGATGGAAATCAGCCATTATTACTGCACCCTGTGTAGCTTTTTAGAAAGCAGTCTGAATTGGACGCTCTGCAGGATGAAATGAGATCATGTTGTATTCATTATCTTAAGGACTGTTTGGCAGGCAGGTACGACATTGTATACCATGGAAACAGCCAATGGAAAGAAAGAAGTTACAAATACATGCGCAACACAGAAGTCACTTAGAACATCACTGTTTGCAAGGGTTACTTCATGGCATTATCATTTACTTCCTTTTATTATTTCCTTCTTTTATATACTCTGCATTTCCAAAGAGGAATTAAAGATGGCAACTTCTCAAATCTGGGGTAATATTTGGCAAAAGTCAGATTTATAATGGTGATTATTGTATGCAGGTAGTTTCCTTCAGCAAGGGCTCTAAGTGCCTTTTGTTTTTCAGTGGATAGTGTGAAATAAATCCCTAAGAATACAACAAAAGGAAATAAAAATGAAGGGAGAAGATAAAAGCAAGTGACAAACAGACTCAAAGAAACAGATTTACCATCACAAACAAAGCAGCAAAATCCTATTAGTGTCCATGGGAAGCACCAACAATAAAGTAAGAGCTTAGCTTGCCATTTTGCCTTATTTGATACCTTTTAAAAATATAGTTGCTCAGGGAGCTACTTCAGACTGGATTCCTGCAAGTCTGTCTTTTGTCCCCCAGGTCTCTACCTACTATCAAAGTAAACCAGCTCCCCTCATACTTGTAGTCATCCTCACCAGTTAAGAGAGAGCACATTCAGCGCTTAGCCCCAACTAAGACTGGCCACATGTAGCCAAAACACACATGCCAGTTGGAGCAGCAGGATAGGCTTGCTGCTCTGTTAATGGGCCATTGCCAAATGCTTCAGGGTGACTTCTTATGTTTTTAGTCTGAGCTGGATCATTAATTCTGATCTCTCTTCTGCTTGTCTACTCACTTCCACAATGCTTGGAATAATTTATTTATCTTTAAGACTTCTACCCCTCTTTCAACTATGGCTGCTACTGGCCAATGGGCTTAAAACTTAGAGGAGAACTGGCAGAAGAATGGACAAAGAGAGTTAACAAGATCCCGTAAGTCTTGTTCTGTGAGGAAACCATGCTGAAAACATAACTACTGCACAGATGGCACTACCATTTTACATTTATTTTAGAGTTCCTCACTGAACAATTTTGACACCTCAGCATGTGGGCCCCAGCAGTTATATCCTCAAGGTATAATAAGAATATGTGTGAAGAAAGGAAGGCAGGATATCGTCTGTTCATGAAGTGAAGTGAGATACTGGAAACTGGGTCTGGATCTTGGGCTTAGGGCTAGATATGAAAAATGACTTGTATTTTTACAAAAATGTAGGTGGGCTTTACTTCCTTCCATGCTGCAGTCCAAAGCCTACCTGGCCAGTTTAAACTCAAGACCCTCTCTTAACTGAGCTGCAGTTTGCACTGATGCCAACAGATCTGCCTACAGGGCATGTCTCAAACTGACTGATCTGAATATTGATGGCTACATCGATACTAAGAGAACTTTCCAATTCCTGGAAAGTGATGATCCAGATGATCAGACTTGGTCCTTTGCGACAGCAGGGTAAGACGTGGTCACAGACCAGCCACCCAGAGGAAACCCAGATGTGCATCACAGTGGGAGATACAGCACACTTTGGCAAGGTACCTAAAGTTGAGATTTGAGTCTTAATCGAGGACCTGAAGACACTATGTGCCTCATTGGATCTGCACTTTAACCTCTTGATTCCTCATATCACTCTTTATAAAAATATAGAGCTGTCTCTAAGCCTATATCTTTACTGTGCCTAGTACAACCATAGCTTGATGCTGTTTGGACCTTCTGCATGCTACTTGAATAAATAAAAAGCACAGTAATATTACACATTGCTACCAACAGATAAATATCCATATGCATGATGTGCAGTGATTCAAAACTGTAGTTCCAGCTTTGAAACCAGTCTGCGTAGCTGTGCCATATACAATTGCTAATCAACAACATTTACATGATGAGTGGTAAGAAGAAAGGAAGGGTGCTTGCCAAAGTCAGATGGCAAAGTGGGATAAACTCTTACTAATACTTCTGAGAGCCTGGGCAGACTCCCTGCTGGTCTCTTTCAATTACAGTCAAGACAATTCTGCTGAGCTAGGTAAATCACAAGCATCAAGAACATTTGTTCTTCCTTAAGAACTGGTGCATACATGTGACAAAGCACCAGGAAGCAGACAATGATATTCTCCTACTGAATAGCCGTCAGTACAACATATGTCCAGGCTGTTTGTCATTTATTTGCAGCTTGAGTACATATAGTAATCATAGGTTGTGTGTGCTTGGTCTTCTTCCACGAACCTCTGGAGGATAACAGAACTAGAACTCCAGTGAGCTAAAAACATCAGCTTCAGCCAATGTTTTGTAAAATTGTTGGCCTGCTGCAGTTTATATGCAAATCGAATCCTATAACTAACCCTGACCTAAGTTTAGTATGTCGCATAAACGGTTTGCATGATGTCTGCACAAAGCCAAGAATGGGTTTCTCATTTATTTGGAGGGAAAGCTCATGAAATATTTCATTTCCTATCAGTATTGCCTTTTACGAGTGATTTTCAATGGCAATCTCGATCTCCCTGTTAGGCTGATGATTAGTGTGTGAGTAACAAGCCCTTTAAGAGATTAGAGCATTCATTTGAAGCCATAGCTGTAAGTGTAAATGAGCTAGCAGCCTGATAGAGAGGCCATCTCTCACAGTTCCTTATGCTATTTTCCCCGTAATTATAATAAAGAGTCATCCTAGTTAATAAGCTTTGACTCAGACTTCCCTTTAGCCATGATGAAAGAACGCTGCCATTAATTAGCTACACATGTAACTGCCAGTGAAATCCTGGAAACTGAAGCTGAAATAAAGAGTGACCCTATTTGAGTGCTACTGTCTTGTGCTCTCCTGCAATGTAGATGCATTTTTCATAAATATGTTCCTGTCTAATGTAAGTTTTACTTGTTACTTTTGAGGTAATCAAACTTATACTCAAAGCAGATTCAAAAGACTCTCAGTACACAAGCTGAGAAAATAGGAGAAAGATTAAACCAGAAAGTATATACATCATCTAAAATGATTTGAAGAAACAAAATGAGCTGTGCTGTAAGAGAAAACTAAGGAGGAGAACTAAGGAAGACTGGTTTTGTAAGGATTTGTATGCATCACCCACTGACGGTCCCTCAAGTAGTTTCCTTGACCCTTGAAATAACCCGAGCTCCCTTGGCCGCCCATCTCCTCATCCCCTTGCTCTCCACCCCATAAAGGGGGCAGGTGGAGCAGCCAAGCTGGAGGTACTTATGACCTGACCAGCCAGCTGGTGCGTGTCTGCCAACTGGCCAGCAGCCACTGCCAAATGCAGTAAGTGACAGCAGAGCCCTGCCTACCTTTCCCCCCATCTGGTACTCTTTTGGCTCTCTCTCTTCTACCCAGGCATTGAGTTTCAAAAAACTTGCAGGACTGTCCTTGCTTATCTCTCAGATGTCTTTCTGTATTGCATTTGCTTGAAATCTGCAAAGAGTTATTGGGAGAGAGTGGGGGAGAAATGCCAGCAAAAATGGACAGAAAGGCATATGGTCAGTGAGAATAGACAACTCTTCTTCCATTGGAAATTTTGGCTAAAAAGAACAAAAGTTAAGTTATTTATGAGTTAACACTGTGGCTTCCGTCCTGAAGTAAGAGAGATGTTCTTGAGCTAACTGGAGCACAAGATTAGTATTGCTGCTTAGCTCATTTTTTCATACTTCATTGTATGCTGACCCCTCTTGCTTTCCTTTCCCTGACCAGTTGCTTGGACCTTGAGCTGCAAACTTAGGACATCAATTATCTTTACACTGGCAGTAGGATCATTTAAGAATTTTCAATGTACTGTCGTTTCTGAGGTTAGTGAGAGAAGAGGGGCTATTTCCATATCTTTAACAGCTACAATAGTCTAATAACTTGCTGTTTATAATAGATCTTAGTTTGTAAGCTTAAAATACTATTTCTGATCTGTATTTACACTTCTTATGTCCTACTTCAGCTGTTGCAGTCTCAAGTTAAAAAGGTGGGCCAGAAGTATTGCATTCCTGAGAAATAAGCCCTGTGATATTTTGCAGTCAGGGTACCTCTGTTGTGAGGCATGCTTCATAGAGAAGTGATAGGCATATAACAACGTGGATGTCTGGCTGCTACATACCACAGATTAGTTGTCATGCCTTGGTCAAAACAACAAAGCGTGAAATACTTTTCCCTTCCCTGATAAATATAACATGTCATAATAAAACATAGGCTCCTCTTAGGGTCTGTGAAAGTGACTTTCATTACACAGTTTTTCTTAGGAGACTGAATAATCAGATAAGACAAAGAATATTGGCAGTATCCTGTGACTATAATTTGTACAGAGTTACATGAATTAAGAATATTACTTTCATTTCACCTATCATAAGATTAAAATGACCACAGATGAATGCAAATCATTCATTTTTATGGGCTCTGTGTTCCAGAGAGTTTCATCTGTGTCACCACATGCTGTAATTTGCATGTGGATATTTTTCAACCAAAATAAAGCTAACATCGCAAGTAACTAAGCAACTCCCCCTCATATTCTGGGGGTTTGTGCTATTCTAGTACATATATAGAAAGTGCTGGGCTTGTGAATGATGCTAGTAGGAGTACAACGGTAGCAGAAAGACAGCTACCACCTTTTTGGATTTCGTGAATGCAGCATTTCCTAATCCACCTTCAGAAACACTTGATACCCAGATTTTACCCAGATTTTTGGAAATGTTAATTAGACGCGTAACTGATCTGGGGGAGAATTTGCAAAGGTCACCTAAAGAACAAGCTTTGATGAGAACAAAAAAAAAAATGTACAGTACTAAAGAGTCTGTTCACATGAACTTAAAAAAAGTCTAAAACTTTATCTCACAGAAACACTGGCATTTTGCCTCTCTTGATATGTTGTATGTGAAGCTGTAAGATTAGAACAAAACTCTGCCTGATATGAATCTGCAACAAGGAAAAAGTTAAACAAATTTTTCACAAGCAAGCAAAAAAGGAAGAATCCAGAGGCTAATCTACAGTTCACTGATCAATTCTGTATGCAACTTCTGACCCATTTTTACAGTAAGTCTGGTGTAACAGGCTTAAAAATGCCAAATATAGGGTTTTTTTTCCTTTGGGGGGGGGGGTCATTTTTGTGCCACAGCTCCCACACATATCCTACTGTCCATTTACTGTCTAAATGTACTGTAAACCCTTTTGCTATAGCATTTGAACAATGAAATTTGAACAATGGTAAGCTTGGTTTGGGCATCTTAAAGTAATTGTCATTTCTGATCTACTGAGTCATTTTCCAGGTTATTAAAAGATGACAGGCACCAAGGGGTGCCCTGTAAAAACCTGCCTTGTCTATCATTGGTTGAAAGCCCTTTCAAATTCATGCCAGTGGTAATTGCAGTGTTGCTGCAGCTGTGATGCTCTGAGGACATAGATGAAGAAAGGTTTGTGGGAAGAGAGAGTATCTTTGAACAGACCAACTAGTACAGCTGGAAGAAGTAGATCAAGCTTTCAAGACACATACCTCTTTCTTCAGGTCAGAAATAGTAGCAGCAAAGTTAACAGCTAAATACAAATCAAATCAAAGGAAGTTGATACCTATGGAGTAGCAAGGAATAAGTTTCTCACTGATCTTTTCCTCACACTTAATGGAGGTGAAAAGAAGTAGCTCCAACACTAGGAATATCTTCCTGACTTCCCAACTTCTTTCTCCTATGTCTGTCATACAAACTTCCACTTAGCAACAAGGCTGAAGAAAAAGTTATATAAAACTATCTTGCAAGAAACTTTTGGTACCTGCACAACAGGGACTGGAAGCAAGCAATGCTTACATGGGAAGTGCACATTTTAAGAGTACTGCATGCATGGGGATTTTGGTAGTTGACTTCAAAAGAGAACGGAAAGGACATTAAATATGAAATAGCAAAAAGTGCTCAGTGTGAAGGAAGGTTGATGGTACACATGTCAGGTATTACTAAAGGAGAAACAGACTTCTCTGTACTTTGCCGCTCCATGGACTTTGCTGCTTTGCCTTTTATATTTATGTGAACTGTCTGTTGCTTCTTTCAATAGTCTGGTGAAGAACTGTAAGCTGGGGAAGCTGAGGAGTTTACCCATGTGCCAGTGTGGGGGCAGTCTGGGGGCAGAGCTGTCACAGTTGTTGGACCTTACGGAACTGACTTTTGCAAGAGGGATGATGAATGTGGAACTAACTATTTTCAGAACAAAATACAAAATTCATCTTCAGCTTAGCTTTTCACAAGCTCAAAGCTAAGCAACACAGCTACTCCCTCGCAAACAGAGACTACATAGCAACTACAATCATACTAACAGCCCCTCTGCAACATAATCAAACTATTTTTCAAGAAGTTGTGAAGGCGACCAGGAAGGAAGACAGATAAACAATATTAAGGTGATGCAGACCTTGACGGACTAAATAGACAGACTAGACCCAAAAAAAGCTTATGAAGAAATCCCATCTGCACACTGCATATGGAAATACCCAGGACACATGTCTCCATGCTCAGTGACAAAGTAGTAGGTTCAACTGAGTGGTCCTGGCATACTCTTTCCCCTCAATTTTCTGTGCCAGCCCTCCTACTGGTTGGGGTCTCTACAATGGGGACAAAACGATTTATTTGTCTTGGATCCATTGGTTCTTCATGTTCATTATTTTCAGAAATACAGAAAGAGACAGAGATCCTTTCTGAAAACCCTCAAAACCTTCCCGAGCATTCAGAGTCATTTCAGTCAATGATGGGAACTCCTCAGCCCAAGGACGAGGGTGTTTGCTCAGACACATGAGATTCACCAGCCTCCCAGAAACAAAAGCGGCCAGTGCTGGAGTATTCTTTAGCAAAAGAAGGTCCCAATGAAAAGATATCTTTACTCCCACCATATATACACCAGGTCCTTTGTTTCTATTTCCACTGATGATATGAAGATGGTAAGCACATAAAAGGCAAGCACAATTGCCTTTTCAAATTCTCATGTTGTGAGGACACAAAATCCTTCCTGGATTGTAAAACTAATCTGGAAACGGCTGTTGCTGGCAGGTAAGAGAAAAGGTGGCATGAGTTCCAATTAACATGCAAAGGAGCCGATGAAATATGTAGCTTTAAAATAAAGACTTTTGGATTCCAAGAGAGACTTGTTAAAGGAATAACACCACAGTTCAGTTGTTAAAAGAAATAAAAATCTGACAATTCATGATTAACGCTCAAGGCTGTCTTCGATCCCCAAATCTAATAGGTATGCTATAAGATTGCAGCAAAAGCCTTGGGACAATATTCACTGCAAGTGAAATCTCATTGAAATGACAGGCATATCTGGCCAATGAGTCCTGTGAACAGTTACAGACATCTTCCATCTCAAGGGATTTGTGGAGATGCTTTGGTGAGAGCTTCTGAAGGACTTTGGGCCAGGTTTTCAACAAGCGCAAAGTGCTGTAACTTTTTGCCAATATGAGAGGTACTTGCAGCATGACTGGAAACAGCATCTCCGTAATAAATACTTTTCACTTCACTAAAAACAGCAGAGAGAAAGAAGGTGCTATTCTGTATTAAGTAGCAAGCGCTGAAAAATACAGCATTCTAGGAGCCTAATTTGACGATGTGAAATTTCTCAACAGGCACAGATCTAATTTAAAAGTGATCATCCACTGAAATGAAACAAAATCAATTTGACATTCACCAGCTGCACACTAAAATTGACTGTTACTGGGGAAAGTTCATTTTAACAAAGTTAACCATCAACAGATTCCTATATCTAAAAGTAGTAGTGTACAGATAACAATGTACTTTTGTTATTTTTTTCACCTGTGAAGTAAGGAGATATAAGAACCTTGTGTTTTAAATGAAAGTTACAGCAGGACAAAGTGGATAACTTTTTTTAAAAAGAAAAATTACTTTATAGTTAAATATGATTTTTAACTGAATTACATTATTTTCTCCTTTTAAAAATACATCTCGCTAAAATTAAACATGAAATTATGACAATCTATATGAAAGCTGAAATATATTGTGACTCAATAAAATGCTTTATACTAAGAAAAAAAGATAAAATTCAAGCAGTGCATATTTGCTGCCAGTATTTTGAAGAAAGTCAGAGAATTAAAATAAGAAAAAGTCACTGGACTTTGAACCAGAGTTTGGTAAAGTGATAAGCCAACTTTGGACAGCTTCAGCCTCCTCAGCAAGTACAGAAAGACCATTTTCTTCACTTCATCTTATTCAGTTCAGGTCAACGAGGTATTCTCTCAAAGCTCAAAAACTTGGGAAGGTAAAAGGAAACTATGCTTTCCCTGACACCAAACATGGGAGTCAGGAATCTATTAGTTTTACCATCTGAACAAACGCGGGCCCCTAAGTCAACAAATGTCCACATCAAGAAAGCAGGGCTTTCAGTAAGAAGTTAAAAAACTACATAGGAGTTAGAGCCTAAGCATTTAATTGATTTAGTTTTATCATGCTTCCTATATTTATAAAATTGTTGTGCTTTAAATACAGAAACTGAATAGGCTTCAAAATGAGAACACAATTTTCAAAGAAATGTTGAATGGCTCAAATAACAATATATCATGAACCCCATCCAGAGATTCTTCAGAGCAATCAGAAGAAAATGGAAGGCCACAGTTCTGAAATGCTGAATGGTAGTTTAACATCTTTGTTCCTAACAGAGAGCTATTTCTAAGAAGAACAGGGTTACATATACTGAGATACCAAGTGGAAGGGCAGGTGCACTAGATGAAAGGTAAAGGGGGAATAAAAGGCCAACACCCCTACTCTCCAGCTATAGCCATCTGAGATGGCACATGGGAACCCATGACCTGTGGCAAGGCCTTGGCTGCATGGCTGTGCAGAGACCGCCCGCCCAAATACTTGGTTAATGTTAAAGACACAACCTTTCTTGTTAATAATCCAGCTGAAAGATAATGAATTTCCCTTTGCCTTCTCCCTAGACCAGGTCTCATACTACGTTGCAGTAGAAAGCTGTGTGATAGTGTACTGTAATTTTGATGCAGCACAATCTGCCACATGAAAGGAGGTTTTAAGAAATTTAAGTGGGGCAGGGAGGACCCACAAGATATGTTACAATTCAAAACCTTTAGAGACGTTCAGGGACCAGGTCAGTGGTGATCTAGACTGCCCACCATCATTTTCTCTTAGCCTTGGACTTCAGTCTTCCATCTCTCAGATGATACCACTTTGACTTGCCTTATGTACTTTGTTTATGGCTTTACTTATCTTTCAGGGTTACCAGGAAGCTCCAGCTTGAGTGAAAAGCTGATACTTAAAATTAGAGCTGAGTAGGTTGCCACGCATGTGCTTAGAACTAGTTAACACTCTTCTTCTGGATGCCATGAGGTCTGTAGTGCTGGAGACTGATGAGGAAAAGGTGCATTTTCCCTTGTACTCATTTCCTTGTGCTACTGGATTTCAGTCGTGTGCTCTTGTGTGGAGCTGCCACAGCTCGAATTAAAGCACAAGGTCCAGTAGTCCAAGCAGAAGGTCTTCCAGTCTCAGGTTCACTCCAGTCATGAGTGTGTATACTTGACTTTTTACAGTAGATATCAAATTGCATCTTCCATGACCCAGGCTGCGAGCCTGAGTATATTAAGCCCATCACCCTTAATTAGCTAATTAATAAATCACCTTACCCATCAGAGAAGGAAAGATAGATGGAATGAACTTAACTGGTGCCCATTTGGCAATAGTTTCTATTTTTAATGTCTAAAATATTCAGATAACATGATGATGAATGCAGACAAGTGGCTAATGAATATTCCATATTTTATAACTTTAAAGAATACATATAGTGTAATACTGTTTCCATGTATTAAAATAACCATTACCACTATTATTATTATGAATGTGTTATTTGGCATGAAACTATTTAAATGCTGTACTTATTTCCACTTTTATCTCAATATTTTTAAAGGTGTGCTTGTATTTTGTGGATTTTTTAAACTACCAGACTTCTTTACTATTATGAGGATGTAGCAACATCTGAATTTCAAAGCTGAAAATCTAAAATGTATGAACACTTCCCAAGGCTCCAGTGTCAACACGCCGTAGAAAAGCAAAGCTGAGAGCAAATACAGGTATGGCTTGCCTAAGGAAATTCCAGTCTTGTTTTATTTGCTTTATTCAAATTAATAGAAAGCCTAATCGAACAGATTTTTAAAGACTGAAACAGATCACAGATATGTACAATTTCTGTTCCTTGTGAAGCTGAATATGTCTTCATAGCTACATTTAGATAACAAGTAGCTTTGATTTTCCACTGATAAGCAAATGACCATCTCTCAGAAAAAAAATAAAAACATTTTGTGAGATGAACAGCTCATGTGCATATCTTATCTGCTTTGAATTGATTCAGTGTTGTTTCTTCAAAGCAGATTTAAAGTTGAGGAAATGTTAAGCTGACCTAGTTGTACAAGCCAGATGTAATTAATTTTGATCAATTTTAGCAAAGGAAGAGATATTAAATGAAATACTTCGAGCCTCTTCAGTCTATTTTGAAAAAGTGAACTGAGTCACCCTGATAGAAGCAGAGTATTTTCAACACTGTTGAAACAGAGTTGGTTGAACACCTCTGTGTTATGAATGTGAGTGGAGCTATCCTCAATCTGTATCAAGCTTTAATGCATTAAGATGATCTTTCATTCATAATCACCAACAAAAGCAATGTAGCTATCAATCAGAAATCCCCAGCAGAAGAGGGAAAAAGCTGAACAAAACCATACTTATTTATTTCCCTTAAAACTAAGCAAGGAACAATGGTAACCCGCTCAGAATGGCTCTGGAAGGATGATGCATACAACAAAAATTCAAATTTTTTTCCAAATAAACAATACTTTATGCCATGTGAATGCTGAATTGTATTAAGTGATGACTTAATACAAATAAAAGTGATCTGTGGAGAGTTATGTAAACACCATACTACAATTAGCCAACATTATTTTCCACTGTAAGTGTTCATAGGAATACTCTTACCACAGTGGCTGGAGGCCAGGTACCAAAAGTTATACAAATGTATCCAAGACAAAGAAATCCTAAATTATTACCTCTCGGTATTGCCCATCCCCTTCTAACTCAATGACACCAGGTCTTTGGCTCCATAGCAATGAGGTCACATACATAATGATCACTACCAGGCTTCATTTCCTTAGAAAAGACTGCTTCCTACACCTCTGCTGGCAGTAGTACAGGGTAAGCACATCAGGGCAGTTTGGACTCTGCAAACTTTCTATAATCCAGACTTTTCCTTCGGGCACGTGAGAAGACACTAGAGACTGATCAGAAAAGAAGAACCTGTTCTTCCCAGACAAGTTTCCTCACACATCCTCCATCCCTTCTCTGTTTCATCAGGTTGTAGAAACACATTTGACACCCTTTTCTTTTGTTCATTTTGCCTGAGACACAGAGCTGCATGTCATATGGCCCTCTGACCAACCCTTGTCTACAAGGATATCCAGGCTTTATCAGCTCTGCAATCTGGTCTATATTTAAGTCCAGGAAATGATTTCCTGTGGCAATGCTGGATTTGAACCAGACTTAGGCCGTGTATAATTGCCCATCACTGACAGGCTCTCCTTAGTGTTGGCAAGTACTGCTGCTGATTCCCTCCCAAATTATTTGCTACCCTGCATTTCCCCTGTCCTTCTCTATATCTGCTGCCAAGATAAAACTCCTTTGTTTCTAGTCTTCCCTCTCTTGCTCTTCTCTCCTTCAGCTTGTCTCAGTGTTGCTGCCTTTCGATTTCCCATGGCACTGAATACCTTCTTTAATTTCTGCAGTGGCTGTCCTTTTTTCCTTTTCTATGTCTGAAGCATCCTCTCCACCTGCAAAGTTCTCTCTCCCTTCATGTCCTATTTCCCTTCACGGCTAGTAGAATGTTTTTATCTGTTACAAAGCACCACAAACACTCAAGCTGCCATATAAATTATATGGCGTGCCAACAAAAATAAAAGAAAAGAAAATACTGCAGCCCAAATATTCACTGCTGAGCTGCCAGAGCTTTCCTTGTTCCTTTATAGCTGCTTCAGATGCTGATTCTCATTTATACCCACTTGATTGACCTGTTGGCACTGCCAAAATGGTGTAATGTGTGTTTAGACATAAATCTGAGCCAGGCCGTAATTCTGCAGGGCAATGCTCTACTCTGAACAGAGTCCTATTCACTTCAGGGCATTTGGGATAGGCAAAAGGGTTATCCACAGAAATGGCCCTTGCTATCACAGCTGCCGTCACACACACCGGATGGTTGAGTCTATTCTGGGCCAGTAGTTATTCCTCCACACACAAGAGAGTCATAACCTCTCCTCCTCTTTTTGGTAATGGCAGAATTGTATTTCAGCTACCACACAGCAGCATATGGCAGCAACAAGCAGCAACTCCTCAAACACATGTATCTTTTTGTCTTCTATCTTTGAGCTTGCTACCATAATCATTGCTGTCCCTGCCTCCCCATCTCTACTCTTAAAATTTCCTCAGACAAAAGCAGTCCTGCTTCCATCCCTCCAGCATCCTGCAGCAGCACATTCCAGCACCATAGCAACACAGGGCACTTATATAACAAGATAAAACACTCAGGGGGATAGACCTAATAAACCCCCCCCCCCCCAACCTGACAAACAGAACCCCAAGCAAACAGCACATGCTTCTGATCAATACAAACGTGCTTGTAATTTACATTCCCATTGAAATGTATACAGGAGAATTCACAAAAGCAAAAATGCTATACAAAAATGGTAAAATGTACTTCCTAGTTTATTGCTGTTGAAAATCATCCTAGACTTACAACTGATCTCACAGGGTACAGGACAAAGATCTTTGCCATGGGATTGCTTCTGAGGCCAGTTTTGTAAGCTTCAGAAAAGGACCAGACATTTGCATGGGAAATAAGGGCCTCCACAGCTGAGATATCAAGGAATTCAGAGTAATAATTCCCTAGATCTAAGAATCCTATAGGGTCCAGGAATGGAAGATTTCTCTAAGCCTTGGTTTGGCATATCCTTTTGATGTGACATGCAATGCCATTCCTTATCTTTTCCTAATTCAGGCTCTTCTTCCAGACCTACTTTCTGTGCAGCCACTTATTATTTACCTGATCCAGAGACTCATTTAATTGGTTCCATAATAAAACAAACCAATTGTTTCTTAAAGTGTGTGTTGCATTTTAACACACATGGAGAATTGCCACAGTTTTGCCATCACATGTAAAATTCTTCTTTTACAAGCACTGCTTTGTCTTTTTTTTTTTTCCTTTGTGCTGTCCACAGATATCTTGCTATTCCTTTCCATGGCCATTCAGAGTATTTAGATTTACAGGATGTGCATCATGTATTTTTATCTTTTGAGAGACATCTAGAAAGCTCCTGTATCCCCATGATTACTAATAATTAAAGGTCATATAGCCCATCTTCCTGCAAATGAATTTCTTTCACACCTACTGTTGTCTAGTCCATTTCAGAATACATCGTGAATCCTAAAAATAACTAGAAATAAATGTCACCAGAACAGAGGCTTTTACCACATCTGTAGGGAACCTATCTATCAGTGCAGTAAACCTTGCTGTTAGTCTTTTACTGCAACTTTACCCTGCATTTTACTGCCTCATTCCCTCCATTATTTCTAGATTGCTAAAAGAAAACTACACTAAATAATTCTTATGGCAAATGCATAGTATGGAGTATAGTCCGGATCAGCCATTTGTACGAAGCTGTAATTACTGAGATTTCTCCCTGCAGAGGTTGCTCCTTCCGTTCTAGGGCAAAGGCTGCAGTTGCAGCTATACCAGAATTGGCTGGACCTGGGCTCTTCCTTGAACTCTCAGCTGGTAATTATCACCTCTCAGCTGACGCACTTATCATAAGCACTTCTTCTCCGTTCCAGTCCAAAGTCAAAGAGATTAACTTACCCATAACTGGGAGGCCGTGTGAATTAACCTGACCGCCTTTGCACCAAAAGGGATTAGGCTCTCTCACAAGATCAGCTGTAGAGACTAGGCAGCTTAAGAAGATGGTCTCTCCCCTTCTGCTCTCTGCCTCTGAGCTGTTAGTTGCCATATCTTAGCTTGAGTCTCAGTGCGATTTGCATATACTCCATCTGCTGTCTAGACGGCACCCAGGAACTCACACTTGCCCAGCAGGATGGTCTCTCTCCTAGCCCTTGGCTCCAAGAAAGTCTCAGCACTCTGAAAGGGTGAGTGTCAGAGCAGCTACAAAGCTGTGCATGGCTGATAAGTTAGTAATCCAGGTTGGATACAAGCTGTGCTTAACTAACAAGGTGAATAAACTTGATAGAGAATATTGTCGCCTATGCATACTGAGCTCTTTCAATCTTTCCTTGTGAAAGCTCTGCAAAATGTGACTTTACCATAATACTCATAGAAGTCTGTAATTTCAGTACAGTATTCATCAAACAGCAAGCTAAGACTTCCAGAGGGTTCATGATGGTTCACCAGTACTAGACTAGGAATATTTCAATGCTCAGACTAAACAGCAGCCCAACACTTAGTTGCATGCAAACAGCACTGCTGTGAAAGTGCCACCATTTATATACATATTTCAGTCAAGGGGCAAACCTGACATCTGTGGGTCTGTCTACATTGCACAACAGTACATGGTGCAGAAATTCTCAAACTAACATCAAGCAAGGTAACTAAGAGTGAGAGCAGTAGAGTCACTTCAACATTTTAGGCCAAGCACAGAAAATATAGCTATTTCCAGCACTGCTTTTGGAAACTGAACTGGTATCTTTTCCTAGCACTGAAGTGCCATGTACATATAGAAGCTCAATGAGGGCTCACTGCGTGATTACTTGCACAGCTTCTATTGCACTGGGTAGACATGCCTCAAATATTTCTTGTAGTAACTGCTGGTAACTGTTGATGTTTTTGTGAAGATTGGTGTGCCCCTTGCATCCAAGGAAAAGAGAGCTTACCTCAATAGCAGATGCATGTCAAATCCCATGAGACTGTTGACACAGTATAGCATCCATCACTGTCATAACTCTGTTCCCTGTGATGTCACCAACACTCTCCCAGTAATGTCACTCAATGCTGTTCCTGTTGGGTAAACAATAAAACTTCCATTCTGTTCAATGGATTCAAAATTAGATCTGTACTGAGCACTAACCCAAATTCATGAGCCCCTTAGTTCTACCTGACACTGTTAAAATAAAGGGCTCTGCTAGAGTCAGAAGCAGAAGGTCTACCACTCTTACACTGAGTATGTCTGCTTGCCCTTGGGTTTCCAGTAGAGCAAGAGAAAGGACCAATCGCATAATTATTTAAGAGAGTTCAGCTGTGCTGCAGAGAGGTTAATCATCCCTCTGAGATAACAGGTTTATCTAAGTCCTGAAATTTGCCCTATTGATGCTAGTGTTACCAAGTTCAGTCCCAGTATTCACTCTAGTGAGAAAGTAGCAAGTGTCACGGTAATGTCAGCCATTTCCATGTGATTATTGTAGAGATTTTAGTTGCAGCAACCATTTCCTTAACTTCCTGAGCTAAGATATTTTATAACAGCTGTTTTGCGTTTTTTTTTTTTAAGTGATGGTTTATTCTCTGTTTTCTACATAGAGACATTAGTTCTTACTAAGGGTTCCTGGACCTTGCTAGAGAGACCCAGGGCCCAGTGCCCAGTACTGACAGAATGAGTCATCTAGGAAGGACAAATCTCCAAGTCTGCTTCTGTCTTGGTGGTTGAGGAAGGGGAGGAGACTGCACCATCAGTTTATCACTGCAGTGCACTTAGCAGGATGATAGCCTTATTGCTGTTCAGATGGAACAGTCTGGCAACATCAGGTACTAAGGAAAGGATTGTTTCTCTTTCTCCTCAAAGAAAAATCCTTGCCCGATTCCTCCTAAGTACCACCTGCCCTTTCCCCCTCTAATGCCACAGCTCTGTGCTGTGTCGAGTAACATGCTCAGTTGCCTCTTTACAGTAAGAGCATCAATATCATTAAAAAGTCTGCAATGGCCTTTTAAGCTCAACACAAGACTGATAAACTGTATCACAGATTAAAAACACGCACAGCCTTCACCGCATGTCAACAGGTGGAAGATTTTACTGTTTCCAGACCTTCCTCATGATGGAGAGTAATTATTATGATTACATGGCAGAGATACAGCAGCACAGAGAGACACTACATCTGTGAGTCATTCACAGCAGCAGAGTCAGCAGAGGCACAGCCTGGATAAAGGGATTAGCAAGGCAAGACAGACAGATACATGCCTTGGGAGTACACACACATGTGTGTGCTCATTAGGTGTCAAAATAGATAATTAAGGATTACATCGTATTAAGAAGATCAAGCAGGACTCAGGGCATGTTCACATGCCAGCTGCATTGGTAAACTGATCACAGCATCTACAGAGTACTTCTGTCCACCACCCCAGCCCAAGCCATTTCCCTGTTGTTTAGTATCACTGAAAAGTCGCAAGGCTAAAAATAGAAACTTGGACAGAAGAATTTGTCTAAATAGGTTTCTAAATATTATAGAAGTATTTCAAGACTATTACAGTGCATTAATACAGAACCAGATAAGATAGTGCTATGCATTTCCCCTCTTGCATTTCCTAAAAGCCAGCATGATAAAACTTTCTTTCCTTCTTTTCTTCCATCCTAGAACAGATTTTTCTATCAATAATTTTATGCCTGAAGGGGGGTGGGATCCAATGTGACTGAGGGGTCACATATCCCTTATGACAACTGCAGACTGGAATCACTAACCATGCAAAGCAAATTCTTGAGAAAGGAAAAGGAATATGCATCAGAACGCTCATTTTTTTGACACAAACAGCAAATGGCATCCACTACAGAACATCACTCAAACATCTTTGTTCTGTGTCATTTCCACTGTTCTTTGTGTATGCCTGCCCATTGCTTCGATTGTATATTGGAATAGAGTAATAGTTCCCCCCAGGTTTTTCTCCAGTTCTGTTTTATAAAAATCTCCTTTATGATAAACTACACTGTTGTGTCACCCTTTTTGTATTTTCCTCTTATAATTAGGAGTAGGGTGATAGAACTGATGCTGTCTCTAAAACAATATTAACATTATACAACAAAATAACTGCTGTATAGTGGTCAATCAAAAATATTTGAAAAGTAACATTGATTTTAGTCAAGCTGAAATATAACTTTTCTGGAGTGTTTTGGCTAAACAGAAAAAATAAAAATCTAATCCTGAACATTTTTGTTTGATCAACCTAAAATATTCTATCCAGCGTGAAAATGAAAAGGTCTGTTTCATTTTGAGGTAATTTTTTGGACTTGTTTTTGTTAATTGATACAACTTTATGAACAGAAATGCCATTCTGAAGAGTTGAAACCTTGGCCAAAAAAATGTTATGGAAAAACACCAGCATTTTAAAATTAGTATTTTACTTAGACAGCAACTACCTTAATCTATTCAGTTTCTTTTTTAAATGATTTGTAAATAATTTGCATCTCCAAAATTTCAGTGTGTTTCTCATTACTGTGTTCAGCTCTATTTCAGTGATCCTGTGATGGAAGCAGCAACAATCATAGACGCTGCCTGTGTGGAGAAAGAACAGGGAGTTTGAATAAAATTAAATGAGATCTGGATTCAGTAATCCTCTGAAGTGAATCTCAGAACATGATTCTGTGTGCTTTCTCCTACCAGTTTTAAGAATGCATGATGGTGTTCTTTGGTGTATATATTGTGTGCTCTCAAATGAACATCCACAAAGCTTTCACATCACCCTATCATGCATTCCTTATATGCTCTGCCTTTGACTGAGAAGCGTGCAGTGTCAGTACCAGTTGGGAGCGTATGGCTGTTGGTGCCTCTAGCACAAAACAATCTCATTAACTTTTCATGTTCGTAGAAAGCTGCTCTACACCCGCATATTTTCCTTAGCATGAACAAATCCAGCATTTCTGATTCTAATCAGAAATATAACAAGAAGAGACAAGTTTTTTCCTCCTGAAGCAGGAGGCATGCAAATACAGCCTCTCAAAACTCTGTGGGGATGTGCAAGAAAGTTATTACTCTTCCATCAGCCCATCTTATGCCTGATATGTTGTAGTCCACAGAGCTGAACCTCTGAGATTAATTAAGTGTTTGTATTCTCTTCCATTTATACAGATAAAAACTGGGAAGGACTCCACTGAAGAAACACAGTTATGATGGTGTAATTGAGAGAACTATGCCCTTGACCCCCAGGCTGCTACATATCCCCAGTGGGAAAAGCTGGTGGACTGAACTATTGTGCCACGCTTTTTATCACTGTTTCTAATTTACTCCTGTTATTCCTGATCATACCACTGAAAAAAGGCAAGGCTGGTCAACTGAAAGCTTTCGCAATACTAGCACAAGACTGCATCCACAAATGCAAATGTTACATACTTCCCTTTCCTGGTAGGAAATGTAGAGCTGTATCCCAGCAAAGGCAAAACTGAATGCAAACCTGCCCAGCAGCAGAAAAAGGTTTCATCATTTGCCCATGGTAGAGACTGTGTGCTGATAGTCTGCAGTATGGGGGAGGAACCCACCACACACCCTATCACGACGGCTTAACATGGTTGTTGCAGATGAGGGAGGGAGGCAGGGCCCTTGAAAGCAGCCTTTTTAAAATGTCACTGAGTAGGTTTCAACTGAAGTGCACAAAAATAATTTAATTCCACTCCTACTCTAAGAGGATGGCATATATTGTTCTTTCTCTTCATCTATTTCCCCTGAAAGCTTTCTGCACCCAATTGTATTAATGAATGTTGAACTGATGATGACGCATATTAGATCAATATAGATGCATGTAGAATTAGGTCATTCTAATGGAGAGCGGCCCCAGCCATTCAAAAAGCACTCTGCCAAATGAGAGGCAGTGAGCTGAGCACTTGTCCCTTGCTTTCATTTTTCTTATATGATATGCATGAGGATGAAGTACAACATGCTAACAGTGCATTTTGCAGAGCCAGAAACTTGCTCTGAGTGTGAGTTTAAAACATGGGTACCTTGTGCACCGAAGCACAAATACTTGGTGCCTATCTGCAACAATCAACATGCCTCTAACAGCTACACGGGATCCATTCTGCCCAAGTAAGGAAGAGGGACAATTTGGGAAGATGACAAAGATACGGTCATACCTTCTCTGTGAAAAAAAAAGTCTTCAACACTGGCAGAAGTGAAAGATTGAAGCCAAAGGGGTCTCTCCACATACAGATTTACTGTTACATCCAGTCCACTACCCATCAGAGAGGTGGGCAGGACAAACTGGAAAGAGCAGAGTAGTTCCATGGCATCCTCTAGACCCTCAGAGAAAATTCTTGTGTGTCTTACTGCCATGGGGCTGTGCCCAGGTGCCACTAACTGTCTAGGGATTTATTGCATCATGAATCCAGGACAGTCTATGAGCAGGGTATTTGCCTAAGTGTCAACATATCTGTTCAGGATAATCAGTTTTGTAAGCAGTATACATGGGACAGCAATAGAGATTGTTTTGATGAATGGGTACAAAAAATGCATCTCAAAGCTGAATATTCTTGCACACTTTCACCAATATTTTTATTTTCTGTGAAGTTGTACAGCTCATGCTTTTCTCTAAATGGTGTACAGAGGATTAGCTATTGAAGAAAGAGATACTCTAGACAGCTGTCTTAGAGCAGAATCACCAGGAGCAGTCATGGGTTGAAGACTAGGTCTGAGGTGAACCTAACTACCTCATGATATTTCTGTGTCAGTAAACCAACCTGCAAGGCAGCAGGCCAAGTTTTGATATTAAAGACTATGAACTTTATTTCTGAGCAAGTTGGAGAAGGCATGTTCCTAGATTTTGCCTCCAAGAGTGACACCAAACCCCAGTAGCAGCAGGAAGAAATCTTGCGCTGAAGTTATGATAAATTTCATTAATAATAAAAGCAATACAAAGTCTGTATCCCAGTTACACAGAAACACCACAAATGCATCAGGTATTATGGCATGCAAAGCCACTGTTACATTGGCACAGCCAACTCCTTATATCCTACAGTAACATTACTGAAGAAAAGCAGGTAAATTAGAGCACTACAGACACGCATCAGTGAATGGATCTTAAGGGCCAGTGGAAATAATGCATTTCTATTGCCTTGACCATGGTCCCATCAGAAACTGCACAGACGATGAGTGAAGAATGTGCAAGTGTTTGAGACCTCCACTGTGTCTAAGCTGTCAGCAGCACAGAACAAATGTGAGGTTGATAAGAAGTACAAGGCTACCAGGAATTCATCACCTATTCAGGCCCTGAACTATGGTCCTACGAAATTGAACAACTGAATTTGAAAGTCTTGGTTACTCTGCTAAAATGTTAATTGCCATGATAATACTTAAACTATTGCATGATCTATTATTTAAAGCAAAGACAGTTTTCCTTATACTAAGAATGAGAATATGAACTGGATCTTGGTGTATGATGTGTAGATGCTTTCAGCAGAGGCATGCAAGCCATCAGGACAAACAACAAAACATTCCTGCCTGTCTGGAGTGAGAAACACTGCCCATGGCTGTATTAAGTGGTTAGTATGAGACTGAAATTTGGTTCTAAAAAAGCCTGTGCTAAGGAAGAATAAGGGGGCTGGGATTTTTCATTTAAAAATAGATCTTTTCCCCATTTGTAGGTTGGTCTCATTTTGCAGCAGCTATATTTTGCACCAACATGTGGTAGACCAAAGATTAAATCTCAAATTCCCAGACACTGGGTTAGAAGAGGCCAAGAATGTCACAGAAGTGACAAGCTTAGTGTCAGGAGATGGGGATTTGGTTGCTATACTTTTCAGCACCTCTTGTTACTCGAGCCTTCCAACAACCTTGACGCTCGTAACAGAAGTGGCCAATTCCCACCTCTCTCTTTCCTAGTAATCAGCTCTCAGTAGGCAGCATGGCTAAAAAGAGCCATGTAGATTTTTTCAAATGGCTGTGGCTCACACCCTCCCACTGGCAATGTTAATGTCACCCTTTGCTTTTTATAAAGTGGTCGGGACTTCATCAGAAGTGCACAGACTGGGAAGCAGCAAAGTATCAGAATAAATGCTACAATTAGCAGCCAGAATTCAAGTAAGTGCCAGGTAGTCATTCAACTGCTCTATGAAATGAACACTTTGTTTTAAATTCTTTTCTAGCATATTTGTCTGAACTTCTTTTGACTGCAGAGAAAATGATATGTATGTTTTTGAGGCCAGAATCTTGCCTGAGGTTAGCAAATACAACCTAGGTGCACAGAAATATAAGAAAGATCAAAGGGATACAGCTAGACCACAGTGTGAAGAGCATTTCTAGGACATCCTGCAGCCCACATACCCTGTCTGGACATCTGATTAGAATCCCAGCCTAGAGTATGGCAACAGGCTGCTCTCAAAATGATGTGGCACAGCCGATGCCTGAGCTCACCTGGTGACTCAGTACATTGTAATTACATTGGTAGGTGCTTATGCAAAGTTCCTGTTGCCTCTGCAGGATATGAAAGTGTACAGGATACATGTGGACCTGGGAATCATGTTGTGGATGTTCCCGGTAGCACTCCATAATGGCAGGGAAGGCATAGCCCTCTAGGATAGTTTCAGGCATCTGCTTCACTTTTTTTGAAATACCATTAAAACAAGAGTCTATTTCTTGAGTTCAGTCTTGTTCCATCCACATGCTTCATCCTTGGAGAGCTCAAAGAATTTAAACTTCAACTTTTTTTGCTGTTCATTATGGAGCCAGGAAACTCCGAACTCACCTATTTTTATCTGCCAGTGTGGCACGATGGAATGTTATCTGGGTTCAGTTCAGGGGTTTCTGATTTCGTTCTTTATGTTCAGAAGCGAAGAGCTGAGATAGGCACTGGCTAAGAGCCTACTTCAAACCACTTCAGCTGAAAAACAATTTCAATTCTGGAAAAGGAATGTAGGATAGTTTTCAAGTATTTTTTTACTGGACTGACATACTCTAGGGTGTCTGGAGAGCAGAAAGCCAGCTTCAAATCTCATGGGAATTGGCAAAAGCATGAGCCCAGAGCATTTTGGCTTTGCCAGACGTTCATACCTTTTCCTTTTACCATCTAAATACGACAGCAGAAAAAAACATTTAATTTCACTCACATCTCTGAATGGGAATTTCCTTTCTTCCAAAGAAATGCTTGTCTATCACTTCAGTAAGCGATCAACAGTGCCTTGGAAAGTCAAAACTGCAGAGGCTGCAGTAATCTCCACTCACTTCTGAGACCAGTGAATTTTTCCCAGATGCTTGTACAGACATGAGTACTGGTGCATCAAGCTTTTGCTATTGATACTCGCCTGTCTTCTCCTCCAGGTGCAGCAGGCACTCCAACCCACGCAGTTTATCCTAGTGCTAAGCTCCAGATCTCACCTCTGTGCTCAGCAGCACACTAGGCTGTTGGTTTCCAACAAGGCTCTGTGTATTGTAGCTAAGAATTCAGATTACTGCCAGCATTGGACTTGCACAGGCTGTCTTATGCCAGCATTTGGGATGCTCTGACTTTTGCTGAAGACTACAGAAAGCAAAGTGCAGTAAAGCAGCTCTGATATTTCCCTCTAAGAAATCGTAGCATTGCGCTGGCTAGATTTGAACCTGCATTTCAAGGCAGGGTTGCCAGTGGAAGTTAAATTTCCAAGGTGCTACAGCTGCTACCTTAAGGCCTGGTCTGAAGACCAATGAAGGTAGTGGAAAACTTCTCATTAACCTTAGCATTAATTTCCTCCAAATCTAAGGAATCACTTTCTTTAACTACCACATAGTCTGTTACTGTTCTAGCATTGAGTATGCACTGATTGCCATAAAAGTGACCAGTACATCTCAGCGCATCTCCACTGTATGTTTATATTCCGTCTGTGAATTGTCTGTGAACAAACCTAGATTTCCCCAAATTTGTTCTTTGGTTCAGAATTCTTCACTGATTCTTCCCATGGCCATTATCTTAGTGTATTGACATTTGTTTGTTGTGTATACCTTTGTGTGATAGTTGCCATTAAAATCTCAGGCTGTTTCGGTTTCACATGTAGGTCATGTTCACTGATGGGATAGTAATAATAATAATAATAATAATAATAATAATAATGATAATGCATCAGAATTTCAGTGCAAATTCTCATGATTATGAATTTGAAATTTACTCTCTCTGAATGTTCTCAATAATCACTTAAATTTCACTGCTTTCATGAGTATTCCTCTGAATAAATTTGCTTGCTAGAACATTAATGGAAAGTGAATAGAAAAGGGATATAAACTAAGTTGAAGCACACACTAACAATTTTAAAGATTATCTATGAACGTGTTTTTGCTGTATTTATTCACCTATGCATATATTCAAACCTGTATTTGATCCAAACTTCCATCCAACTTATTCAGGGAATAAGGTAGTCTTTTACTTTTTTAATGAGTTACTAATATAAATCTCTAGTTGTGAATATGAAGGAAATATAAAAATGATGATACATTTATTTTATATCATGTGTGACTTCCTGTTCTAACAACATTTATTTTTTCCTGTTCCCAGGTCACAACTGACTTCTGAGCATATGGAGAAACAGACATGTCAGAAGTATCTCAGGGTGTACTAAAAGTAAGGGAAAAAAATTATGCAGTCCTGTGTAGTTTAATAAGGTTGATGTGAAGACGAATATCCACTGGCTTAATAGCTTTAACTAAAAGCTGAGCATCATAGTTCCTTTTGTCTCCTGTGCTGACTTGCCCTTTTGTATAGTTTTACTGAAGTTGCACTAAGTTTTGTATTTCAGCACATTCCCACTGAGTATTAAAAAAGTGGAGAGGTGCCATGTAAAGATATCCGATATACAGCTAGAGCTGGGCAAAACTTTTTTGGCCAAAATGTTTTTGATAAATAATACTGATTCAATGATGTCCATTCTTCTGAGCTGTTTAAGGGAAAAAAAATAACTGGAAAAAAGTCAACATTTTAGTTGTGAAATATTTTGATTTTTAATTCAAAGCAGTATATCATTTGGGAATCAATTTCAGTTTTATGACAGAATGAACCAGTAAACAAACAACCCCTCCCCAAATCCCAAACTGTTTTTCAATCAAAAATTATTATTTTCCAAATTTTTATTTGGCTGAACATTTCATTTCAGGTTGATACAAAAATGAATTCTCATTTTTCTCCTTGTAGATCCCCCAGTGAACCCCCCAAATCAATTATTTGCCCTGCTCTTGATACAGTAGTCTACAGAGGAGTATTTCTTTGGCAAAAGCACCAGCTGTAATTTTTGTGCAAGTGTCGAACTCCTAGGTTATTTTCAGATAGATGAATGGTATGCTTTCAAGTGACTACTCTTCCAAGCACTCTCTCTGCTTGCTTGTACTTATTATGCATCAGTAGTTTTGCTTTCACATTGAAAATTTGCAAAGATATATCTCATAGTCATGGAATTCTGCAAGAACGATGCTCATATGAGGCCAAAAAGAATTTGGATAGCAGGTTTTGAACCTACAGCAATGAAAATAAGAAGGACCTGATGGCTTAACGGGGATGATGGAACCTTTCTCTTTTATTTTGCTGTTTTGAGTCCTGGATGCAGCTCTGCACAAGATAAAGGGTAAATGCAAGAATTTGCAAATAAAATTTGTGGGAACTATAATTATAATATCAGTTGAAATAAAAATCATGGACATTTGAGTGCCTGAAGCAAGATATGTACAAACATTCCAGTTACACAAAATCCTTGTTCCTCTGTCAGATGGTAGTGAGAGATATGAGTGCTTTCCTCGTCTAAGAATCAAGACAAATCCCTGTACAATTATACCTATCCATCACGCTGTGGGCCTACACAAGGCCCTTCCATTTTTCTGGGGCAGTGCAGGAAGCTCATGAACAGTCAAGGGGGAAATACCACCTATATATGCCAGCCACAAAGTCAGCATTTGTGAGAGGTGAGTCACTTTGTGAGAGGTGAGAAGAGGTGAACATTTGTAAGATGTGAGAAGGGTCTGGACAATTTCCAAAGTCATCGTTTCATGAAAGAGTATTGCCGACAATGCTTTGAGTACTACTCCCTTCGTGGCAGAGCAATCCTGAATATATTGTTTCTTGTCCACCTAGAGAACATTACCGAACCAGGTGGAATATTAAGGGCAGAAGGAAAAAGAGAAGTTCGGATGGATGTTCTGCTATTCAGCGCAAATTATGGCAAAAGTCCAATCCTGCTGAATTCAAAGCCAAATGATTTTCCCAGTGCAACAGAAAGGAAAGCACTGCACACAGCTATGGAGTGTAACACAATACTCTGGATAAAACTGTCTTCATGTTCCCAAAATACAGTACTCTTTTGCTGAGCACAGGACAATCACTTAATCACTTCTAATGAAAGCTGTAGAAAATCATTCTCACTGCATAGTAAGTGTTTTGCTCCCATACTCCGTAAATAATATGCAGCCAAATAAAATTAACCAACAAAATCAAGTGTCATGCCTCCCCAGGACCTCCCTGAATCCTCTCAAATGTCTAACAGAGTTAGAGCTACTTAAAGAATAGTTCTTTTCTGTGTTAAGCTCAGGGGAAGAAAGATTGGAGTTCTTGTTTCTGATGATGGGGATGACTTTGTCTATAAAGCTATAAAGATGCTGGTTTTACCCATGATTTGTGTTTGACCCATTGTTTGAAGCTAGTGGTACAAAATGTTTTTGATTCCCATAAGTCCAGGCAACACCTGCCAGGCACTGCCAAGAAAATAACCACCTCCTTTTTTTTATTCTTCTTCAAAGGTAGGTGAATTCTAGCCAATTGTTTTTTTAAAAAAAGTTCATGAGAGTAAATGGAATAAGATGTACAAACAACATGGATCCCACTTTGTAGACAGCTGTAGTTACAAAACCTGAGAAAGGTAGTTCAAAGCTATATGTGGCTACTGCCCCTTGGGAAGCAATACTGTCTACAGCACAGTGGATAATCCACTACAAAGTCTGAGCTCTGGCATCTTTTATCCATCTGACAACTGCACAGCTCTGCCACCAGGATATTTCACCTAAAGGGCACCTGCATCTTTGCATCTGTCTGTGTGCTCAGTGGGACATGCAACTTTTCACACAAAAATCTTAAAATTCTTTGGGGTTCATGTTTCCAATGGAAAAAAAAAAAGTAGCTTTATATCTTTAGCTTCATAATTCCATGTATTTGGTGTACATAAAATAAAATGAGGAGGATACCAAGTCCTACATGAAATGTTAACAACCTAAGACTGAAGTGACAAACACTGTTTAAGTAATTTGCATGTTTGCTATGCTCTCTCAGTATGGGGAAAGTTCATGGCTAAGTAGTATCTCTGTGCTAGCAAAGCAGCAGCGCAATGGAAATAATTCAAAGGCAAGCACTCGTAGTAATTATTAGAGGGTTAAAAAGGATGATGTTTGAGGTGAACTGAGAAAAATTGGATGTGGGTATGTCAGACAAATGATAGTTAAGTGCCTTGGGAACAGTAGGCCAGAGCTGCCCTTGCTTCACTGTGGGAAAGGGTGAAGCATGTACTCCCCCAAGCCAGCCCAGCTCCGCTGCCCAGTGACTTGGGCCTTTGCCCACGTGCTTCTCCCAAGGCACTAGGAGATGAAACTGGGAACTGTCTTTGCACAAACATCGTGGAAGCAGGGTGATACCTCTGCAATGAGTCTCTGCAAATGGTGATTAGGGATCCTCGCTCTTTTGTCTCTCATGCACAGGCTTGAGCAGAGGAGTAAGTGTCCAACGTGAGCCTTCGTGTACTGGCCACAAAGACTTCACACAGCAATATATAATTACGATCCTTTTTTTGATCAAGGACCTTGAGTAATTGCATGATGTTTCTTCTTTCCCCCCCTCTTCCTACGTTTTTTGTTTGCTTTTCTTTTTGTGAATTAATGCTATATTTATTGCCTTAGGTGAGATTTTCAAAGAACTCATGGCTGGCCTAATCCTGCTCCTGTTAAACCACTGGGAGTTTTGCCAGTGCTTTTAATAAGAACAGAGTTAGGCCAGTGCTGTGAGCTTTGAAGCCCCCGCTTTGTGTGTACTCATGTGAAGGTGGGGAACAGGGTGCAGATAAAATGAGAACCAGTCTAAACCTGGATCCAGCCAGGGAAAATAATGCAAACAAAACCTTTCTTGTGGTTCCAAGGAATCTCTTCAGCCATTTTTTGCTCCATTCCCCAAAAGCACTGGCTTGATTTTGTAATCAGCACCCTGTTCTGTGGGGATATTCCATTCTGTGGGGCCACTTCTTGCTTTAATGCGGATTTCATTTACCTTTTGAGGATAGCTACTTTTCATTTAGGAGAAATGCACAGAGACCCTTTTTTTTTCAAGTGTACTAATGAACATTTTGCTGGTAATTCACCACTAAACAGGAATTTTAAGACCAGAAGGGACCATCATAGTTATATAGTATATGACTTCAGCACAATGTAATTTGTAGCCTGTAAGCCAGTATTTTCTATATTCACCCACAACTTCTGTTTGAGTTGTAATAACATACAGAATATTTGTGTGTGTGTAAGTGTGTGTTCACGGCTATGCCTATATATTAGGGAAATGCACATGTAATCTACATGAGCTGGGTGTGCCACAGAGAGAAAGCATTACCCAGACTAAAACAGGCAAATGATTGGGAAAGACAAACTAAAATGAAACAGAGTTTTTGTTCTTGTTGTTATTCCTGAATTGCAGTAATATTTTCTTGTGGCCCTTAAATATACAAAATGTATTGATTTCAATTGACAGTACCTATTGAGATTGCTAGATTAAGCAAAGATTATACTCATTAGCACAAAATACTTTCATAAATTCAATTTCCTCATCTGTATCCAAGAGCAATACTAAGAACAGCATTTCTCCAGAGTAGATTACTGCATTGCCCTGATTTAGGCATTGCCAAGAAAGACGATAAACAGGCTTCAACTTGCTTCAAACACTATTGCCAGTGTTAGCATTTCATGCAAGAGAGCAGTGACAGATTTTACAGATTGTATTGTTTTTCATAAGATATCAAAGGCAGCTGATTATAAGATCTTATTGTTTCAAAAGCCCTTAAGCCCTAGAGAATCTCTGCTAAAAAACAGCAGAAAACCTACAGTGCTAGAATAAGAAATCTCTGAATTCTGATCATGGTCCTACTGTCAGATGCTCTGCGGCCTTCTTAGAGTGGCCAGGTCTCATGCTATTTCCATTAATTTCCTAAAGCCTGTGCTGCTAGAGTCAAGTGACTGTAAAAAAAATACAGCTTCTAGGCTAACAAAATAAAAAGCATGGCCGTTATGGTTGTGGAGAATATCTTCAAAACAAACTCTCAAGACTCAGCATTGTATAAGCAGTTAAAAACTCTCTATTTTTTTCAAATCACAGTAAGGGCGTGCAGTAGGGCTGGAGTATTATTTGCACATATTTAGGCAAATCACAGTTCATACTCAGTTGCTTGTACTTACAGACATGTATTCACCTTGTAGAAGTTATTAAACAATGAAAAGCAATCGTTGCCTCAGAAAATCTTTGTGCAAAGCATTAGGGTATAAGAAGGAGTGTATCACTCTTTGTTTGATCAGTTTGTATATTCTTATACTCCTACTTTTTTTGGATATTGGGCTGCATGAACCTCCATCTGACCCAGCTAGTATGTCTGTGCTAAATACAAGAGGCCTGGGGAAAAATGACCAGGAGGTGTCAAAAAAGAGGGTCAGGGACTGTTTAAAATAATGAGAAGGATATGCCATGCTAGAGTGGCTTTTTGTAGACTGAAATTCAAGGTAACTACAACATGCCCTGGGGTGTAAAAAGGAGATGTGAAAGGACAGTAGAGGGTGCAAAGCCTGAGGGGATTGTGTTGGAGGACTGTGTACTCTGGTGCGATGTGTCTACTACCTCTTTTGGGAATGATCCCGAAGTGACCTGTCCCAAGAATCAAGAGTAGCTTTGCCCTGAAGAGCGCTAGTTGGAGTGGCTCAAACAGAGCAAAGCAGCCCATCAATAGTCAATCTGTGTGAGCAATCAGAAGTCCAACACTCTTGCTTGCTTCCTGAACCCCTATAGCAGTGTACATATAGTCAATGTGGCTATTCTTTTAAGTTTGGGGAAGAACATTTAATTAGAAATTACACTGTGCTCTGGTACTATATAGAATTACTTAGTGTTATACAATACTAGGAAAAAAAATGGTTTCTAAAACTGGTTCTCAGAATTATTCTTAAAAACGCTTGATTATCAGGACCATTCTCAGCTCTAATTTGCAGATATCTTTTCCAGCTTCATTCAAGAGGCTGGAAGGCTGTCTCTTCTCATTTGGAAGAATTTCCTACTCTATTTTAAATCATGTTTTCATTTCTGCTTTAAATGCAATATTTGGCTGTATTCCTTTAAAGGTTTTTTTATGTACTGTTACTGCAAGGGCTTTGAATGAGCCTCTGAAAATCACTGAACAACAAAGTTGTTGTTGCCTTTGCTGCTTGATCTTTCTGGGAGGCCAGTCCCACACAAATCTCCTTCTCTCTCCAGAATACTGCATATTGTAGATAAAACAACAACTTTCAGTTTAGTCAGAGGAGAAAAATGCAGTAGCTTTCTCTTCTTTCAGATTGTGAATTCATTTTTTGTTTCATGAATACCAATTTCAATAGCTCCACAGCCATTTACATTAACCGAAAGGCCTCAGATATAACAAATAGCATGAGTGATGTGGCGAGATTCTATTTCAAATTTGCCATTCTGGGACTGAACAGAGCATTATATTTAGACATGTTCTGAGATTTTCATTTCTTTTTACACTTTTAGAGCTCTTCATGTGCTGCAATCACAAGTATTTACTTGAGAAATTATGTACAAAGGTGATTCTTATCATGTAGCAAGAAGATGTATGCTTTCAATCTGTGTGAGTCAGTGAACTCTGACACTCCATATTGTGATAGCTCTAAGCCTATTCATGTGACTGAAGAGAAAGAAAGAGAAAGGAAAATTAAAAGAAAAGGAAAGAACAATATTATTCATGTTTTATCTGCTATCCAGATCTATATGGAAAATTATTCTCCCATTCCATAAGAGTTTTTGAGACTTTGCAGCTTTTTCCCATGCTGAACTGGGAGGAGGAGTTGAAAGGCAGAAAAAGTTCATAAACTGATACACTGGAGGAAAAAAAATTGGACCAGATGAACTGAAGCATTTTATTTAGGCATGTTAGAAATCCTTCATCTTGATGGTGGCCTTTCTAATTTGATTTTTTATTATTATAAATTAGTTAAATTTTTTAATAAAAACATAAAATGAAGACACAAGTTGAAACTTGTATGCATTTGAAATGTCCAAGAGTGGTATTAATAACTTCCAACAATTTTTTTCTTCAGGATAGTTTTTGAATCAGAAGACTTGCTGAAACAGCTCCTTTCTTGATGACAGCTTCATTTTGACTGGCTGACATGAAAAATGTTCATTAGAAAGTTCTTAAGCAACTCTACCAATATGCCCTCCTTTCTCTCCACTTTTCTGCCATTTGCCAACTCTGGTCATCTTGGCTGAAGAAAAGGTGTTTAATTTCAAAATTGTTCTAAGCTGTAGAGCTGTGCTGCTCCTTTGCGTATTATTCTGACTGCAGCTGTTGCATAGCCATTCCTCTGCTTTACGCACAGGCATCACTTTAGGTGCAGAAAACATGCATGAGCACAACGCTGAAACGAGGCCTGGAGGCAAACACGGAGGGACCCAGCAAGGAGACAGGCATAGGAACATTCGTTCGATTTCACTCTTAGTTATTTTGACATTGCATCCATGCTATAGCTGGGGGAATGGAAAATACAGGAGAAGGCTAAAGCAGGATCAGGGAAGGGTGGCAAGGAGTCTGAGACAGTGAACGAAAATGCAGAAAGCTGGATCAGAAGTTTCAAACAATTTATAGAAGACAGCCAAGAATGAGTCCAGATCTGGAATCAGAAAAAGGCAAAGAATTCTAATTGTATCTCATCTCCCAATCTAATTTTACTGCACATTTCTGCTCAGCTAACTGCTGCTGTCTTTCCCAAGATGTTTCAGGACAGAAGATGGATAACGGAGCTATTGGTGCTATTATTTCATTTTTTCTTGCTCCAACTCAGCTAGATAATCAAGCATGTTTTCAATATGTTTAAGTTATCTGTGCAAACCAGAAGGGGCTGCAAACCTTAGACCAGACCAGCCCTGCCATGGAGCTGCCTTGGGACCAGAAACTTCAGGACTTAGAGACTTGGAGCTGAGAACTCAGAAAACCAGGGCTTCTAGGGTCTGCAACTGTAGGGCATCCCAACTGTTTGGACTATGCTCACGTCTAGCACCTCTAGAGTCTGGATTTGATCCATCCTGAACACTATTCCATTCTCCATTGTTGGAAAAAGTCTTTGGTCTTTCCAATAAAAATGGATTCAAATGGCTTTTAAAACAAATAAGGAAAAAGAATCAGAATACTTGACTTAAAATGCACTTTTCCCCTCCCTGAAAATGGCCTTTAGTGCTAACACTTCCAGTATTATTTCCTTCTTGAATGAGGGACAGGCTTTCCTAATGTAGGAAACTCTAAGCCTGTTGCCTTTCCTACACTGGAATTTTCAGGTGGATTTCTAAACCTGTTAGGTCTGTCTGTTACTGTGGTTCTGGGTTTAGTTATTTTTTGAAGGCTAAGTATTGAATATCAACACTGATCAAATCCCTGTAACGTAAAGATGCTGGCGTCATCTGATTTTTCCACATGTTTTGGTTTAGAGTCAGAGGTATATTTACCATTACAGAGGATATGCAAAACTTCGTTCTACTTCCTGGGAAACAGAATGAAGATCTTGTGGAACAAAAGAAACCATGGTTTTAATTAGTACATCTCGATACAGTTAGACAATGTGTAAGCACGGTTGCTAACAAATCCCAGAAGGAAACAGTTTTCCTTTCTCACAAGAAAATACCTATCCCTAATCAGGGCAAAGAATGAAATCTTGGGTGAAAAATTGAATGGAAAATTTCAAAGCAAAAAGAAATTCCAATCCAGACAGGGAAATTTTTTTTGTTTGCTAAATTGGAATTTCCCAATGGAAATAGATTTCACTGAAAAAACAAACCAACCAACAGATCAGCTCTTGTTTCCCTGTCTGGTCTTCACAGCGGGACATGATGGGTTTGAGTGCTGAAGCCCACACACCTACTACTGCATGCATTGTACCATATAATCCCTCCCAGAGATTTAATGATCACCAGTTTAATGAGTACTTAGGTGTTTTGCTCCACTGCTCTAGTTTAAAGGACCCCTTAAATCTAATGGTTAGGAGCAATCTTGTAATTTCCCAGCTATATTTACTCAAGACCACACTTGTGGCTGTGCTGACATGATCTACTATTATCTGTAACTCTTCTTCCTCTCTGATATCTATAGAAAATCATATAGAAAATGAACTTCCTAAAAGATAACATTCCTTCATAGTTTTCATTTTACTATGTGAAGCAAACTAGGCTCTTGTAGTCTCTTGTGGTCTCTAATCTCCTCTTTCCTCTCCATTCCTCCCTCATTATAGTTTGAATCAATCTCTCTCAAACATGACAATCCAAGTTTGTATGTAATTGTTTCAAAGAGATTTCATGAGTTCTTGGTACTCTGTCTGCAATAGTTCTCTATCTCCATTGGAAGTGCTTCTCCTAATACACTTCAGCATCACGTTTGCCTTTTTTTCTGACCGCATCACATTGGCAGCTTATAGCTCTTCTTTAATCAACTTCACACCAGGCTCTTATTCCTCTCCAGCATTTCCAATTGATGGTTTTGTTATGAGTCACCACAGGGTCAAATTCTAGGACCTCTTCATAATCCAAGTACAAAGAATTTTCATTGGGCAAAAAAATATTTTTTTTTTCTCCTAAAAATGTGGAGTAGTTTCATTCCAGTGTTTATGATAACATGAGATGCTAGGAAGTTTTAGCTTGGACTGATTTACTGTGTCCTCAGTCCTACTCTTTGGCTTTGCCATACACAGAAAATACCTAACACTTGTGCCCATAAAATCTCTATTACATATCACATCATTGGTATTACTAATTACATATCATTCATTTGGTTCTTTTCACATCTGACTCAGCACCAAAAATAGGAATGATGTTCTGAAAAACATCCATTCTAAGGTAACAATGAATTCAAGGAATTTCAGAAGACTATTTTAAAGTTTAGCTCTCCAAATGTAAAAGCTTTTAAGAAAATACTAAAAATAATATTCACTGCCATTTTTTGCCCTTATTCTAGATTCTTCACCTTATCCCATCGTTTCTGATGATTGATGAGAGACATGCTAACGACTGCACAAAACTGCCTTTGCCATATGAGTTTTGCAAAATCTTTTACTCTAACGCATGGAAAATACGGTGTATTACTTCTTCAACATCAAAGAACATTCTCTTAGAAAAATCTACATTTGTATTTTCCATACCATAGCACTGAGAAGTCTCTTTGCCAAAGGTGAGTGATCAGAGTATTTGGCTAGTTTTCACAATTGCCCACAGTAAAAGGTCTTATTTTAAACTAACAATCCCATGTCGGTGAAAATGGCCGTATCTCATGTTATGTATATAAGAACATTTCAAACATAGATCTATTTTTGTAAATATAAATAGTATATATTTGATGTCTTCTGTTGCAGGGTTATGTATCCCTATATACTTGCTTCCCAAAATCCATCTGTACTCATCAGTGTCTTTATCTCCATCAACTATAAACCAAAGATAATGATTCTTAAGCAGTAGAATGATACCTGTTCTAAAAACATGCTTACATGCAAGTTGTGTGGGCATCTAAATCTTATTACTGGATGACATTTTTTCAGTGATAAAACTAGAGATTTGGAATGTTTTTAGAATTTCTTTCCAAGGGACAGCATGTTGTGTTTGCCAGCCTCAAGTGTTCAAAAAAAAAAAAAAAAAAATGCAGATCACAGAAACCTCATGAGGTTGGCTTAAAAATAATGAGATTATAAATAAAAATACATGCTGAGGCCTCTTTATTTACCTAAAGATGTTTGAACCTGCAGCATTCCTTTTTCATGTGTTGCTCAAGAGGACAATTTTGTAGAGTGTTATTTATTTTATGTAGTTTTTTTAGTGAAAGCTGAGATTCTGATGTATTCCTTAGCTCCTTGAGAGAGACTTTAAACCGTGACAGCTGTCAAAATGGTGTGTAATTCTCACTGACTTAAGAATATTTTATCCAGTTTTGAGGGAATTCTGTCATTTGGAGTAGAATTTTGAAAATACTGGAACAACTCTCTTTTTGATTCTTTAGGTGCCAGAATTAGAAGGACGAGTACACAAACATACCTGCTAAGTAGCACACTGACATTTTTGTGGAATATAAGGCTGCTAGAGACTTATATACATATGTAGTGGCTTATACAATGCTGGTCTTTTCTTCTTAATAACAGTATGGTTATAGTGTATATGGGTAACTAGCTTGGCATTAGAACAGATGACCTCAGCTACTGACAGAGAAGAACTACTCAGGGAGATTATAAAGCAAACTCTTCAAGAAAGCAGATTAGTTAAGTCTCAGACAAATGGAGTGCTCAAACAAGACCCAAAGTTATGAGTCTTGCTAATGAACACAACTGTTACCAAGAGCAGTGAAGGAAAGCAAAAGAAATACTTTGAAGTTTGGCTGCTCCCAGACAGTCAGGAGTCAGGTGGCTGTTTGTTAAGAATCCCTTGCATTATTTGTAGCAGGTAATGAGTTTGCTGGTTTCTCCTTGAGATGCAGACCTCTTCATATCTGGACATGCCTTTGTCATGGGGAGATGGATCTTAAATGCTGGCAGACAAGCTTCCGAGAGGCTCTCAGACACCAGGACAAAGTGCAGGGATGTGCACCAAGTCATACGTGGTGGTGGAAGCTTATGCTAACCCTGATTGTAAAGGAGGAGTACGAGCCATGTTAGCCCATTAAATTTAAGCAGTTATTTGAAGTATTAATTGGTGTATGGTCTTTAAATGGTTTGTATCCTTGCTATCTGAGAAATTCCTCCTAGTTCAGCTGAATTCATGCTGATGTCTGCCTGTCTGAGAGTTTTGTTTAGTTTCAGTCTTCCTCCCTCCCTCTCTTCGTAGTGTAATTTAACAATAATTTTGAAATTAGAAGCAATTCTAAACCAAAACCCACTTTCTTTTAACTTCCTTCTTGACAACCTGGGATGTTTTGACCAATTTTTGAATCGGGAGATATTTTAAAAAACAGTTCCTCTACAGTCACTTTCAGTTTCAATGAATGGGTATTTTGACATGAAGGAATCAGGAATTTCTCAACAGGAAACTTTCTCTGAAATTTGCATTTTTATATCTAAAACTACTGGACTGCAATGTTATTGTAAATGTAGATAAACTGTAATAAGTGAGTAATTATGACCAATTACGACTAATCAGTAATGGGAGGGCTTTAAAACGGGGCCCCTTGTTAGACTCAAGAAAGAGAATAATTTGTATTTTGTTATACTGGACAGTGACACCACAAAATGCACGCAATCTCTGGGCATGTTTCATCAATACAAGACAATAAAGAGGGAGGCATAGTTCAGCTTTTTTCTCCCATGACAGCATGGTTTGCTAATTCCAAAATGTGTTTCAAGTGATTCAGAGGCACACCAAGAAATGAAAGCAACTGCCTTCCTGCTATTTATCACTCATTCTGAAAACAGTAGATAAACTACATTCAACTAGATCTACTCTACTGCTTAGAACAGAGGCATATAATTTTAAAACTTAATATTGTGATAAGAACTACTTAAGAATATCTAGCACAGTTAGTCTGCTCCAAGACAAGCTACTGTATATTACTGATAGTCTAGGATATTCATATCAGACTGGGTAGTGGCGTTGTGCCAATATAACGATCGTGTCAGTTGCACACACAAACACACATATATTTTGTGCATGTGTATAGCCACTTGGACGGCTGGTTATATTAGTCTCAGATGCAAAAAAATTAAAAATAAAAAAGATTCACTGCCCATGTTTCTCTGAATCCTGCCTTAGGGAGAGAACAAGGAGTGGCGCATAGACAAGCCACTTTCAACCCTCTCTCCCAGGCTCATTGGCACTAATCAAGGAAGGGCACCAAGGAGATAGATGATGAAAGCTGTTTCCAGGCTCTTTCAAGCTGATTTTCTTCAGAAACCACTTCAAAGGATGTGGTCAGGTGCACACCTCTTGGTTTTAAATGTACGAAGTGCAATCTGCGAGGACTCTTGTCCTCACCTTCTCAAAACACCGTATCTTTGGCTGGTACAGACTGGCATCCTGTAGCCTGGCTGCATGGCTTTTCACATATGAATCTTTCACTGAAAAGATTCAAATATACCGTAACTTTTTCTGAGTACCAACTTTAGAATATTCTAACCAGCACTACATACGGCATTCAAAATACTGAGCCAGCCAAGCAGAGTATATCATCTAATACTCTGAGCACTAGTCTTTTAAAAGGGAATTCCCATCTATTACAGCTGCGCTACTGAAAGGTAAACTTTGCTCTATTTAATACACTTCCAGCTGTCTAAAGGCTTTTCCCTATTCATATCTATCTTTTGCATGTGGAACAAAAAGCCAAGTATCAATCTGAACATGTTAGACAGGCTTCAGTACCTGTGGGACAGTCTAAATGACCTATTGCAGCTTCATTCTGTTTCCTGTATGTTGCACACACTCTGGATTTCCATAGTGTCTGAAAGACCTCGAGGCTGGAGGGTGGCTACTCTTTCGAATTCAGCTGGAGCCTGACAGAGCTCCCAGTTAAATTCTAAGCTTTTTTGTCAGGCTATGGGAGGAGTGGGGCTGAGAGCATTGACAGAGATGAGAAAGGATAAACTGTGGTTCATTTACAGACTTCTGTTTAAATGAAAGGCCTTAAGGATCCCACATTTCACCTTGTTTACATTAGTTCTTTTCCAGGGCACGGAGAGTAAAAAGTAAAGCCTGGGCCAGAGAACATGGGATCAAGCTCCACTTTCAGTCATTGGGAGTTTTGCCTGAGCAAGAACTGCAAGACTGCGTACTCAAAAGCAGCAGATAAATCTGTGAGACTTAATCAGTTCTCTGCATATATAGACTTTAAACAGGATTACACACAGAATGTTAACTGTTGCTTTGCTGCATGGTAACAGCTGATACAGCTCAGCCCTTCACCTCTATAGCACACTTCTCTTGAAAATTTCCTTTGAGTGCATGGTGTCTACTGCAATTGCCAAATATGGTTTAACTGTGTTTAACTCTGGTGTTTGTGGGTGACAATAATATTTGGGATATAAATAACCTAATTCTGGCTTAACCTTGGGCCACCAGACAGAATGACAAATATGTAGAGGACAAAATATGTGCTTGGGGAACTGTAACTTATGGCTGTGACAGTTGACAGGCATTCCTGTTCAGATGGCTCCTCAAGATTCACGCATAGTTAATCGCTTGCCCCCTGTAATCTCTCCGGCAGGGACCAGGAAATTTTAGGACCATTGATTTTTCTCAGGACAGTTTTGCCTCTGTTTTTGTCATCAGTAATTGCCCTTTTTATTGTGTAGTACTTACAAGTGTTACCATTAACAACCCTTTAAAATTCATTTATGATTTGTAACAGAACAGAGGGGCTTTGCACAGGATTAATGAACCGATAATTGTTAATCAATCTCATTAATAATGATCTCAAAAGTAACCCATATGTCAGCGGTTGCTCCCAGGAGAACAGAGAAATGACAGTTTACTTCTTAGTTAGGAAGCTAGTTAGAAATAGTTAGTTAGCTAGTTAGTTAGAATAAGAAACTACTTGACTCAATAAATATGCACATTATCAGCTCAGCAGAAATATCAAAAGCACCTAAATATCAATGAAAGAATCTAAAGTGTCAGAACAGGATTTTAGAAAATGGATCACTTCTTTTACTTTACTCATTTTAGGCCTGCTAATAGCTAACTAAACTCTCACTACATCTGGAGCTCATAAAATGTATCAAGGAGGAATATCCTGTGATTTCTGGAGAGCATGAATTTTTAGCAGTAGGAAAAGCACCAGCTGCGATGCACTGCATCGATATGCCTAACATATGCAAACCAAACATTACAAATCAGACTAAATATAAATGGTGCTTAAGAAATGACACACAGAGAGACTCTTCACAAGTACTCCTCCATCACTGGAAACCCCTTACGGACTTGCACAAAACACACATGCTGAATGATTAAGAAGAAAAACTCATCTGTCAATGGATTTATTTGCAAACATCATGCTTCATTGTCTCTGTCTTACAAATCTACACATTGCTTCATCCTACTAATATCATTATAAGGTTGCATGGTATTGACCAAGGTAAAATATAATTTTTTATTTCAATCTATAAACTGAAGCCAATCAACATGCCTTGATATCAACTACTCAAAATTCTCAATAGGATTGAATAATAGAGAAGAGGTAAATCAAAGCTAACTGCTTCAGCTCCAGCCAGTCTGTCTCCACTCAAAGCATCCATTCAGCTGGGAAGCACATCAAAATTTATAGCATAGACATTTACTGTGAAAGGCTTTAACACTATGAGGAATCCTACACTCGCGCCATGAAAGCCAATAATATGACGCAGAGCCTATATCTGTGATGTCCTACAGGAGTGCTCAGTGGCTGAGAGCAACAGTGAACAAAAGCATTTATTAGTCTGTGAATCTTATTTCATCTGTGTACACACACACGGGATTTGTTGTCCTCAAAACTGAAAGCAACAAAAGATTAGAAATGGTTACAACTCCAACCTTTTAATCTGCTTCCAACTGAGAGTCCAGAATCATGGAAGAATGATGTGATTCCCTGTCAAAAGACTAGGCAACATCTGTATGGCCGATAATCTGTTTGACAAAGCCTGAATGTTAGTAAAAGAGATTTATCTTTCCTACACGAATATATCAAGGTACTGTTTGGCAAACAGGCAGCAGAGGCTGACATTCGATGGCTCTTGATTTAATTGTTGACCTATGATATCTTTTACTATCAAAAAGGAAGAATTTCTTTTTAATCCATGACCTTCAGTCTGTGGTTCTAATCTTCTTTGCAGCCAGAGAAGATGAAAAGTCATCGCAGCTGTGATCTACATTTTATATAACAGTGAAATGCATGGCTTCCTGCAGGACATTAATTGCTTAATATTGCAACCCATAAACCAAGAAAGATCTGGGATGCACTCCCTTACATATAATTGAGTAAAATGTGTATCAGATGTGTCAAGTCAGAAGTCTAATTTACCAGAGGGATGTTCAAATGATAGGTACTTTCCCAGATCCTCAGTGGACAAACAGGAAAACAACCTTGTGATAATGCAGCAGGAACCTTCATGCATTCAAGAGTAATCATTTCACTATGTTCATAACAGCATGTTATGATATGGATTGTACAGCTTTAACACGCTGAAATATGATAGTTTTCAAAGGTTTCTGCTGTCCTAGGGAAAATAGGCTAGTGTGATTGATTGACTTGCTATTTAGGGGGGACTACCAGCTATAACAATGTTTACTTAGCATTTCACTTGCTTTGTTTTCTTATTTAAAGGTTCACTATTTACATCTGTGGAAGTCTTCTATTTTTTGTTTTTTACTGATTTGGCAAGGATATCTCCCACCTTCCTCTTCCACACTTCCCCTCCAGAAAAGTTCAGTGGTTCAACATCTCCTTACTTTTCACTCTCTAAGTTTGCTTAAAAACATCTAGGACAGGAAGTTATCAAGCTCAGCATAAGAAGTTTGATAAACCATCATAGCACCCCTTCAAAAGTAATTTTTTTCCTGATTTACATTTACCCTGAATAACTCACTTTTTCCCCATTCTGGTGCCTTTGTTGTTTATTGTGTTTGCTAATTGTTTGCCAATGGCTATGCATTCACATTCAGGAAAAAGGTTTTTAATCTGACAAGACTAATGCATGTTAAGTAAAAAACAGTGGAAACAAAATACCATAAGGCAAGCTATGTGCAGTCAAGCATGGCCTGTAGTCTAGTGCTAACCTTGCCAAGTTTATGTTGTGATAAAACTCTATTTTATTTCTAAAGCAAGAGAGTGGAGGAGTGTTGGCTATTCTGTTGTAAAAAAACCTAGAGTTGATGAAAATAAGGATTTCCTTTCCATGAGATATTCCAAAATGTGGAGGGAAAAATGTTCCACCTTGTCCCAAAACATCTTCAGAAATTTCAAAGCTTCTTGAAAAGAGAAAATCCCAGTGACATTTCATTTTGAAATCATGACAGCATTTCATTACAGTCATTTGAGATCAAATTTCTACCAAGAGCACAAGCAAACACAGCTCTCGTGTGTCACTCAGCAAATCTGAAAACCCCTGGACTGCTCATCTCTAGGGCAGAGGACAGGATGGGCTCTTCCAGGGGTGCCAACCTAAGGCTGCATCACAGGTGGATGGCCAAGCATACAAGTGGGCAAACTGACAAACTTCTGATAGAAATCTGTCTGGCAGGCAAGTTTTGCAGCCCTCCTATTAAGAAAACTTCCCCATCTGTCCCCCCAAAAGATTCCCAGATCAGTATTTTCCTGCAAGTTGATTTCATGCTGTTGATTTCAAGTTTTCCAACAGAAAAAAAATCAATTTGGAAATTTCTGAACAGCTCTAGCAAAAATGGTAACATAAAGCCAGGCATTATTCGGATTTCTTTTTGTTACTCCACATCCCTTGCTTTTCTTTTGGGTGATTACATTTTCCTTGCAGACAACCTATTAGATCCTATTACCTCTCATTTCCCTTACATAGCAGCTCCCACTGATCTTGAGTTCTGAATCAGGTCCTTCATATCTCATCCCTTTGCTCAGTCTTTAATGGCCAATGCTTTTTGCCTCTCTAATCTTCCAAACTAATTCAGCTGTTTCTTAAAAATACATAGCTTCCTTTAATGCTGTGAAGAAGTTTTTGATATTCTCTAGGAAAGGAACATTTACCTCACAGTGGTATATTAGAACAGCTAGTTTTGTAATCATCTTGTTCAAACTATGCTAAAAATATTCAGATACCGAATTGGGAAAGATGTAGCTAACTACTGTGCACTGTGCTATAATGGGACCGTGCTCTGAACTGACTGGTATTACTAAAAGGCTAAGATCCCCTTGGAGTCCTTATAAACCATTGCTGGTTGACAGTGACTGATGATGGTGTGTATTAGCTTTCTATGCTAGTACAGCTTTTCTAATAATTCTCACCTTACATTAAAAATCTCACCACATTTGAGTCAAATTTTCTATCATGTCTCCCAAAGCACCTCAGACTGAATACATGTGAAATACCAAGCACATATTGCTGTCGGATAGGCAGTTTTTCATGTGATGAATATTGTGAGCTGAAATTTTTACTTCAAGTTTGTTGAAACTCTTTCCTACTCTGAAATATATTTAATTCCAGATGTGTGCACCTCCCATCATTTGTCATGGGTGACCTCTGAAAGGCTATAGGATTTGGTCAAACACATGCTTCCTCAGAGGGTGCATCTCTTTTCCTATTTCTGATTTCTAAAAATATTAATTGGAAATACTTTCAAGACTATATGTTTTTCTGCAGGTAGTATTTTCATTCAAGAAATGTGTAAACCTCCACTCTTCGTGAAGGAAGTTGGCTGGCTATACGTATTCATAGCATGTCATAGCTCAAACACCTGCAACTCAGATACTTACGGGTTTTGGATGATCCCTTAATGAATTTGATTCCATAGGGTACATCTAAGCTACACAAAGTCTAACTTCCATATGCTGTCCGACAATATCACTTAAAGAGAAACTCTTCTCACATGTCTCAAATCAATGTTGGAGAAGCGGCTCCATAGGAATTCAGATCGGAAGAATAATTTGGTGTCATCTTGAGAGCTGTCGAGCACAAAGGATGACCAAAATAGATACAGCTCTCTTCCAGCACATTATGGTTACCATATGTGATATAGGAAGTATATAACACTCAATGACAATGCCTAGTGCAGCACAAACAACAGGAACCTTTCCCACCAATATATTATTACAACTCATGAACTAATTTCTCAGCTGTGTTTGCAACCCTTCACACTCTCTATGAATAATCAAACCCTTGAATTTTAAGAGCACAGATATTAATTAAAAGTGAATCTATAGATCATTTGCTGAAAGTATTTGGTGGTGGTGGTGTTTTTAATGCTGTCATCTAAAGATAGGATTTCAAATATGGTGTAGGATCCATGAGTTAACTATATGTGACAAGGTCTATTGCCAGGGCATGACTAGGGTAAAAGGTCTTAAGGTGATCGGCTGAAGAGCCAAAGGTCCATTGGGAAGGGTCACAGTCAGCTGGGGTTCATTGGCTTCCTAGGAACCAGCCTGGAGCAGCAAGAAAGGAGAGAAAGGGGAAGGCAGCTTTTGATAAGAGAAGATCCAGTAATGCATTTTTTGGAGCACAATGAAATTCAAGGAATAGGGTTTGATCTTTTGTTGTAATAATGGGATTTCTATAGTTTTTTGTTTTTATCCTTTTTCTAGAACCAAAATATCCTTGTTTTCATCTTAATGGGGCTTCCTGAGAACTCAGTGGTGAGGAATACAGACAACTGATTTTTTTGTACAGACAGGAAAATACAAATGCTGTTAAAGTTTTTGGATCGTTACTGGATGGAAGAGAATATAATCATATTCACAATTAGACAGACAAGAGAAGTAGCATATAGTATTCATACCTTCAAGTGTATTTTGTTATGGGGGGATTCTGTGGGTCTTCCAAGATGCAGGCAGTTTATTTCCCTCAGAGAGTGAAGGCTGCTAGTGGACTGTAACTAGATTTGGTGCACAGGAGGACTTCTGTGGGTGATTTCCTAAGGGGATTATGGAAGAAGACATTTCCTAAAAACAGGAGAAAAATGAATCTTCATCCTGCGTGAGCCATGGATAAAATAACAAAGATCAGAGATCTTAACTTCCTGAAAGAATTTGACTAATTAGCTGCAATTTGCTTTTAGCTAGCATGCAGCACTGATCTGCGGCAAGTCACGTCATGCTATCATTTCAAGCAGTAACCTGATAAACTCCTTAGCGTGATGGTCCCATTATATCTACAGAATTGGCAGCCTGCTTCAGCTAGCTTTGTACAAGCCTGGAGAAGGAGAGGCATGTCACTCTTGTCATTCAACTGTACCATGCCACAAAGTAGATTACAAGGGAATGCTAATTTTTATAAATGCCACAGGCTGGCACCTACCTGGAGCACGGTATAACTCCTGTCTGGGGTGTGTTATAAAAACTGGAGGAAGGAAAGAGATGAGTTGTGCCCATGAAAGTCTGGCTCTTGCCTGGATATGGGACTAAAATAGCACTGAGAGGCATGGCCTGAACTGGAAATTTTTCCCAAGAACATAAGTATAGATGCAGTTATTGATAAATATCTATAACTAATCCTGTAAAATGTACTATAATATTGCCAAGGCTATGATCTTACTGCAGTTCTGTCCAGAATGATTACAGCAGAACTAGTGTGCAACCTCCTCATGAAAGATAAAAAATCTGCTATATGTGGCCTCTATCTACCTCCACAAATACAGGTCCTTCTTACTCACTCTCTACCTAGGCTGGATTTCAGGCTTTAAATTTATTGTGGCTAAACAAAGACTCCAGCAAAAATTTTAGTGGCCTCCTGGAGTCCTCAGCAAGTGCTTCTGCAGACACACGAAACAAGATCAGAGCCTATTCCACAGAGAAAACTGGAGGAGGCAGGCAAAAGCTGAAAAATAAGAACCAAAACTTTGTATTTTCTTGCTGAATGATTAGGAAGGACCATGAATTGTTTGAGGTCCTGCTGCCAGGCCTCAGCCAATGGCTCAGACAATATAGATGTCTGCCTGTGTACTGTCATCCTGGACAGAAGGGCAGTAGAGAAAGGCTCTGTTATTTATGTGAAATCAAAAGTAAAAAACAAATCTTACTCAGGTGAGAAATCTGATCTGTGCATCTGACTAGAGACATTCAGTGTTCCTTATTTAAAGACTGGATTGTCTGGGGAACTACTTACTCCCTTTTACAGGAGAGACTAAGAGAAATATTCAGTCCTAGAAGAAGCTTTCAAAGATCAAAGACAGCTGAGGGAAAAGGGTCAAGTGATAACTCTTGCTAGTGTGGAATAAGAGCAAAGGTAGGCAGAGGAAGGATGATTCAGAGGGCAGGTGCTGGGCTCCCCTGTGAATGCCTGGGGAAGCTGCAAGAAACATGGAAAGAAGCATGGAGCTGTAGGCTGGGGTTGGCAGTGTTTGGGCAACAGTCGCTCACCCTGTGTCACAGCTACCAAAGGAAGAAAAAGGCAGCATCATCTGCAGTGTCTGTCAGCCACTAACTGCTGTGTTTGTGATTATACTACCTGATCAACGACCCATTTGATTGCAGCTGGATTGGGAAACCAGCTACTGTTGCTGCCAGTGAAGATAAGCAGCAGTGTTAAACTGGAGATGTGTGGCTGACTGCTAGTGAGGTGTGTGCTGAGGCCAGCGGGCAACTGCTGGCTGTTGATAGGAAACCCACAAAAAGAGAAATGTCACTGCTCGGATACCAACAGCCCTGGCACACGAGGAGAACCCTTCAGTGTTGGGCTGCAGAGCAGTGCAAACCATGACCACAGCGGTGTCAGCAACGAGTGAGGAGGGTACTGCTTCAGACTCCGTGCAGTATGCTGTCAAACAGCAAATAGAAAGTTAGCAGAAGCGATTAAATTCAGAATTGCATTAACTTTGGGGGATATACTTGAGGCCAGTTCTAGTTGGGAGCTCTCTGTAGAAATTTTTGTCCTATGTGTCAAAGTACCTGATGAAGGAACTTAGTGTAAATCATATACTTATGAGCTACAGAGTAGGGAGTGACTGCTTGAAACCATTCAGCAAAGGCTGGCTCCTAGCTCTGTAAGTCCCAGCTCAAACTGTTTGCTGAACTACACTGACTCCCTGGAAAGTGGCACATTTTAACCTCTTGTAATTCACATTTAATTAGCATTATCAGCTCAATAGCACTGAGAAAACTTCATGATAAAGGGAGGAGCTGAACTGAACATAATCACTGACCTGAGCATGGAAGAGTTTCTAATCAATACGTTCAGGACAAAAGCCCTCACTCTGTGCAACGTCAAAATAGTTTTGATACTAGATGAGCCTTCCAGTTGAGGTTTTGCCACTCTGCTTTGCAAGTATTGCTGGACACACTGCCAGCTTTAAACGTGTGACCCCACAGCAGGCTTCCGTTCAACTGCGTGGATCTGTCACTTCGGTAACTGAAATAACTGATAGCCGTACTGGGTTAGCACTCATCCATGTATGGGATGACATGGGGTAATTATGCACTTTCTGACAGTGTTTGTCACAAGTGTCTTCTGAGAGTAAAGAAACAGTAATAAACCTTTCCCCTCGAGGTTTTTTTCTTGTGAAGGGAAGGTTTGGAACTTATTCCAACTTATTTGGAAGTTCAGGATTGGGGCACAGTTTTTACTTTCTGAATTGTGTACTGAGTTGTGTACTGGAGTCAACATTATGCAATACAGAATAGGTTGGGGAACTTGAGTCATTCTCCAAAGCAAGAAACTTTCTTGCACTTGCAATTAACTGCTGGCATGATCCCTTCCTTTTGACAGCTAAGTCCCTTACTGTGGACTGCATAAAGGGAAGGCATTAGAAAAAAAAATCAGTCTTCTTGCATTAACACAAGATGATTGAGGGAGAGAGAAATTTTTAGGAATGTTAATAATTTATGTATGACACGAGGTGAGGAAGAACACTTTGTATTCCATCCGTTTCTGCCTGAACAATTCTCACGTTGTCATCCTGTTCCCTGCTAAAACAAATGCTAAGCATTTCTAATGGCCAATAAACCTCATCACATTGTTCAGAGCATTTCCAAAATCCAGTTTCCACTTACATCAAGTAGTCTGATGTTATATTTCTCTCCCAGAAAAAATCCCAATGAGTTTCACTGAAAGAACACCCCGAATCCTGCTTAACTACTGCTATTACAAAGAAAACAAATCTAAGGAATATATGTTGATTATGAATTATATTAATAAATCACCAAGATGTCATATGGATGTGACTGGCTGATTTGATGCATCATTCATGCTGCTTTTGCAACTCTGCATTAAGAACTACATTGAGCAGACAGGGAATGGTGAGAAGCTGACAGTACTGGGTTACTAGAGATATATTAACTCTTTCAACATAAATAAAAATGACTGAAAGACTTGGAAGTAGGACTAGAAAGTGCTATGTTGGCTTAGTAACATAATAAACATTTTATTTCAGTGCTGGTCTCATTTTATAATTGAAGATCAGCTTGAAATGTCATAGAAGGTGAAAAACAAAGCATTTGAGGTCTGTGATAGTTTTAAGTATATTTTCTATTAACAGTTTTGGGAAGTTTCTTGAGAGAATGGTTATTTGCCAAAAATACCATTTAAGTGAGAGATGGCAAACAGAGTAGGTGAAAGCAATATGAAAAAGAAACTTCAGACTAGGTCTTCTTGTGGTCAATATCTTTGAAAATTGAAAACCTAAGACCCTGTTCTCTTTTAGGCAATGAGCAACTTTAGTTGTTGATTCAAGTGGAAGATCTGAAAGAGTTTCAAAGTACTCTAGAGCAGTAATACGTATGCACCTCACACTGATATAAATGGCAGGAAGTTATGTAAAGAGCTGCAATCCAGGGTTTCTGTCACGATGTATAGCTAGATTCATCCATTTAGCCAGGTAAGTCGTGTAGATTCAATCCCCAAAGAGTTGTTCATTGAAACTGAATTTCATGTAGCTGTTCTTTAATTATGTATGGACAGGCATGAGGAGCAGGCTAATTTTGCACATTACCTCAGAGCTGACTAAACCAGGGACTCAAGCCATTCATTGTTACTCATTCAATTGGGAAAGTTAAATATGATACAAAGTGTGCTGGATGGTGTCTGGCTGTACTCTCTCCAACCTCTATGGGACATTTGCCAATGACATCAGCGGGTGGGGACTGGACCCTCAATCTCCATTCTCCAGCGCTAGTTTCTTTATTTGCATTTGTCAGCTCTGCCTACAAATGAACAAGTCATGTTCTTCATGTCTATTTTTTTTTCCTAAGCAACAGAGCTTATATATACTTTCTATGCACCATTCCCGTTAATTTCAGAAGATAAATGCCTCATGCCTTGCAGATAAGGGGAGTTCTCTTGCCTTTATAAGCAGAGTTTCACCTGTTTATACCTTTATAAACAGGTTTTACTGGAATGACCCAGAACTGGAGAGGGACAGATACATACTAGTCGTAGAACAGCTAAACCATTCTGGAAGCAATTGCTTTTGATAGGTAGTGCTACACAGGGCAATTCACTGTTACAAAAGTCATTGCATTGGGGAAGCCTAGCGCTTGGTATTGCTGAGGCAGCTCCTCTTCCTCTGCATCAATCTGCTATTGTGTTAGTGATATGGGTAATGGTTTTGTGATGGACGACCTTGTAAAAGTTTAGACAGATTGACTTATAATAGTTACTCAGCTAATGTAGAAATCAATTGATAAGATAAAGTGAAAGAAGTTCTGCTTTTGTAGCTTGTTTATAATTTACTGATGCAAAGACTTCCAAGTTGCCTGATCCAGAAAAAAGGAGACATGTTAAAATAGGAAGCCATATTGTGCCTTCTGGCTTTTACAGTATGGAAGAGACAATGATTACCAGTATAGTGGCTATTAGAGAAGATGGGGAATTTTCTAACAGAACATTTCTCTGTCAAAACATGCTAATTCAATGAAAGCAGAATGCTTCATTTGGAGTTCATTGTTTTTGCAGTTTTCTACCATTACAACCAGATTTCTCATTAAATATCTTATTTTCTATTTAAAAAAAAAAATCCAAATTGTAATGAGGCATTTTGATAAGACTGAAATTAACACAGTGATAAAAAAACCAAAAACCTTGGGGGTTTAAAAATTCACTCCACAATAAATTTTACTTTTTTTTGGTCTTATTTCATTCCACAGTCTGATTCCTGCCCCTCTTGATTAGCTGTGATTCTGGCCTCTGCCCATCATATTTGCATTGGAAATGCTTCCAAACTCAATTGGAGAGTCAAGTTGTAAAAAGCCATCTTCTAGTTGGTTGGTTAGTACATCTTGTTTTGTCATCTGTTTCTTTAGTGGAGAAAACTCCATAAACTTACAGTTGCTCTGTTGTAAAAAAGAATGGGCATTAGTCCACTTTGCTTTGAAATTCTGATTCTAGATTAATTCTCCTTTTTAGTGCCAACAAAGCACAGGCATTTTTCAAATCAACTTTTAAAATATGAGCAGCCTTTTTGTAATTAGTATTTATAGCATCTATTTAAACCTATTGAATCCCTATTCTCCCACCTGACAAGCTTGATGGATTCACACATGCTACGTGTCCTGAAAGCTGAACATATTTTCTGGCAGTCTTCTGCTACAGACAGAAAATGGAACTCCTGGTGATGGGATCAAAGCCAAAGAAAAAAATCTGAACAGAGAAGCATCTACTTAAGAAACAGTAGCAAATCTGAGGCAGAAGTATTGGCAGCAATAGATTATGTTGTACAATACCCTGTACTGGGAGCCGAGATTCAGCAAAGTTCCATTTCTGCTGAAACATAATGCAGGCCCTACGTTCTTTCAAAGTACAATAAGGTGCTTTAAACAATTCAGATTATAGTGAATGCCTGCTTCTAATAAAAAGCTCTCTCTCTGCACAAGGCCTGAGTAAGCAAGCATGGCATTTACCTCCCTCTGTACCCTATAACCTGTCTGGCATTGTAACCTATACACTGGGACAGGTGTCCAGATCTCCACTCTCAGAGATCCAGTGGCTTCGTTCTGGCTTACCTATGCCCTGGAGTAGTATCACCAAGACCTCATATAGCATAATCTATAATCATGTTTAGGAAAACAAAACAGATTGAATAGACAGGTCATTCAATGTTTCTGACTTAAAACAACTGATTTAAAAAAGAAATAGCTTTTGTCCTAAATTTAGGATGAACAAGTACCCCCTCTATCAGAAAGACAGAGCCTTTCTATTTATCCCACCTATAATGTACTAAAAATCAGCTTACCATTCAGCTGATTACTGTATCTGCAGTTTGAACTCTTTTTTTCCATTTCCAAACCCATAAACTGACTTATAAGGCTGAAGTCCTTGTGGGACTGCAACTAGAAAATGAGCAATAGCAGTCCTGTTCTACTATTGCAAGGTCTGCATAGATTTAGGTGAGGATGCTTGATAGGAATAGGATTAGTTCTTTTTTATTAAAATACTTTTAAAACTGGACATAGGGCAGTGAAAGTAATACTCCTTTTCCACCAGAAAGGCTTGTAAAACTCCTTGGGAAAAGCTGAAGTCTGCTGTAGGCATTTTCTCACCCGTGTAGCTCCACCCAGCAACTGAAAATGTGATTCCAAATGGTGTTTACTAAAATGCAGAACAATGCATGCTGTGAATAGAAAAAGTTTCATACTAGTGGCGTTTGTGTGTATTCTAGGAAGGGATATACTATTTAAAGAAGTCACAATGTCATAAAGAGATGGTGAGTGGTATATAATCTGTGCATGCCTACAGTTCATGCAGGCAAATATCAAGTCCTTTTAAGTATTTCAGATGAGAGTATTTTAATTTATTTATAAACCTCACATACTCTGGAATTTTATTAGTCTGCATTCCACTCCCAGGAACAAGTTCCAAAGAGCTACAGGAGTACAGAAAAACATAAAGGGGACTGCTATTTTGGGACTGAATACAGGGCCTAAAAAGTCAGGTCACTGAATGAGGGGTTATGGCCTCTTAAAGAAAAAACAGTATCAGGTACAGGAGAGCACTGTCTGCTTTATAACTAGAGGCATGATGCAGCACTATGTACATGAATGAGAGAAAGGCAAAGGACTAGACAAGTCTGCAGTTGGTCTTAGTAGAGGGTAAGGCTGATACCAGTGGGAACCTAAACATTTTGGCTCAGTTCCCTCTGTCATCTCAGTCGTGAAATCCCTCTAACACTTCAAGAACCAAATGTGATGTTTTTCTACTTTCAAGTCAAAGTGAAAATATAAAAAAGAGAATGATATACAGCCTAAATTTCAGCCCCATATTTCCATGCCTGAGCTTCTCTCAGCACTAACTGTAAAACTCACATATCTGCATTTGCCTCTCAGTTTATAGTCCAAAGATTAGAATGGTAGAAATCATCATCCAGCAAAGGAAAAATAACCTCTTTAAAGCTGCTCATTTTGCTCAGCTCAAGCTTTCAGGCTTCAACATTATTTTCTTTTTCATATTTGAAGAATTGTGACAGGAATATTATATCTGCTGTCTGAAAGAATAGCCTACAGATCCATATATTCCATAGCTACCCTTCTTCAGGAGGTATGTCATGTTTATCTCAGAATGCCATTCTTCTATACCTTACTACAAGTGCTTCACTGTGAAACTGTCCTCAAGCCATTTATAGCCACCTGTGAGTCAAAGAATTTGAGTTCAAGAAATCTGGATGGTAACAATTTATCTAGGACACCTGTCATTTCAAGATCTGTCTGTAAGGAACCTGACACTCAGCAGGACATGGCAAGGCTACGCACACTGAAATGCCACTGCGACTGCAGTGTTCCTGTAGCTGCCATACTGGAGCAATGGCAGGGGAAAGAAGAGCAGTAACCTTTGCTCTCTAAGGACACGTCTGTCTGCAGAATGCTGCCTGATTTGTGTCTACCATGTATGTTAAACATCCAGTAAATCTGATCTGGTTTTGGCATTTGACATTTTGGCATCTGATTTTGGCATTTGACATTTTGGCATCTGATTCTGGCATTTGGTGACTTCAAGATCAATTCAGGTTAGTTTGTTGTCCCTTCTAAATAGCTGTCAGTTCTTGGATACAGTTACATCTTTTGTAGATACTTTGCAAGAGGATACTTACATTCTATAAATGAAAGGTAGACTAAACAAACTGAAATGAGTTTTATCTTGGAAATTATATGCCCAGCACAGAATTCAGACCTGCTGCACAATTCCACACTACCCTACAAACAGGTCTTGAATTTACTTAGTTGCAAAAATAAATCAATTATCAATTCATCAATCACCTATCACTGGCAAGGTAGAGTAAAAGAGAACTAAACTAGGATCTGCACTGTATAAAGAAGAATCAGCATCTCCACATCAAGAAATTACTTCCATGGCAAGGGAGTGATATTAGTCAGAGACAGGGACCATTTACTTTCCAACTGTATTTGTCTTTCTGAGCAATTTCTGAACAAAAATTAGATAGCACTTGAATTTTAATTAACTGTACTTATGCCTTTCCATCACTGGCAAACAGTGTTTGACCAGTGTTGCAGACAGTTGCCTGCAATAATATAATCACCGAAAATGAGCTTGCCAAGGGATCTCAAGAGACTGTCTAGTCCAATACCTTGCTTTGAAGCAGGAGAAATATGCCTTCATTGTTCATGCCAGAGGTTTGTCTTGCATGTTCAGTAAAAGGCGGGGTGGGAAAGACCTTAGGGAGAATGGCAGAAAAGGAATGTTGTTATCAACTGCTAAGAACTGAGTTACAGGATGTATCCACTGCACATCCCAGTCTTTGGAGGTGATTATGTAGTGAAAAATGAGGTTCACCTCTTAACATTGACTGTCCTGCAGTACTTCTTCGGTCCATGTCTTTCACACTTAAAATTATTTATTAATAAAGATGTGGCCCAGTTTCTCCACTTCTTTGCATGTTTTTGAGCAAGGATTATGTGATGGCTACAAAATGCACGGTGCATCAATACATTCTATGGATGGCCACAAAAATTAAGAGGATAAACAATCTTTGAGGATTTAAGTTCAAAGAAGAAATTAGCCTAAATCCCTTTTATCCTTTCTGTCCTACTCCCCACAAATAGATTCAAGACATGTTCATCTCATCCCTTTCATTCAGAAACAGCTATTTTAGCTGTTGCTACATCCAGCTTGATAGTAGTATGCTTGGTTGGTTGGCATGTTACCTTTAGGAAACTTTGCTCACAGTCTACAATTTCGGGCCTGCTGGTCCTTCTCCCTCAGCTCAGAAGTAGGTTTCTTTCATCCTTCACTTTGTTTAAGCCCTACAATTTTCACTGAAAAAAAAAAAAGAACGCTCCAAGCCTTCTGAAACTCAGCTCTCTGACACTGTCTTTTTGAAGTTAGACACACACACACACACACACACACACACACACACACACAGATCTAAAGCTGGTAAAAATGATTGCACTGCATTTAATCAGAACACTACTACTAATCTGAGTTGTGCTCCTAGAGAGTCTAGAGGAAAGTTGCACTCAATTCTATTTCTTCATGGGTGATTTTATATGTTCTTAATTATTTGTATATCTAAACTCTTGCCCCAACAAACTAACATGTTTATGGCCCATTAGCCAAAATGCAATACCATAATACTTGGATAGATCATGTCTTACTACAAACTCTACCTCTAACTAGAAAACCAAGTGTGTCATGAGAAGTTCCTCCATGTCATATGACTGGACTGGCAGAAAACTTGCTAAGCTGTCTTTTCAGAAACACAATACTTTCCATGAACTTTATTTCACCTGTGTTAACATTACTGGTATCAAACACCTGACAAATGAACTGCCAAGGCACAATTAATTGAATACCTAAAAAGCGCCAAGAACATTAAAGCGGGGCTAACAACAAATACCTGTAAAGGCTAAAAATGATACGTTCTGTGCCTTCCATTGAGAAATTGGATCAAATTCAGAAAGAAGTCATGGAAAGAGATGTGCTTGGGCAGAGGAAAGGTTTATGACAATGTAATATTGAAACATAAATACTAAGTAGAATCAGTCAGGCAAAAGTGTCAGTGATACTATTTGAAGAACTGCTGCTACTCCTAATAAGTAAGAGTGAAACCTCACTATTTATCTCCTGTTTGGTGAAGCAGTGATAAAACTTTCAACTGTGATATCTGATGCATGTCCAGTTAACACATTTGTAGTTGCATGTCTATATATAATAGCCTGTTAGCAGTTTAACACTATACCAAATCACGATGAGTCTCAATGAAGCTGTTTATTTTCAGTCTAAGTATGACTGAACACTCTATATAGCAGTCAATGGAGCCAGTTTAGACTTGCTGAGAATCTGGCCCGAAATTCTTAGTCTTAGCTATTCTGGTGAGAAATCTATTTTCAGCAATATGTAGACTGAAAAAAACCTTGTGTCACACAGTAACTATATTTAACCAGAAACACAAATAAGGTAACTTCCCAGCCAAACAAAGATGCATCATTAATGACAGATACAAAGATAAAGATAACACAGAATGTTTTTAAATAAGCCAGTCCCCTAATATGGACTCAGCATATTTTCCTCCTGCAAAGCTTTTTGCAGAGGTAAGTCATTAGTTATTGACAGCCCATTCTGATATTAATTTTAAAAAACTGTCTTGGTTTCTGCAATGCAAAGGCTCAGCAAAGGGTACCAAATCTGTGGAAAACAGGGTAATAAGAACAAACCCTGAGGATGAAAAAACCCTTTACAGAAAGGTGTAGGAGTAACTTTGTTTACCTCAGCAGCCCTGTGTTTCTGTGGGTAGACAGTCAAACCCAGAGACCACATTTTAAAGGGGTCTGTAGCTGTTTTTTCCTTGAACATATGCAATTCATACCACATGTGTCCATCTGTAGGATAATGCCCAAAGTTAATCTGCTCTTGATGCTAGGCCTAGCATTTGCATGCACAAGTGATATGCAGGGACCCATTTGCACTTACATATGTAGAAGATGACATTTTGAAAAACTGGCTTCTAGAATCATTCCTTCTGTGAATGTTATGCAGCCATCTGTACAAAAGTAGCAACCAAATACTTTGCCATCAGCAGTGTGCTAGCCTTTCAGATGTGACTGGTAGGAAGGGTTTTTTTTCCCCCTTTGTCCATACTTCGTTTCAACAGAAAATTGGGTTTTTCACTAATAAAATTTTCAACATAATGTTAGAAATGTAAGTTTTCAGCAGAATCCTTCCTTTTCTCACCTCTGCCAAATATGATTGATCTGATAGATGCTATGCATGTTCATGCCCTGTGACTTCAGTTTTCTCTGTGGTATTGTGATCAGGGATTCTTGTGACACATTCTAGCAGCTCATCAAGACAAGTGTGATCTCATGAGGGACTGTGGCTTACAAAGAGAAGCATCACCGCAGATAGCACAACAGCATTTTGGAAAAAAAAATCAGCATTCTCTTTCTTCTCCCACACAAGAGAAATCCAATGAGGAAAGAATTTTCTTTCAAATTCATTTTCAGTGAATCTGAAAATCCAAACTTGCCACATGAAGGTACATCATTCTTCCAGGTGGGAACTGTTCCAGAAGAAAGAAGGTTTTTTTCAGAGAAAATTATTGTGACAGATTGTCAAAGAGATTTCTTTGCATTAAGATCAATGTAAAGTCAGCTGCTTAAACCAGGTACAAACTGGTCAGTGCTCTGCTCTCAATAAAATATGCTGTGACTTGATCAATGGTGTGGATGGACGAAGTATGCAATGAAAGAGGCATGAAGGGCAGGACCTCGGATGATGAGAACCACATGTGGAATCCACGGGTCACGCACTATGCAAAATGCCCAACATGTTAAACCTCTCAGAGGTTACACTGTTCGGACTCTGCAGTAAGCCTAGTTACAAATATTAAATACGCATGGTGCATGTTAGATTACATCTGACTCAAATAACCAAACATGGGTGATGGCCAATGAGAGAAGCCATCACAGACTCATGAAAACAACAGCGTGGCAATTTTCCAAAATATGCTGAAATAGCACACATGCTAGGACAGGTGTTCTCTACCTCCTCAAACTGTGCCAGAGAAGTTAATTAGAAAAGTGGAACAGTAACTTCTATTTGTCATATTAATCTTTGTAAATATTCATTCCATTTTATCCTTCCTCAGTATTTTATGGGAGCAAAATCATGTGTGTACACATATACACAGAACAGCGAAAGATGGCATTTTTTCAATGAAGCATAATCACTTATATATTCTTTCAATCTTCTGCTGGCTATACTCTGTGCACAAAAACAATGAAACTGTTTATATAAAGAGAGTTGGAGTAATTGAGAACAAAAAAATAGAATGAAAAGGCCTTCTACACTTTACCCATGTATTTGGGATAAATTTTGCTCTCAGTTACATAATTACTGGTATCTGTTGAATCAAAGTATTTACCCATGAAGCTGAAAAAAAAAATTACTCCTCCTAAGGAAATGTTGCTGCAAACCAACACCTCTATAGGGAAGAAATGTTGTGTTAGACTTAACAGCCAAGATGCCTGACAAAGTCTATGTTCCCTTTAAGAGGAGATATTTAACATCTGACATTTTTTCTTCCCTCTTTCCTTCACATCTTGCCTTTACAAGAATACTGAATGCAAGAGAAAAGCAATCATATCCCACTATGGTAGTGCTTTTTTCTCCCATCCCACTTTCACAGCATTTTATACATGCTTTTTGATATGCTGAATTATTGCAAGACAGGATGCAAGACAATGACAAAACATGATCTAGAAGCCAGCGGACTTGGAATTTTGTTTTGTATATGTTTGAAAAGTGCATTTTAGCTCCCAGTCCTCAACTAACAGCTGAAATCTGTCAGTAATGCTTTGTTGTTGTTACCAGAAACCTTTTTGAGTCAGGTTTTAGGGAAAGACGACATCAGGTAGGTGACAGCTTTTATGAAGTATATATTTAAAATCATTTCCCCCATTTTACACTGACATCCATTTCCATAGAAACAGAGGGGGAAATGGACCATTAGCATCCACAAGTCAATTTAAGCTACAATCAGTCAATTTCTATCACTGAAAAAGACTTTGAATTAGTGAAAATAGCAGTTTTAAAATGACCCTTAAAAAATCTTTTAAAGTATTTTTCTGTACTAGCTAATCTCAGTCTTGGTGGAAGAGAGTCACAAAGGCCACTTAGAGCCAGCAGAGAAGCAGAAGGTGAGGATAAGAACTCTAGGTCATATGCAACAGCTGAAGTAAAAAGCAAAACAAAAGGCAGCTGAAACCTCAGGGTACTAAAGCCCCAGAATTTAAAAGTCAGTTTAATATTGCATAGACTTGCTTTAATACAGTGACTTTTTAGTATCTTTATTTGAAAACCAAATTCTGAAATCCCTTTAACTGCTGCAAATACACTCTTCAAGAATCAACTTTCCTTGGATAGGTGCACTTACAGGAGAGAAGCAGACATCTAGGTCACAAGGATATTTGGTTAATAATCATGTATGTTGTGATATGTTGTTACATCAATGCAGTCTATCCACGAAGGCGTAAAAGATGCAATTCCAAAGTATCCTTTGCTATGCAATTGTAGAATGATGAGTTACAAGAATGCTAGACTCAAGGTCTCTTGAGATTATGGCTTAGCAGTATGGTACAGATATGAACCTCACACTACTTTTATCGTGGCGTAGCTCCATTGCCGTTAATGATATTTCTCCTGCTCTCTAAGCATGATAAGCTTCCTTTGTGGGAAATCAAGGCAATCAAAACTAGTTTTGCAGTGGCTGCTTTCAAGCTTAAGTGTGTGTGTATTGTGCCCTATTTGCACATTATATCAACCACAACATTCTATCGCCATTTTTGCCCTGTCTTTTGTATGCAGTTTATAGTCTCTAGGTGTTCTTTATGGAGTGTGTACCCACTGTGCAAGGCTTTAAAACCATCAGCTAGAAATCTGTACTGCAAAATCATACTTTTACTTGGAGATAGAGCAGTAACATTTCTGCATAGCATTTTGGATGCCTAGGGCTCAGTAGTTGCTCCTTTCTTTGGATGAGTTTGACTCTCTCCACAGATGGTTAAAGGATGAAAATTACATACTTAGTGGAGTTTTTTTTCAGGAATTCTGCCTGATTTCTACAGTGCATTGATATAAAGGTCAAATTCCATCAGCTTCTGCCAGAGAATTCTCCGAATTTTGTTGCTTTTTTTTTTTTTTTTCCAAGACACACAGTAAAACAGAACACTTGCCTTAAAAAATGTTCCAACTTTGGGGAAATTTCTTAATTTATTTTCTTCCAAACTAAGCATTACCTTTGTATAGTATTTGTTGACTTCTGTATTTAGCTCCTTTATTTTGCATTTAGTCTTCAGCATTGGGTTGAGTCCTTTTTTTTCAGTCTCCAAAGCGCTCAGAAGTGAAAAAGAACATCGTGTTCCTGCAGACTGCCCAGGACACATGCTTCACAGCTATGCCAAGTTTGCAGCTGACCAATTGGCCTACATCGCAAGAAGACTCATTTTCAAAATTTACAATCGTTTTTTTTAATGTGTGCCAGATAGGCCGATTCACTGTGAGACTTCTTTGATTTTATTGACGTTTAGAGCCTCATCCAGTTCCCAGTGAAGTCAATGGGTGCCTTTCCAATCCGCGTAGCAGTACTTGGATGAACCCGTAAGTGGGCAGAACTTTTTCCTGTCACCTATTTTACCCTCTGAGACATTCAAAAGATCACCGGTCCCTCATTTTGTGATGTTGGATAATGGTATTAATCCTGGAATTTACAGAATGTGAAATTGCCAAATTAGAATATGCAACTGGCTTAAACTAACAAATTCCACACATTATGCCTCTCATGGAAATGGCAATGCTAATGCTAATGGTGTTATTCTGTTTGATTTGTTCCAGAAATAATGTGTGCCTTTTAAGATCCTTAAGTCCTGCTCCCTGAATGTGGTTGGCTTGTCCGGATGAAGGGAATACATGAACAAGCAAACTTTCGGTATCATTAGTAGAATTTTTATAAGAGTGGAAGCAGGCATAATTCAACCATAAAATGTTTTCATTAGAATTCAATGTCTGAAACTATTTCAGACTGAACATTTCAGTTTACAGAGCATATAAACAGACTTCTGAAACTCAGCATTTGCAACGATGAAATCATAAGCTGGAAGACTCCAGATCCAGATGACATTTGAATCTGTAGCCAACAACAGCATCCACTCTGCAAAGTAAAACCAACAGGGGAGCAGCAATATTAGTACATGCACTTTAAGCACAAGAAGCCTGTATACTGTAGATGCCCTGAAGCCACTTGTCAGATAAATGCAAAAGAAAAGTAAAAATAATAAGAAGAAAAGAACTGAGAAGTTCAGGGCTTTCCATTCCAATCAATCACCCAAATATAAGTGGGAAATGAAAGGAAATGAAATGGAATAATGCCTCTCCCCATTTGCTAGGGAAATTCTTTTAGCAAGCTGAAACACTGCCATACTGGTACAGCATACATGAAGAGGAAGGAGGTGGAAAGATATCTTATTCACTGAAAGAACTGGACTTTTTGGTGCCCTACGTTCCTCTTCCCATCTGGGTCTCATCCTCCTTTATCCCTGGGCCATTACAAGGAAATATGCAGAAGAGACAGAAATTACAAAGATCAATTCTTAGAAGAAAAGAAAGGAGTATCTGACCCATAGAAGAGTCAGCACACACCACTCCTCCTCCTACACTTCTGGTGAAAGATCACAAACTTCTAATGATTCCAACAGATTTGAAATTGTCATTCTCAGGAATTTCTGGTGTCTGAATTCAGGGCTGCTTAGGACCCTAGATTTGTTAAATTGATAGATCTTTGTGCACATTAATTTGTCACAGGACTGTTCACTCCAGAAAATTATTAGACCAGCACTCCCGACAACAAAAATGTCCAAAAATGGACAACAAAAAGTTGTCTGTTGTGTGTCACAAAAGGATGTGATGTCTGAAATGGAGCTAAATTAAGGCGACATATCAAGAAAAGCTTTTAGTAGTGATGTCTACTGGCACATGAAATGCTACCCCAAATGTATCAGTGGGAGAATCACTTATATTGCTACTGCTGAGGGCACTTGAGAATAAGCTACATGGATAGGCTTTATTTTGGCATGAAGAGCATGAACTCAAAGTGTAACAGGTCCTTTCCATCTCCACTTTCTTCACAATTTAACATAATTGAAGGTGTATTGTTAGAAAAACTGGCAAAAGGTACAGAAGTGTTTTTCTACATTTCTGTAAAGAATAGGGGAATACTGTGGAATCCTAATCATAATCCTGACATTATAGTTAAGAGGAGCACTGCCTAATACCAAGCAAGTATGGAAGACTCCAGAAAGAAAGGAAGAATAGATCTTCCCCAAAAAACAAGCATGGGGAGGATAAAAATCTATGACACTGCTATCACTTACATTTGATAGTTTTCTTTGTAAAATGTGTTTCATTCTCAGTTGTTAGTATTGTTTCCCAAAGAGGAAAAAAAAAGCCAGTCATAAAAAGCTGACAGAATTGTCCTGTCTCAAATAAAATGAGAAGAGAAGGCCAAAACCAGGAAAAGCAATAGACCAAAATACCTGAATAAGTTTCTTCCACAAGAGATTATACTTTTCCATTTACCAACTACACCTGTGAGAAGGAAGGCTGCACAAAATATCCTCAGAACAATGCACTGGTAAGGCCAGTGCATTGATTTGCCCCTGCAGTCACCAGGACTGCAGTTACAGTCACACTGCTGATCTTTAAATGGAAGCATGAACTGAACTGCAAGGCAAATGGAAATGGCCCTAGAATGTGACAACACAACTGGCTCCTCTGAAATCCTAACTGAGGTCACAATGATACTTGTTTTGATCATAAAATCCCCTCTTTAGGAATATTTATGAAAAAATGAGCCAAATTCTCCTTTTAGCTTATTTGTAGCAATGGTGTTTTGAATCCTATAACAGAAGCAGATAAATGCTCAATTAATAAATGAATGGTTATTTTTCTGAAATAATATCAGGTTTCATATGGGCGAATAATTTGTTTGGAAAGTTGCTGATAAAAGTCCTAGACACAGAAGAGGAACTTGTAACTAGCTCCTTGCTCAATTACTTTTACTTTCAGCACTGCCTCAGATAATATTCATACATTGCCCACTGAAGAATTCCAGTTCTCTTTGAAGAGATAAGCATACCCACTGCCAAGATGTTCTCATAAAAGATTAAAGTTCCTTTCCATATCAACAACAAATTAGTCATTCATTTTCACACTGTTGCACTTTGGAATCAGAAAAATATAAATTATTAAATATTTTTATACTCCACTTACAAAAGCAACTATTTAAGTTAATTGCTAATTTGAGTGTGGCTTAAAAACAAATGAGAAAATGTACTGTAAATGTTAGCACTCAAATACATAAAATGGATTCTACCAGGAACAATATTAGTACTTAACTGTATTTGGGGAATAATTCATGATAGGAATAAGTCTTAATACAAACAGAGTTATTGCAAACTTCATTTTCCTACATAGTAGTATAAAAACGGATCAAGATATTTAAGATACTCTTTCTGCATTGCAGATGCCTTATAACTAAGACTGTATTTTCTTTCCTCCTGTAGTGGAAGGTATTTTTACTGGCAGACACAAGAGTATAGTTATATGCACTTGTGCCTATTAAGAAACCTGTGTGGTAACCCAATGACAAAATTCAGTGAAATCTTATCTATTGACAAGATGAATAATTATGACATGAATATTTAACACTAACTTCATAACATCCCAGAAAGGGAATCCTTTAAACAGATCTGTCTGCATTACACTCTTTTACCAGCAATGAACTGAGATACATAAATAACCTAGTGGCATAAATAAATGCATGCTGGTTCACTTCAGGTGAGGATTAACAAGCAGGCTTCAGTAGGGCTCGGCACAACCACATGGCACTAGGTGATTTAGTTCCTTTGTGGGACAGGATATTACAATAGTTTTCTATGGAATAAAATGTCCTTTCATACAGAAAGGGTAGGTCCTGAGATTACAAGGAATGTTTAATGGAATGTATTCTACCTGGAGTTATGATCCAAAGCAGTGGACACATCTAAAACGAACATCAGTCAGCAACTTTGTGGCATGATGTAGAGGACTGTGCCTGCCTCTTAAAGGAGTCAGTTCTATGAATTAAAAATTATATTACATTATTTATGAAATAAAAATTATAGTAAAGCCACCACAGAGAATGTTCTTTTTTTTTTTTTCTTATTCATGAATCAAACTCCCATCGGACTGAGTTGGTGATCCATCACAGTGCCACATCAGGATCTTGTCCAACTCTTCTGTAGATAAGGCGGCTCCAGCACACAGGCAGTGGCCAGATGAGGTGGACAGAACTAAACAGAAGCACAATCTTTTATACTTTCCACTCAGACTAACAGTGTAAAGAAAGGCTGGTGTAAAGCCAGGACTGTTGGACTGGCAAAGACATAGATCCACCACATCAGACCTATGTTCCATGGGCACATATGGGAAGAAAGAAGTTGTAAGCTAATTCTGCTGTTATCATGGATCAGGTGCAGGATGGAGTTCATATGCAAAGCGTGAGCACACCTGCCACAGACTGGCCATGTAGGTTCCTAGCAAGTTTCTCAGCTTCGCTCTGCTTTCTCTCAGCAGATCTGTGTATGTTGCTTGACGCATCCTGAAAGAAAAGTCACTGCTACTAGCCAGAGTCTAACTGCAGGGCAAGCGCCAGGACTCATGCTCCTCATCCTGGAAGCCCACAGTTTGATCCTAAGTCTGACTCTTAGTAACCACCTTTTACAAACAGCCCTGGAGCTGGTAGTCTCCACTTCCCTACTCTACCAAACTGCACCAGTGAATCAAGGTCAAGTTGCAAGTAAATCCCAATAATGCCTACCAGTGAGCAAGGAGTAGAAATAGCACTGCAAGAGTTTCCAGGATTGGGCATGAGCAGTGTAGAAGCTGTATGGGGCACAGAAGGGGAGCCGGTTATCCACAGTGCAATCATGACCAAGTATGAAAACCAATGGAATCACTCCTGTACAAACCAAAGCAGAATCTGGTCCAAGCCCTCTACGTACCTTTCACCACACAGCTCTGTGGAGCGGGCCTGTTTTTGCAATGCCTGCTCCAAAGGAAAGCAGAGCTGGGGCTTGGATCCCAGCATCGTATCTCTCCACAGGGCAGATGCCAATGAAAAACAAGAGCAGTGGATCACGCCTGTTACTCCAGCACTGATACCAAACCTTCAGTCAAACTACTGAAGGGATCTGCTTTTCTCCTGGAAATGGTTACAGGAGACGTTTTTTCTCCCTTTTCTATAATCACACTGGCCTCATCACCCAGCATAGGCATGATGCCATATGTAAGCAGTCTCAAGGAGGTCTCGTTTGACTAAGACAGCCAGGGAAGCGGACTGAAAACCCTGCTGTCTTCATGGAGGGAGGGAGGACTCTTCAAGAAACACTGAAGCTTCAGAATGAATACTGGTGTGGGAAATAAAAACCTTTATTTCAGAATACCTCCAAAAACTAACTCCCTACTGCTTTTACTTGCCAAGGCTGACTAAGATCCCATAAAGCGCTGATATTATATGAAATATAGCACTATGAAGGAAACAAACTCACCAGGCTTACTGGAATTATTTAATTCCTGTTTTAGCTGTTACACTACTACATGGGGCCCAGATACATAGATCAGGCATCCATCCAGCTTGTTCCTGCTCCCACTATAAGTGCTGGAAGAAAATCAAGTTTTAACGGACTATGTTATATGACCACAGTCCTGACAGAGAGATGTCAAGCTTTATTAAAGGATCCAGAATATATTATATTCTCCAACACACAATAAGGTAAGATTTCCAGCCCACAGTACAAAACATCTATAGACTATAAGCTCCTTGACTTTTCTTTTAAACAAGTGGGGTGATTTTTTTTTTAATTCATTATTCCATAACCCAAGAACTGAAATGCTATTCTAAACATCCTCTGCATTATTTTGTAGATCAACAGCAATCAAAGAAAACCCATAGTTAAAGACATAGGTGAAATTCACAGTGATTCAAAGTGGGTTATCTGGGTTACAAATTAAACCAGCCCCATCTTCTCCCAGCTCTCCTGAGTGCAATACCATGGTGCAGCACATACAACACAACATGCACTGCTCACCCAGACCTCCCTCTGCCTGCTTCTTCTGAAAGCAAAATCACTCTCTAAGGAGAGCTGCTTACAACTTCTTTCAAAGGCAAAGGTACCACACATACTCCTATAACAATTTCCATGTGGCTTATATTAGCCACATTTTTGCTCTCCAGCTTCTTCTATTTTGCTGTTATTACAAGCAACAAAGCCAGCTGTAACTAGACTGAGGCAGGTAATGCAGGTAAGGCATATCACAGGCTCACCCAAATTAGAGCTTCTCTGGGTGACACTGAAGTCCTGAATGCTTAAATTACTGTAGACCTAAATGCCTCTGCACTGAACAATGTACAGACTTTAAAGAGAAGTCACCCTTGCAGGGATACTCGCCCTCCCTGGACCACCATTTTCTGCCTTCTGGCCTTCCAGAGAAAAAGGATCATCATCCGCAGGTGCTGCATGGCAGTCTGAGAAGGGGGATTAGCTTCCCACAGTCCAGCCCTTTGGCAGTTTTGAGTTCAGGAACATACAACAGCAGCCACAGTTTCAGAACATGTCACACAGCTGTAATAGCACTTCCTCTCATGAGCTCCTAAGAAAAGGTTTGCTGTACCAGCAATTCTTCTGTATTGCTTTTAACTGTGACGGCCCTTACGGTGCACTTCACCATATCAGTCTGTTCTTACACTCTCTATACATTCTCAGAAGAGTTGCTCCAAAAGATGTTCACTTCTCCAATGGTCTTTTTGTTATATCCAAGCCATCAGCACCTTCTCTTTCTAGAAGGACTCATGAAAGTCAGACCATTTTTCCTGTGTCACATCTAAGACTTTTTTTTAATATGTTGACTGTTGTCTCAATCCATTTCTGTACTGAGTTCAGCCTATTTCTTATGTCTTCGAGGCTGTCATGAGACACACTGCATGATCAGACTTACGATATGACACAGCTGATGAACTATAACTTCCCTAAATTCCTTTACTTTAAAAAGTGATGCTTTAGGAAGCAGGCCAGAGGGCAATGCCATCTCTTAAGGAGCTGGTGAGCTAACCATAAACCACAGCTGCATCACATCAAGCGATCTCTTCAGCAGCCATTTGCACTTCATAACATGGCTTCTGCTTCAGGCTGCCTGCACAGTCAAACAAGGGCAGTGACAAAGCAAACCCTGCTCTGGACAACATAACTCACTTTCATCATGATCTCAGGGGATCATGGTATCTTTGCACCAGCCACTGATTTTTGCTTGCCATCCAAACCCATGCCCATTCAAAAAAAAAAAAAAAAAAAATCCCCAACCCCCTAAACAAGTACCAAATACTGCCTGAGACTACATGGCTCTGTTCTAGGAGTTTTTCCCCCTCTTGTAAAAGTTGTTAGGAAATACTCTTGTTCCAAAGTGCATTTCATAGCAGAAGCTATATACAAGTGAAGTATTTGTTCTCATATGAAACGTGCAACAACAACGTACAAATTGGTGGATAAAGGGCAGAGACTATCAGCCTTATCTTTGAATTTCCATGCTTTTCCTCAGACCCCAAAACCTTACTTTAAAACAGTGGTTTTCTTTCCCCCCCCCTTTTTTTTTTGTGGTTTAACAGATAAAGTCATAATGGGAGGAGGTTTTACCGCTTCTGCTGCATGTAAAAACATTAAATTATTCTGTTACTCTGAGGCTCACTGATAGGATGAAGATGCCAACTGAACACTAAGGATAGCGTTTTCTTGCTCTGCCAGTAACAGAGGGCTTCTTTGGTTTGGTTTTTCAGTTCAGCAAATTCCTGATGCAATTGTCTTGATATGAGCTCTTCAAATTTTTACCTCCTTTTTCCCCCCCAAATAACACTTCTTTTTCCTATTCTTTTATTTTTGCAAATAAAGTAATTTCTAAACCACTATTCAATTTATACTAAAGTATGCTAACTCAAGCACAGTTCTCAGATTCTACTTTTCATGTTATTAAAGAGGTGTCCTAATAGAATATATCAAATAAATACTCTTATGGAAATATCGCATACAAAATATTGGCTCTACTAGATTCAAAATGAAAATAAAACCAATTCAGATTTCATATAATCACAGAATTGCAATTCAATTTAGATTGGAAAGGACCTCTGAGGGTCATCTAGTCGAGCCTCCTCAATTCGCTCCGAACAGAGCTAGCTTCAAAACTAGATCATTTAAATGAAAAGGGGTCCAAATACTAACTGCTCATATAACTAAGTGCTTGTTTTATACAAATGCTCTACTGAAATAACAGGCAAAGGGAAAAAAAAAATAGAAGGCTTCCCCTAAAAGGAGTACTGTGTCCAGTGCTAGGCTCCCTAATACAAGAAAGACATGGAGCTATGGGAGCAAGTCCAGCAAAGGGCTACTAAGATGATTAAAGAACTGGAGCATCTCTCATATGAAAAAAGGTTGAGAGAGCTGGGACTGTTCAACCTGGAGAAGAGAAGACTTAGGGGGGATCTTATCAACATGTATAAGTATCTGAAGGAAGTTATAAAGAGGAGGGGGCCAGATTCTTTTCAGTGGTGCCCAGGAACAGGACAAGAGGCAAGGGCCACAAACTGAAACACAGGAAGTTCTGTCTGAACATAAGAAAAAAACTTCTTTATTGTGGGGGTAACAGAGCACTGGAACAAATTGCCCAGAGAGGTTGCAGAGTCTCCATCTTCGAAGATATTCAAAACAGTCTGGACACGATCCTGCGCAACGTGCTCTAGATGACCCTGCTTGAGCAGGGGGATTGGACTAGAAGATCTCCAGGGGTCCCCTCCAACCTCAACCATTCTGCGATTCTGTGAGAAACAATTACACATGGCATGTGTGGGTATGTATGCCTGTGCATGGAAGACACCCTGTCCTATAGCTGCAAGGTAGAATTGGTATAATCCCTCTTGGATTCACTTTGCTGTTCTTACCAGAGGAGTAGGTAGGAACAGTAAAGACAATTTGCCACCCTGCCCTGGCTCTTGAAAAAGTGAGGCAAGTGTTTCTGGCCTTCATCTTGCATTCTTTCAACTAATTAAGGTTTAAGGAAGCCTGATTTGGTTGGGTACACCTCCTAGCATCCACATGATCATTTTAGGCTTGCTAGAATGACAGCTGTCATGTCACATGACAATATTTACCAATGAAACAAGCTGAAGTTTTGTTGCTCTGTGGTTAGATTTCAGCAGAATACCATGATAAAGCTAATTAATCATACTGCAAATTTGTTCCAAAGTCAGAAAAAAATGAAAGCTCTGGCCCATCAGATTAAATAGCAACAAGTCATTCTTGTTTATTGCTTCAATAAAAAAAAATCCCTAGCAGCAAAAGGAAACTAAATACACATTTCTTTTGGCCCTAAACTCCTACTGGCTTCACAGGATGGGCCCTAATTTTATATTTGCTTCCTAGTACTGTAGTTGTTAGAGATGTCACTCAAGATGCATTTTATGTAAGAGCAACAGTTATATGTTCCTGCCTGACAGAATTTGGATTATTCATGCCCATATTGTAGTGTATTTCTGAGGCCTGACAAAAACACATCTAAATTGGCGCACTTTCCAAGGCTTGGTCTTGCATCTTATGCACTTTGCAAAAGAAGGGAAGGTGCTGCCTATCTAGTAGCCATATTGAGACTTACTGTGATTAGTAACTCTCATGAAAAATTGATTTAAGGGGCCACGGTGTCTCAGACAACTGGTAATAAAGTACAACCTTTTCCATCTTGATGTTACTGGAAGAAACTAGACAACTTTTATTCTATATAAACTGGTACCAAAGGACTGGATGGTCTCAACCTAATTTAAACTTCATCTGTCTGCTACTCTGTCTGCTCACTACTGCAGGAAGCAAATTTCCATGTGATCAGCTCTCCATACTGAAACCTACAAATGAAGTCTTTAGGGAAACATTCTTAACAGAAAACACAGCTACAGATGGCCATGGAAATTTAGATACATTGTTAGTCCTAGGGGTCTTATTATTGGTCGGGGCCTTATTCAGACAATGCTGATAGACATCAGGTGCACAAATGACACAATGTACGTGAAAACTTGCAAGATTACCCTGCATGCTGCACCACTTGTCTACATAGAAAACATGTGAGTCTTGAATGGCTGTCAAGCCTAGACTTTTCTATCAGTGAGTGCACAAGCACTGAAAGAGCAGAGGAGGAATTACTCATAGATTTCATAAAAATCAGAATCTATGTTTATGTAATTTTACTTGGATAAAAGATAAACACAGATGTTGCATTTGCAGATATATTTATAACATTATTTTATCAACTATGCTGTGTTTCAGATATGGAAAAACAGTGTCTATTTATCTGTCTTAATAATCTGTAGATCTAAAAAAAAATCTTTTTCCTTTAGATTTAAAAAGTTTTTTTGACAAAATGTAGATTTTCATTAAAATGTTTAGTTTGTTGAAAATTATGAGACTAAAGATTGCATAAAAAATCAACTTTCAGATGACTAAGGACAGTTTGCTACAAGCAAAACATTTTAAAGGCTTTTCATAAATGCAAAATAATTTCTGGTTGTGATTTGCACATAGAAAACTTGTTTTCCATTAGTTCTAGTGTTTTGGAAATTTGCTCTAAAACCCCTGGAGTTTCTATTAGAAACTCCTTTCTAGTAGACAGTATTATGGAGGTATGGTCCTCTGCCTTTATGACTACAGAAATCTGTTTTTTGGATACAGTATTGGAAGGGCAGGGAAGTGATTTTGGACACTTCGATTCTGACGGGAAAGTTTAACTATGAGAAAGCATGATATATCAGGGTTTGTGTCTTCTTCAGAGAATTAATATACACATGCTTTTAGAGATCCATAAAAGGACTCCAGTGATCATTCACTCCGTCTCTCTGTCCAAGGCAGGACAACCTTTATCTGTGCCAGGCAGCTGTTTGACTAGCCTACTCCTAAAAACCTCCAGTGATGGAGATTCTACCACCTCCTCCTGGAAAATGAAAAGAAGTCATCATGTCCACCATAGCATGAAATGAGTCATACGCTAGAAATGTCTATAAAGGGAAACTTGGCTGATTAGCTCAAATATAGACATTTATTGCTGATGTCAGCTTTTCAGTCAAGTAGATCCCCCATTCTATCCCTCCGACGGACCTGAAATAAAATACAAATCAAATTGCTCTGTTATGCCCAGCATGACCGGCACACTGCTAATCAGCCTCCTTCCAGTTTTAATACGAAAGTTGTCAGGCTTACTTGCCTGATTCTTAATATGATAGGAAGCTTTGCTAATTTCTTTCCTGCATTCCTCCATCTTATTTTTAGCCCACTCTTTTCCTTTATATGAGAGAATACTTCTGAGCAATGAAGGAACTTGCTTTTCATGCTACTGTTTTGTCTTCAGAAACACATTTAAACCACATTTTTGGGCAGTAATATTGTCTTTGTCCTAGCTATGACAGAAAACATCACCATTCACAGGCTTTGATGCTTTTCCTTCTTGTGATCCACTTTATTTATTTTCTATTTAATTCATGTTTACAACAATTATGAACAGCTTTTCCTGTTGTTTTCCTGACTCCCCAGTATGGTCATTCCTTCAGGAATTTTACATGAGTCATTTAGCAATGTGTGCTAGAACAGCTAAAGTTACACTGTGTAAATTCATTTTCAGTTTTGGGAGTAAGAAAGAATACAAGCATTGTTTCTCTTTCAACTTAAACCCTTAAATCAGCTGGCAGAAAGCTTACTGCTGCAGGATGGTACGATGTTATATCAGGAGTCACAGGACTTTGTTCTGAACTTAGCAAATGACACATTCCATTAACATTCATCACACCTAAAGTATATTCCAATAGAATTCCCTTACGCCGCCTCCTCTACCCTTGCCCACATTATCTCAGGAGATCACATTCAGTGCTGATGAAATCCACTAAGCTAGACAACTTACCTTAAGAATGGATTTGCCTTGATATCTCAAAAGAAAGAGAAAGAAATCTCCCTGCTTAAAATGTGTCAGTAATGAACACAAATGTAGTTTGCCAGCTGTAGTAACAGAGATCCGATGCTCTGGGAATTCTGCTTTCTCCACAGATCCTCTTTGATGACGTTTTGTTTTCTTTCCTCTCTTCCCAATTTCCATACTTTAAAATTTCCTTTCTGAGATCAAGCTGAACTTTTTTTGCTAAAGGAAAGGGAACTTCCAGGGTAAATTCTCTCCAGTATTGCATGACCTTTACCAAAGAAAGTCTGACCAGAGGTAAGATGTGAAGGCTAAAATCACCTGACTGCTACTAGTGCGGAACAAAATACCTGCTCATTTTTCATTGTATTCCCTTAAGCAGCCTGTGGCAGGAATGCTCCTCAAAAGATCCTCTGATGGATGGAGATTAAAGGTGTCTTCCTTAGCAAGCACTTCAAGCGTGTATGGCTTGTACTGGATAATCCGTCTGTTGTAAACTGAGCCCTCTACCTTTATTTCACCCTTACTTCTGTCTTTTCTTCTTTCCTCTGATTGTCGGGCTTCACAATCACTCCTGTTTATATGTTGCCTCAATGACTTAATCTTTCAACTGGTCAAAAACATTCTTCTCAAGAAATTTTGACCTAATCAAGCATGCCTACATGCATTACTCACATTGTAAACTTTATATGTAAAAGCTTTATGTGATCCATAAGGGCTCCTTCCAAGTAGCTAATTGAAGAAGGACCCAGGTTTAGAACTCCTGCATCTTCCTCCCTTTTGTATCAAGCCTTACACCAGAGCAGCGCTTCTTAATCTTCTCAGGGAAAACCTCACGGCTTTCTCCTGCTGAGATTAGACATGGGCAATGATCCCTGGAGACGCTGGCATAATGCCTGGGAAGGAGACAGGTCAGGGCAATGAACAGTCCAGGGCATGAGGCAGCTGGAGTGACCTTGCAAGAGGAGTTACAACAGGCTTGACAAAAAGGCAGCAAGGGCTGTTGCAGAACAACCTGCTGCCATTGCCTACCTTCCCCTCTTGGATACTTCTCTCTCTCTGCAGTGGGTGAGTTCAGAGAGGAAACCTGATAAAGAAAGCAGACCCAGATGCTTGGCTGCTACGGAGGGGATGCAGGCAGAAGGTCCGTCCATCACTGCCTTAGAGACTTTCTCCTCCAATGAGGGACACAGCACCAGCAGGCAGGCAGCAGAACCGTCAACTCTAGCCCTGCATTTCATCTGTGGGACAAGTCTTGTCTTGTCAGTTGGGAATCATTACTCCAGAGGTTTTGAGTTCCCTTAAATCCTCCATTGTCATGCCAGTGCCCAGGACTGGCATTCCAACCAGCCAGTCTGTCTAATCCCCTTCAAAATCCATGCTGTTTTTGCCCTCAGCAACAGCAAATGACAGAGACAGCAGTCTGGACAGAAGAAATGGAACATTCTTTCTTAACTCTGCTTCTGCCTGCATTTTCTATCCCACAAAAAATACACGAGATGAGGGCTGGCATTTTTCTCAGTAACCTTCAATGTTACTATCATTTAGTATTTAAATTATAACAGTGCTTTTGCTTACGTACACACACTGTTCTGAAAGAGTGCTAAATTTAAAAGTCATTCTGTGTGTTTAGATTGCCAGATATTCTAATAAGAGCATTTTTACCTTTGTCTGGGCACTGGATCCCGGGATTCTGTTGCTGCAACCTTGTGGCATTCTGTCACACCTTGCGTTGTCAGATCCATCCTGCCATCCCAAGAGGCCTCTGGAGCTGTTGCTTTCTCTCATCTGTAGTCCTGGAGTAAGTTAAGTCCTAATGAACCAAGGCAGAAATGATTAACAGATGTCAGAAAATATCCTTCTAGTTTCTCTCAGAAGCTTGCAAAGAAAGTCAGGAACTCAATGGGGGAAAAACATCCCTTCCAAAGCATAAGGAAGATGCCACAGAGGAGCATCTTCAAATATATATGTATATATATATATATTTATATATATATATATATATGATATCTCTGATAAGAGATTTCTGCTTTTTTCTCCAAGCTCAGTACAATGAAATTCCTCATCTTGGAACATTTTTCAACATATCTCCAAAAGTCTAAGGATTCGAAAAGCATGCACTTTCTTTCAGGAGCACCAACCTATAGCACTCTGTAAAAACTACACCTTGTTGTATTAAAGCTGTTTCACTTTTTCTCTTAGTTGTCTGTGATCAGACCATGAGCTAATTTGCTTTTTAAGAATGCCCAATTGCCAAATCAAAGCAAGGTAGACTGTTCCCTTCCCCTCAGCCAACATGTACTTCTGTTCTGATCATAAGACTTCAGGCCATATGTATTTCTGGATATCTATGTTACTTCACCAGACTTAGAGTTTCTCACACAGTATTTCAAGACCTGATCCTTGTGGTCTGCCCAAATAGGTAAGTCTCTTGTCTATGTCCTTATGTCCTCTCTTCATAATCAGAACCACCTGTATTCAGACATCTCTAACACCTAAATAGTCTTCCTAAAATCCATAGAGAGGACAGCTGCAAAAATTTTCTTTGGCTAGTCGACCTGATCCCGCCCCATCCTCTTTTTGAGTATCCTACCACAGCGGTGCCTATCCGTGCCCCTGCGTCAGGCACAAGTTCCTTGTCCTTGCTTTCCAGGTTCTACATATCGCTTGCCCTCATTTAGCCACTTTGCAGACGCCCCTTGCGCTGGCATTCACTGCGCCGTGGCACTGGTCTCCACGAGCCTTCAGCCTGCTCCTTGCACTGCTGCCCGTGCCTTCTTTCCCTCCCCGCTCGTTAAACCTGTGCTTAAACCGCTTTCTCCTCTTTCATAGCGACACCTACAAGAACTGCGTCATGGTAACATATGTATGCATATATTTAGTATCTAAAAGATAAACAGAGACCTGTTCAAACACAGCACACATACCTCAACAGCATGATCCTGCTGCTGCAACCCCGTGGTGTCCTGTCACACCCTCGTGTTGTCAGATCCACTCAGATTGTAAACTCCTCGGGGCAGGGAATATGTCATTTCATTCTGTGCTGCACAGAGGCTTGCAAACTTTGGCACCATAAGATGGTAATTAGCGATATCAACTGAAGATCTTGGCTACTTCAGACAGCTACCGCCTCCACCCATGCGCCTGGGCCTGCTATGAACCTCTCGCCGGCCGGGGCTGAGACGCACGTGGAGCGGCGCTGGGCTCCCGGGGGCTCGTGGCACACACCGCCGAGCGGGGACAGCGGGCGACAAGGGCTTATCGCACCCCACCCCGGCCGGGCCCCGCTCTGCAGGACGCAGCCGCCTTGCGAGGGGCCCCGGGGCCCCCAAGGCCGCGCCGCGCCGCGCCGCGCCGCGCCGCGCCGGCGACGCGCTGCCGCCGCGGGGCCCCGGGCGGCCGTCCCGGGCGGCGGGCACGGCCTGTGTCCTGGGTGCGTGTGTACACACACACACACACACACACACACACACACACACACACACACACACACACGGCGCCGGGGGACAAGGAGAAGCCTCCGCGGAGGGGCGAGGGAGCGCGCACGCTCCTCTCGGCCGCTCCCGCCCAGGCCCCAGCGGCGCCCTGCGCAGCGCCGGGAGGCGGCGGCGGCGGCCCCGGCCCTTCCCTCGCTGCCGCCCGGCCCGGCCCTGCCGCCCGCACCGCCGCGGGGCGCCGGCGTCGGCAGCGGGCCCCGCGGGCCGGCGTGTGGCGAGCGGAGGCCGGGCGGGGCGGGGCGGGGCGGGGGCGGGCACCGCCCCGCGGCCGTCACTCAGCGGGCGGGCGGGGGCGCGGCGGAGCCGGTTGGCGGCCGCGGCGGGAGGCGGGGCGGAGGCAGCGCCGGCGGCGGGCACCGCGCCGCCGGGGCACTGGGGCGGCGAGCGCGGCCGGGGGAAGCCGGGCCCGGGCGCGCGGAGGGACGGCGGCCGCCGGCGGGCGGAGACGCGGCGGCGGCTGCCCGGCGGCGCCGGCAGAGGAGGGAGGCGGCGGCGCCGCCGCCGCGTTGAGGTAAAGGGGCGCCGCGGCGGCCGCTCACCTGGCGCTGCCCCGCTGGCGGCGGCGGCCGCCGGGCAGCTCCCGGGGCCGGGGCGGGGCGGGGGGCAGTGCGGGCCGTGCGCCGCCCGGAAGCCGGGCCCCGGCGCGGCGGTGCGACAGCCAGGCCCGGCGGGAAGCGCTGCCGCCGCGGCTCGCTGCAACTTTTCCTCCCGGGCGAGGCCGGGCCGCGCCGCCGCCGAGCCCTGACGCGCGGGGAGGCCGCGCCGCCGCCGCTCCTGCTGGCGGCGCCGGGGCCTCTGCCGCGGCCGCGCGGCCGGAGGGCGCTTCCTGGTCGCGCTGTGCGCGGCGGGGCCGGGCCGCGGCCCCCGGAGCCGCCCGCCGGGGCTGGCGGCGCGGTGCCGCGCTGCCCGCCCGGGCGCCGGCCCTGCGGCGCCGTCGGGGCAGAGCGGCCGCGGGCGGGCGCGTCGCGGCGCCCGGGTCGGCGAGGCGCTGCCGCGGTGTGCTGGTGCCCGAGCTGCGGCAGCGTCCCCGCGGGCTCCGAGCCCTTCTCGCGAAGACCAGAAAATGGAGCTGATATAAACTGTTATCAACATCCATCTCCTAATACTTCTTTTACATAATACCTTGCGGACCTCGCTTTCTTGCGGAAAACTATGTCCCGGCGCGGTACTTTCCTTGGTTACCTCCATTTGGAGAGCGGCAGCATCACACTTCACTTTAGAGATAACTGCAGTTCTGAGTTACAGGTGTGTAGACACCTAGTGGGGAGAAGAGTCCGTCTCCGAGCAAAACTCCGTGCTTAGATTTCGGTTCCTGTTATTTCGGTGCAAAGCTCTGCTTCCGTAAATATGCTGGTCTGATCTTCTATTGACAAAGCTCATGATAGCCAAGGATGGGAAGTTGGTGTCTTGGGCACTTTTTCCCTGGGAGTTTTTGGAGTAAGCATTAGAGGAATCATACGCATGAGAGAGATGACAGTACAAGGAGGTATGCTTATTAAATGTGCCTACTTAAAAGCAAAGAAAATTGTCACCATCTGACATAGCGATGCGGGAGCGGTAACGCACAAGTACCCCTCTGGTTGGGCTGGCGGTAGCATGTAGTCATGAAGTAGACGTTTTTCTTCTCAGTCAAGAAAGGAATGACAGTGTGGGAGGAAATGCTTAGGTACCAGTGGAGTGGGAGCTGGACATCATTTTTAATAGAGGGACAAAAGAGGGCAGCAGGGAAGCTTTCATATAACCTTAAGTGGAAAAGGAGGAGGGTATGTAAGAACCTTATCTAACTTTCTTTAGAGTTTTAAATCTCCTAACTATTGATAAGCTCAACGTAAACCATTCTGTGGAGAGAACTGAATTCTGCCGAAACTCGGGAATCTCTCATCCAGGCTGAGCTCTTTAGGCAGTAAATAAAAAACAAATGAGCATTTTACTCTCACAATACTTCTTCCTCCTTTTTGGTTCAATCCGCCAACTAGAAACTCAGTAATCTGTCATCTCAAATATAACAATGTTTCTTGCCTAAAGTGTTTGGTATGGGTTTTTTCTCTCTACTTAAGATGGTCTCTGAGCTATTTATATTAAGAGTAATCAGCTTAAGTCAGTTTGAATCAAAATGTCTGAGGGTCGAGACTGTGTAACTCTACTTGAAATAAAATTCTATTTGTGTAAAATCTTAACAGGACAGAGAATGAAGAAGTGTCAAAGAGGGGTTATTTGGAGACACTACAGTGTTTCCAGGCTGATGTGGAGAAATAGTATCCATCGCTGGTTTTTACCTATTGACGTGCACTCTGGCTGTATGCAAGGTTCTTGGAGTCAGAGTCTTCCTCCATCCCCAAATTTGACAGATACGGAGGATACATACAGGCATGAATTCAAGAAATTCTGCGTGGATCACCCACGCGGCGTCTGCGGGCACGCACGGCAGTCGTCAGCCCTGTGACGGGGTGCTGGGGCCTGTAGCGAGGGCAGTGCTGCAGAGTACGTACGAACGAGTACTGCAGTGCTGAGCCCCAGGGAAGCCAGACTGAGGAAAACCTTGTTGCCGTAACTGTACTGAGCTGTTCTAACATGCAAGTAAGTGAGGCCTTTTGTTCTCTCTGACATGAAGTTCTGAGTTTTTAAAATAGGTTTAAAAACTATCTTAAACCATTTTTACATTATTACAGCATTTCAAATTTTGTGTCGTCAGGCGAGGTGTAAGACACAAATACTCATTTTAAATATCTGGCCATAGAGATGCTGTGTTAGATTTGATAGAAGATCAGAGGAGTAGGTCAAGTCAGTTAAATTATGCAGTGTTTAGAAGACTTACTTGATTAACTGCCAAAATGCCTACAGGCAGTAGGAGTGAAATGAGTAGTAGCAGAGCACTTGTTGAACCTTTCTTAACAAGAAAATAAATTTTTCAGAATATTTAATATAGTAGAACTGATCATTTGCTTGCAGGTTTTGCTGTGCATAGTTGGTTTTGATTGGAAACATTTAGATTAGCTCCAACATTTACAGCTAAGGTGTGTAAGTTCATTTTGTTCCCTTACTCTATGAAATGGGAGGAACCCATGCTTTTAAAAAGAATTCTGTACAATTTAATTGATATTTGTGCTGCAGATTTTGTTTCGTGTGTTGTTTTTTTTTTTTCTCCCTTCCAGTTCTTGTCAGGTTCTTTGCGTTTCCTCCTGGTAGAAAATGCAAAAATAAGTATCAGTGGAAGTATCTTCTTGTTAATTTTAAAGTCCGTAATAATTGCTGGTGTGTGCTAAGCAACATAGTTTGGGTTTACAGAAGTGGCTACAGAAATTTCTCATTAAAACTTCCATGGGAACTGGATGCCTCATCCACATGGATATATTTGAAAATAAATACTTGAGTGTAGGCAATTTTCTTAATAAGAAGTCTAATTCAGGCTAAGATAATTCTTTCCTATGGCAAAAATGTTTGCAGTGGATGACAAGGAAGTTCTTCAAGAACTTGCAAGATTTTTTTTCTCTGCTCTGTTACAAGAGATGTTGCACAATAAGCTACAGGGAATTATATTTAGACCTGAAGGACTGAAAAGGAGCCACAGAGAACATAGAGGTCAGGGCCATCCCTTGAAAAGTAAATATACATTCTTAAAGATACTTTTTAGCTTTTCAGTTAGTCATGTTCCAAGGACTTTTTGGCTTATTGGAGACATTAGAGGAAAATGCAGTGTAAAAGAGCTGTCAGAGGTTGCCTAATACAACCCTGTTTGCTCTTCTCCTTTTGCAATGTAAAAGGGAGTGTTAATTGAAAAAATTCAGCTTTTTGTTACACTAAGAATACAGTATGCAGTCAGTGTTTTACCTACAGGCACTACGTAGCCCCCTCAAGTCTTTTATGCAGCTGTAGTTTAGGTGTTTCTATGCAAGGCTGAGTAGTTAGCCCTTTCTGGTTTCTGGTGTAGCACTTAAAATTACAATTGGGCTTTAAGTAGATGAAAATGAGTAACTGTTGAAATAATAATGTTTAGAAAACTTTCACTCTTCTGTATGTCTTTAAGCTACTGTTTGCTAAATTTAAAATATTGGTTTTTTTCAATCATATTTTTCCTTATTACTTTACAGTCAGGCAAACTTGATTCAAATGTTTAGGCCTGTAGTCTCTTGTTTTTAGTGTAATTTAAGCATACACCCTGATACTCTTCTCCTGCTGGTGCTGCTTAGGTGGTCTGGGTGTGGCTGTTTCAGTTGCTGATTGTTTTTCTAACATTATACTATCAACACATTAAAAACCATCTGGAAGATGGAGTGGGGAAGCCCCTCTGTTTAAGTAAAAAGAAAAAATGCACCTGTCAAGTAAGAGCATTTCTGACTTGGTTCTCACTGCAGATTATGAAAAGACTAAACCTCCAATAGATTTGGGGAATATAGGTTTTGGGCTAGAGATTGTTACCCACCTTCATCCTCTGTACAAAGATCAGGACATTGAGTACACCAGCAACAAATGCTGAGCATGTGTGTGCTAATTACACTGAGTTTCTACTCTGGTAGATATGTTCCTACTCGTGGAGAGGAGTTGTGGCCCTGTGTCTTCAGGTAGATAGTATGTAGGATTGTGCTCCTAGGTTAGAGATAGCACTGACAGGGATACCTTGAGGGCTTAGCCCTCCAATTCTCAGACTTGAATAGCTGTAATCCACCAAGAATGAAGCAAGGAATATGTAGCAGCGTGCCTCATACTGCTGGGATTCACATTCAGTTCAAGTAATTACATTTATCTATTATAAAAATGCAAGCATTAGCTGATGGATTTTTTTGTGAGGTTGCTTTTTTATTGCTATTTAGGCCCCTTTTGTGGGATACCTGACCTCTGCCTGGGTTGCAGGAAGCTTAAATCACATGTGGAATCCTAGGTTCCCAAGTATCAAGAGAAATTGAAATGACTCTACCAATTTTTTTTTCTCTTTCTAGGAAGAGCATGTATGAAGAGTTGTGTGGCAGAGTATTTAAGGTACATGGGCAGTTATGTCAAGTACCTCAGAAGAAGGTGTGACCAGCCGTAAGAATCAGCCAAACTTGAGTATGGACACCTAGAATTACCAGAAAAATCAGACAAGGAACTAATTGGAAGAATATTGCTAGACATAGAAGAAGTGGAACACGTTCTTCTGCAACAATCATTGACTCAGAATAAATAGATGAATAAAACATCAGCAGTAAAATGACAGATCCTGGTGCTTTTTGATTCTCTGGTGGATTTTATTACTTGGACATTGCTATTGACATTTTTATTATTCTGTTTAATACATCTTGAATCCATACATAAAAATATAACTGGACAGTTGCATTTTGGTACTGTTTAACACTTTTGAATGTTAAATCACTTGCCAAGATGAGTGCTGAAGGATATCAATACAGAGCTTTATATGACTACAAAAAAGAGCGAGAAGAAGACATTGACTTGCACTTAGGAGATATATTAACTGTGAATAAAGGTACCTTACTAGCACTTGGATTCAGTGAAGGGGAAGAAGCAAAGCCTGAGGAAATCGGTTGGTTAAACGGCTTTAATGAAACCACAGGGGAGAGGGGGGATTTTCCGGGAACTTATGTAGAGTACATTGGAAGAAAAAAAATATCTCCCCCAACTCCAAAGCCTCGTCCTCCTCGACCTCTCCCTGTTGCACCGAGTCCTGCGAAAGTTGAAGCAGAGAGTGAGCAACAAGGTTAGTACTGTTCTCAGATGATGTGTATACGTGTACGCGTGTGTGTGCATGGGTGTGTCTTCCACATTTTATCAGATATTTTTGTTTCATAGACTTATATGACTGTACATTTACATGTATGATACATGCTTGTCAGCTTTCTTAGTGCGTGCCTCATCTCAGTCAATTAAGAATTATTTGTATTTCACCATAAAATTTAGGTCGCATATTTTGTGATTTCATGTATGTTGTGTCAGTTACTGGTCTCTGTGGTGCCTTATTGTGAGGTACATCTCACAGGTTGAAAAGGTATGCTTATAATTCATAACTGTAAAGAGTTAAATGGAGAATGAGTAGGCTAGCATCTATTTTAGGTTTTCAAGAAGCCGATGGAAGTGTTTCCCTCTGTGGTTTGTCAAACTAGCTATTGAGATTTCTTGGTGAATCCAACAGTATGAATTCCAAACAAACAGTACGTTCCTAGAATAAATATCTTGTTAACAGTGAAAATTATGTACTTTGTCATGGAGGTTTATATGTGGCATTAAAAGTAAGAGTAGATGTTCAGAAATAAGCAGTGGAATGTTGATTAAAAAAAATTCAGATTTAATTTTATGTTTTGTTTGGTTTTGGGCAGGGCATGTGGTAGAAAAAATATCAGTTATGTAAACAAAGGAAGATATTTTCTTTGTTTAAACATAAATCACTTTCTAACCTATATATGTAACAGTATGCTGAGAACTTGGACAGAATTTGATCAGGACTCTTCTGCTAATAGAAGAAAGTCTTAATTGAAAGAGCTGTAGATTAAAAAAAAAAAAAAAAACAAAAAAACCCCCAAACTTGGTGATTTTTGTCTGCTCTACCTACTGGCATTCAGATATTGGGGTTTTACATTAAACCAATATAAACAAGCCAGATCCATCTTAGGATAGATTTTAGATTGGTCTTTCACTTCTTAAAAGTCTAGAATGGCTTGTATTATTATAACACATAATACTACTTAAACGCTTAATAGTTCTACCTGTGGAAAATATGAGTCGTAGTATGTCATCCTGATTCTCACAGTGATATCACAGTCATGGACGGTATCATCACCCTCTACCTGCATAGAAATGTTTGCAGCATCATTCACAAAGTTGTGAATTTATCAGCTTCCATCCCACTTTGCCTATTATGATTTATGTTTAACCGTGCTGATAATCAACAAGGATAAAGGAAATGCAGAAAATTGTACAGGACAACTAAGTGAAAACTTGGAAGAAGCATCCCCAGATTGGGAGAGGCTTAGTAAAGGGTAGACCTGAACTGTTTTTCATAGTGATTTCTTTAAGCACTGAAGAATTGCTTATATCTCTGCAATGTCTTGGTGTACAGCATAGATTGAGAGAAGGGGTCAGATGGGGGTGTAATGGCGTTTTAGGTTGTACTGTCCCTAGTTTTTAAGCACTCAAAACCTCAGCCTTTAGTCATCTGGGCTCTCACTGCATTACTTCCAAAAATGGGATTTTTGCTTTTGAAAAAAAAATCTTTTTACTTCTTTGATAACTCCTTGATTTAGATGTTAATATGTGCTGGTCAGGTAACATTTCTTTTTTTTTTTTTTTTTTTTTCCCTCTAAACCCACCTGCCGAAATGGATGTCTCCATCTCCATCATATTGTAACTGCAGAATAAGCAGTGGTGTTTGAATAGACGCCTCAACACTGGCAGGTCGTTTTGAGAGACAGCGGGTGGAACAAAAATCTGACCCTTTATATGTGTGTGCTCCAGTGAAGTAACCAACATCTTAGGCTTTGAAACATCTATTGCTTCAAATTTAACATAGGGCTTTGTAACTTGCTTGGTCTCTCTAGCCCTGCTTGCTTGATGCTCTTAATCTCAACTCCGTGCTGTGAGCTGGGTACAGCACTGCATGGAGAAGTCCTGGTGCTGGTCTCGTGGTTTCAGAGCCCGCCAAGGGCTTGGGTTCACAGTGAGCATTTACGGAAGCTACCGTTGCTGGGAGTTACGCTGCGAAATTCTGCTGTGGTTTTGGGGGGGCCCTACTAAAATATAGTGGGTGGGGGGTTTTTTCTTCTTTGGCATGAGACAGTGCCCCAACCATTAGTGACTAGATTTCTCCTAACCTAAAGTTTATTGCCTCTACACAGACTACTGTTTGTGTGATACACTTATTTTATATAGCTTGGAACTGTAGGGACTAGAAGTGAAAAAATGCTAATTTAACTGGGAATCTTTCATCCTCAAATGAAACTTGCACACACGATATTGCTATGGACCAAAATGTCTAAGAATCATCTTGCAATCAAGCCACGTATTTTTTTTTGTGGTAAAAGAAATCTTTGAGTTCACTGCAATCCTTTTGACTTAGTGTTTGAATTTCATGAAAGAGGCTAGAAAGCTTCAGTAATGCCCTAGGACCATGGATGAGACCTACCCTAGCAGGATTAGGAGAAACACTGAACTTTGAACTCCAAATGGCAAAAGGGATTGGTTAATTATGTTTAAAATCATGTATGTTTACTTAAGATAAATTGGGGAAAATTAAAGATGAGGATATCTTTTGGCTTTTTGAATATTATACAGCTCTTTTTACCATAAAAAGACTAAAAGTGTGTTTAGAAACAAAATATGGGAAATGTTGCACTGAAAGAAGATTATTAAAAAACCAAAATGAAGGTGCAATTTTTTTTGAGTGAGCAGAATACTATAAAAAATGATACATACAGTGAAATCAGAGTTGTTAGGAGGAAATACAATTCAGATAAAGATAAGAGTAAAGTAGCAGTGTATATCTGACTTCCAGGTGGTTTTGCAATTTCTATTTCTGTGTATAAAATTTGGTGCAGAGAATAGCACAGTTAATATTGTCCAGCAGCCAACTTAATGGGCAGTGGGCCAAAAGATTCTTCCTAGGATGATACTTCTCTCTACAGCCCTAGAGTGTATTTTAAATAAATTAATGCGTAGTATGAAACTTGCTTGACCAAATAGAGTCAAGTTTACATTTTCAGTGCTTGATGATTTGAAACTGCTGTGTATCAAAATGACAAATTAATGGGGAACTGGAAACAGGGACTTCTTGAATGTAACTCAGTTATTTGTAATCCATATACTTCTTTCATTCTATGGAGAGTCAATTCTGTGTGTACCCATGTGAATGTGTTGGATAAGAATATCAGAAAACTAATTGGAGATTTCTAAGAATTTATATATAATCATATGAGTTCTTTAAATTTTACCATATATAAAGCTTTAAAAATTCATTACCTTTTAGTTATTTCAATAGTCTTTAATATGTCATTGTTTGTTCTGAATGTTTTTTTCCTCTGGTCTTGGTAAGCTTGATTACTTGCTAGTCGGTTTTCAGATTCAGATCAAATTTGCAATGTTTAGCCACAATGCTGCTGGTATTCAGTGCTGCAGGTACACACAAATAATTGTAAGCACTGAATAGATGCATTACAGTCAATGGGGCTAGTAACATGGGCAGTGTTATTCATCTGGACGATGTCTTATGCAATCACAGTCCTCTTTATAAATAAATAGGGAGCTCTTTAAATGTTAAAAGCTCATTGGAAAACAAATAAAACTGCTGTTAGTGTTGAATTCTATTAAAAACATTTATTTATTACAGCACTTAGGTCATATTTTCCCCCAGATTTTTTTTATCAATGATCCATTTAAATTTCTAGAATGAGTGTGGATAGTTAAATGGAATTTTAGTACTGTTGCATTTTTGTCTGTCTTCCCCTTACTTTTGTCAGTGTAGAATAGATTTAGACTAGATGGGTTTGGATTTTTTTTTAATTGCATCTGTGAAGATAAGAAAATGAAGGGTATAAAAGAGCCCCACGAAGCCTCTAGCACCTTTCAGTTTCAGGCCTGGTGCAAGTCAGGGCTACTCAAAGGCAGATTTAATCCATACTGCTGGCGTAAGGCTCTCAGGGCTCCCACCTGCCCTTTATTCCCAGGTTACTCCTCCTACTGAGGAAAGGTGAATGGAGACCATGCCAACAGTGGAGACCCCGCTCAGGGTCATCTTTATGCCCTCCATTAGATATCTGAAGTTTGTGTGAAGCAGTAAAGTCTTGAGAAGGAAAATTCATCTCTTGTATTGAAAGACTTTCTTTTCTAAATTGCAGCAACCTAGCCCCCTCTCCCCCAACTTTTTTTTTGAAGATGAGAAGTGAACAAGCTGCTCCGAGTCTAGCTGAGTTTTCTGGACTTTGATTCAGCTCTCATCTGACATGACTGTATACATCTAGAGTTGGTTCATGCAGTATCATTTCTCTACCTGGTTCCTGAAAGCTGATTTCAAACAGAGTTTGGAGTGTAAAGCTTTTAATGATTGATCGAAATCTATCTTTTCTGATTTAACTTGGAATGCTAAATCCCCACTTTTAAATGAAGGTCGGGTTGCAGAAGGCAGACTGGAATTTCATATGAGTAATTTTTCTGTTTTGGTGTTTTGGAGCTTCCTGTAACTTCCTGTGTTAAAATGGTTGTATATGTTAATATTTCATACCATTTGAGCTGTTTTAGAACCTGAAATCATTGGAAGCTGTTCCTTCACGTGACAAAAATATGGCGTAAATTTCTTTATTAAAGATAACGACACACAACATTTGGAAACCTCCTTTCAGAGACCAGGTTATGCAATGTCTGACAAAGATCCAAACTGACAGAAAGCAGAAAACTGTTTGTACATGCTTGAACTGAATATGCTGTAGGATTTGTTTCTTTCTCTACTTTTTTTTAATGTACAATTTATTTAATCTTGCAGTACCATGATTGTGTTTCTGAAAACTATTTACATTTGTAAAGTAGGGGACATAATAGTGAATGGAGTGGAGAGAGCCTGGAGCCTCAGCTGGGAAGAAAGCGGTCATCATCTGTCCTGATTTAGGCAAATGGAAAAAGGAAATAACGGGGTGAAGTGATGAGTCACTATCTCATTTGGTAAATGTACTTGCTGTTCAAGCCAAAGCCCTGGGATTTGTTCTAAGCAGCCCGGTGTGAGAATAAGCCGTGGTTCTGCCAGAGTTGTCAGGGCTGCCCGAGAGTCGTGCGCTGCAGCAGTAATTGCTTTTCGCTTTTAGTGAGAAATGTGACAGGTTTCTGCCGGAGAACCTCCCCAGCTCCTCCGGGGCCACATTTCGCGGCGTGCGAGTCAAACGATTCCTAACTGCCAGATTAGCACATGCGTCCGAAAAGAGTTCTCGCCACCTGCTGCATCGCTAATGAAAACAAAGTTTTTGCAATTTGTGCTAACGTGAGGCAGAACGGTTTTTTCACAGCTGTAGGACTGGTGGTGGCAGTAACTGAAAAGTTTGCGTGAGCACAGACAGCACAGGGGTACGCTTGCGAGGGCTATTTCAGACTGCATGGGAACAGAGAGCACTGGGCAAGTTCGTGGTTGATGCTTGGCCCCACCTGCTGGTAACGGGGGGAAGAAAGCAAGAGGGAGGAAAGGACTTCAGAAACGGCATCTTCTGGGTTGTGCTTTAATCGTGATGATGTAAGAATATTTTTTTCTTGCACCATTTCTTTTTTAGTGAGAGATGCCTTTTGAGAAGAATATTTTATTTTACTTGGCCAACCTACTTTATTTTACTTGACCAACTGATATTTCTGGAAAAAATATCTTACTTGGAGCACACAGGACCTCCTTTGGGTCCTAAAGGAGACCTCACACTTGAAAAAGGCTTGTGTGGCTGATCTAGGTCTTTTTCCCAGGTGTATCAATTAGTCAAAAAAAAAATACTGCCTTTCCTCATACATTTTGCTTTAAAAAGCTGAAAGAATGAGACGTTACTACTTTGATTCTGCAAGAAATATTTGCCTGTTTTTATATTATATTAATATTAATATGCCTTTTTATAGTTACAGTAATGGCATTATGTTGAGTGATTTTTGATTACCTTTCTTTAGCCTTCTGTAATACTGATTCAGTCTTTTAATAACTCTACCTGAGGTGAATGTGCCTGGGGCAGATTTAAAACATGGCAAATATGAAATAACCTGCTGCTCTAAATTGGAATCATCTTAATCTGTGCCTGTAGCTGTGATGCAGGAACATCTGAGAAGAACACTAGTTAGTAAATAGTTCTCACTTGGGTTCTCATAGGAGAAAATGAACTTACGAGTTTCAGCAACATATGGTGCTAAGTATTTGCCAAGAGTGGATCGTTCTGCACCCAAGCAAATAACCGTGCCCACTTAAATAGTTGTGTGATGCCATATACACATCTACATTTTCTTGTGTGAAAGAACACAGGTGTTGTAATTACAGCTGGCTGCCCACTCTTTCACATCTGCTTCTTGCTCCGGAGTTGGTTTCCATGATGAACAGCCATGAAATCAATCTGAAGTCTACAATACAAAGAACTGTTTTATTTTAAGAGCTAGAACTGACAAGGGGAGTTACAGGATTATTAAAACAGTATTTCGACGGGAGAAGGACTTTAAGTCCTGAGAGTACTTTGGTGAGAATATAGGTCCTTACAAGAATTTAAAGAGGAAAGCTTTGGCTTTTTTTTTTTTAAAGTAGCAAAAAAAGCAGTTTATACTTCATTAATTTGTATTCATTCTCTTTCAGGAAAAATGTATGTATAAAATACAATCCTGTTTTGTGTTTTCATTAGTAGAAGAATGTGCTATTTTTTCTCTTCTTGTTATCTATGTATTACATGTTTTTTCACTTTGTCATAGAAACTGCTGCATCCTTGAGCACTGCCTGAAGTCCTTTGATAAAGCGTTAGCAGTTGTAACTGCTTGTACTAACTTGATTGCTTTTTGTTCAATTTTACATGAATGCTGTATGCAGCAGTCCAGAAGAATAACACCCAAACACTATTTATTTTCACATTTTGATCCATTTTATAAAGTAGTTTTCATGTAAGACAGCATTTAAAAGTAATATTTAGGCTGCAGTTTAGGTAGTAGAGATGTATAACCAAAAATCCTCAGGACAGAGCTTCAAAAACATGCTAGTGCCCTGAGCTACGGAAAGAAGTGATTGCATACAGTTCATAGAGTTTAAAAAAGTCTTTAAAGCCAATCTTGTTCTTTAAAACTACTGTGTAAATTATGGTATGAATGACTAAAATGGTCTTTAACAGTTCAGTTAGCTGTTAGACAATTTGCTTGTATAAGCCACCAGACTGGTTCATATATGCTTGGCATCATTGGCTGTACTAGAGCATTTCCCAGAGGTTACAGTCTGAGGTGAGAGACTGTGGATATAGAGGGCAAGAAGTGAAATCTACCTTTGGTAGGTTTGGTTTCTGTCTGTGCTGCCGGATTGCTTGGTAGTGTCCGGGGTGGGAAGATACTCCTGTAGAAGGCAGATCTGCAGAAGGCCAGAAGCAGGCCAGTAAGTTTCCATTTCCAATCCCAGCTCCATCCAGGGCTCCAGAAGCTCCTGAGCAGCTATTGTGTTTTTCAGTAAGTAAGCAAGGCCTAAACTGGTCCATTTGGTCTTTTTGGTTTTTCTTACCTTTTTAGCAAGTTATTGTATGATGGAAAACCAGACTTCATTAAGTCTGCTGTACTTTTAAGTTTTGCTACTTCATTCTAAAAAAACATTCACATTTAAAAATGGAAAGATATTGGCTGAAAGTCAAACTATTCCAGTTAAACACATCTGATTGATGTAATTCAGGGGTATCTTGCTTGCTATTTCTCTCCCCTGGGATCAGATTCATTTGATACAGTATGTCCATGCACTCCTACAACATAGCCTGCTGCTCACCAGGTGGGAAGGAAGGGAGAGTGGTGCAACATGAGCTCTGTAGTGCAGGTAGGGCATGCACCTTCCAGGAGGTGTGGCAGTGTGATTTTTGTTTGAAATGTCTTGTTTATGAATATATCAGTAGAATGTATTTGTTGGGAAAGGAGAGAAAGCTTTAGTGCTGTCACTGATTTCTTCCTAGATGTCACATCCTGCTTGGATAAAGCTTTGTAGGTACCTGATAGGCATGGATAATTTTTCTTGGTGAAGCTATGCTGAGGAACTTTTAAATGGGCTAGAATGCTGCAGGCTCATGTTTCGGAGCACGCGATGGCTTATCAGATATTCTTGTCACAGGGAGGGGTCCTACTTTGTGAGTTTACCAATTCCTAAACTACTTACCCTCTTCCTAAACTGCATGCAGCTGGTGGTAGACCAGATCTCTTAAATTAGGGCATTAATGAAAGAAGCCACTAATTATGTGCAGTGATAGATAAGGCTGCACAGCTGTGTCTGGTTTCACTCTCTTTCCATCCAGAAATATCCCAGGAATAAGCAGTTAAGGGCAAAGGCTCTCAATCCTTTTTGTGCTTTCACATGATGTTTAACACTGTGACCACACATTCCAGTCCTCTGTTGCTAATTCTTAATTTTTAATGTGCTAGGCTTGGATGGAGAAGTAAAAATGTCTGTTATGTTTATAAACTTAGCCATGAATTGTCTCCTCCTGGAGCTGCAGCTGCTTGGCACAGGTGAGGAGCGATGGAGGTGGTGACAGAGCCTTCCTTGCCTCCCTGCTTTCCTCCCCAGAGGCTGGCATGTCCCTGCGGGTCTCCCCGCGCTGCTGGCCCGGAGCAATGAACCCACGGGCACGGGCAGGGCCCCCCGGGCTCTCGCCGGCATCCTCTGCGCGCTAAGCACAGACCCCAAAGCTGTCTGTGTGGGGTGGCGCATAGGTCTTCTGTGGTGGATCGGTGCCATGTGAGAGCTCCTCTAAAGCAGGAAATTCTTGGCTGACCAGACTCGATTACTTTGTCCCTCTTACTGTAATACAGTCTTCCATTCTTTGTTTCATGTTCATGACGTTGTTTGCAATATACCCTTTCCCTTGAGAGAAACGTCAGAAAATGTCATCCGCTGACATTCTGAAACAAGTTATTTTGGGTACTTTGTAGTCAAATCTGGACAGATGTTTGAATATAACTTAGAATATATTTTTGCCAGTCCAAATCTGTTCAGTTGTTCTGAAGCCAGAATAGCATAGTTACTCGTTAGCCTACGTAAGCGATTTTGTTACGGAGAGGAAGATTTAGGGAGGCCTTCTGTTCCAGTGTAAGCCGGTTCTGAGACTAAAGTTTTTTTTTTTTTTTAGTGGCTCTCACAATCTGGCCTATTCAACAGAGAAAGTGTTAAGGAACTCATATTCAAAACAGTATGTAGCAAAAGCTTCATATCAAATGTCTGGAAATAAAGGACCTCTGTTCACTTACTTTAGGGGTCCTCAAGGGCACAGAGGGATGAATGTTTGAATTCTTCTTGCTTTGCTGTATTTATAATTTATTACGGTTGGTTGAGAGATTAGTGTGCATTCCCTACTGCTTTTACGTTTTTTTAACTTCCTCCTGGGTTCAAACTTAGTGCTGACAACTCCAAAACTCTTTTGTTAGTCTGTGTAATTTCCAGCCCCACACTTAAAATAAGAGTTTTTCAAAATCCCATTATTATCACAACACTTACTGTAACAAAAAGAAAGTCATTGGGTTAATAACATTTACTACAGAACACCTAACAAGAAGTCCTGCTTCTTTTGAGCAGCCTTTTGGCTGTTGAGAGAAATACGACTATCTGCTAAGGGAACATTTGGCACTCATGTGTTGTACGTGATATTAATCATTGCTTTGGATTATGCTAGTCTCATAGTGATAGTTAAGTTTCTTATATTTACAATATTAAAACTTATACTGAAAAGGTTAGTGGGTTGGGGGTGCTTTCCCCAGTGGTTTAAGATACAGGACTTTAGGCTGCACTTACAGTTTAGCAAAAAGGGGAAGAGAGTTACCAACTGGTATGCTTTTGCTCCAGATGTTTCCTCTAAGACAAATATCTAGGGTTTTATTATGACACAGTAAGAACACGCCAATAAGATGAGAATGGGTTTTTTTGCTTTTCATTGTCTGATCTAAATAGCCAGTCAATCAAATACTGTGGTAAATTGTCTAGTAGTTTAGATGGAACATGCCTGTGCCTGTTAATGTGAGCTGTTCTCCTCTGAATAGAGAATTTAAAATGTTTTATTCAAAATCCCTTTGGATGCAAAGAGAAAAATAAGGTTATTTTTAAGTACTGATGTTGTTATAAATGTTAGACATTACTTTGTTTACTGAACAGACTTGTTCATACAAGAAGCAGCAGGCTGCTATTCTACTTTCCCTTAAATTGACGGCAAAACCCATTTTGACTTCAGAAGGCACAGGATCAAACCTATAGTCAAGGATTAGCAGCATTGGGACAAATCCCACAGTTCTTATTTCTCTCAGACAAGATTCCCATTGCCTGTAGGGTTTGGAGCACAAATGCTATAATTATGCTAGCTCTGTTTTTAAGTGATTCTGCCTTTTCAGTATACCAAATTCCATCTGTTATGGATGTGTGTAAAATACTACATGATATACGCTGTATAGAAGAACAGTATCTAACTGTCCTTTTACGGGCTTCAAAGACAGAAGGGAAACAGCATTACAATCTAGTGTGATGATCAGTAGGGTTCCTTATAAGTGAGGAAATGATATAGTGACAGTTTTAACTGGATATTCTGTTATGGTAATGAATTGTTAAAATAAATACGGGTTTTTGTTGATGTATTTGCATATATACAGGGAAGTCCACACAGTAGCAAAGCATTGTTCAGGTTGCAAAACTGAGCATTTCAAAGTTGTGTTTGTACATGTAACTACACCTCCTTGTAGCATATGCAGTATGATACAGTTTTTAATTGTGTAGTCACCTGACCCCCTTTTTGCCTCTCATCCTTGCTTTGTTCATTGTACACATCTTCACTGAATGAGAATTGCTTCATTCTGGTTGTTTAGTTTGTGGTCTTAAGCCACCTTTACTTTACAGTATTCAGACTCCTCTCTGGTAGCAGATTTTTTCATTGCCTCGTGCTCTTTCCAGTGACATTCCTGGTTATAGCATCACAGAGCTTCTCAAATATTAAGACATCTTCAGGGTACTGGCATGAGCGAAGACAGCATTATGATTCCTGTGAGGTAGCCCACAAATAAGATTTAAAAATAACTACAGTTCGAAGGTGTCTGTGTTAATCTCTTTGTAATAGGAGGTCATGCAGGAAAAACATTTCAAAAAGCTGGATTCGGGGACAGAACTGGAATAAAATTTCAGTTAACTTTCATTGAGATAAGCTAACATCCAGAACCAAGGTAAGCTGGACACTGTAAGGCTTTATTTGTCCCAAAGAGAAAGTACCATCTGCTTACTCCACTGTTGGCTTCGGTTACTTAGTGCGGGGTGTCCAAGATGATTCCTTATAGAATAAATCATACTAGCATACCTCTGACTGCACCATCCAGCTTCACTGTCTGGAATCAAAATATAAGCATCAAAAGCAGAAGAATTATTAGAATATGAATGCACAGATTGAACAGATGTGGTGACATAATTTAGTGTTGTCTCACTTGTTTCCCAATTCTGGGAATTTTAAATTTTCAAATTTTCAGGCTTTATTGTAAAAGTGTATTTCGTATTAAAAGTATGCATATCAGGGATGCATGTTTAAAGTACCTTTTCCTTGCACTTTTATGATGCATCTGTAATAGTTTTGGTTTTTTTCCACTGTTTCACAGTTGCAATGCATAGGAACAGTGCAGGAATTTTCCAAGTGATGGCAAGTTATGTAGTCAATTTCAGTCCTTGAAATTTGATTTTAATTTTCGAATACCAATCAGTAACTTGCTTGCTTGAAAGATACTTCTGCTACCATCTTTATTCTTCCACGCTGCAAACTCCAGCCTTATTTAATCAAGAGATGCGTCAGTGCAACTTCATCTTGGTGTGACAGACAGTTTTTTGCTGGGTTACTCTGTTGCTAGAGTTGTACATTAAATTTCTCTTTTGGGAAGTACTAGTTTAGAAAGTGGAAATCCAGAACACTTCAGTGCAAATGATAGATGAGTAATGAGGGAGGTACAAAAAAATACTCTTGATATTTGGAATGGTTGTTCATGAACTCTCTAGCGCTCTCTGGACACCGTGGAGGAATCTGTGCTGTCTTGCACTAGACCTTTGCACAGAATTGGAGAAATTGAAGGATACGCTTATTTTATATGAAGCTGTCTGCACAAGCTTTGTATTTTTTAATTTTTTCATAATTCATGTTTCTTCTAGATATTGGTATGTAAATCACAGAGGCATTAGGTGTATCTGTACAACCAGGACACAGGATTCTGAAAAAACATGGCAATTGATCTCTGAAAACCAGGAGTGTATGAATGCATGCTCCTATGAAAACCCCGAATTGCAAAAATTGTTTGTGGTGGGCTGTAGAGGCATTTGACAGATTACGTGCAAGTACATACATGTGTGTTTCATTATTTGATTGCCTTAAGAGACTGGTGTTTAAGTTGGCAGATCTACTTATTAAAAGCAAAGCTTGCTGGCTGGCAGCATTACAGAATGCCAGAAGGAAAAAGAGACCAAATGGTGAGAGAGAAAGAGAGAGAACATGTAATGTGCATAAAGCATGGAGAAGCTATAAAGAGAGCAGGGAAAAGTAGTTAAATGTGGTTCAAATTTGTTCTGTTGGGCTCAAGTTGATGGCCATTCAGAAGTAAAAGCATGAATTTCTCTAATTTCAAGATGAATTTAATATATTGAAAAATCTAGATTTTTCTGTCCTGTTAAATGTGATTTGGTCACCTGTTTGTAGCCTGTCAGAAATCTCTAATCCATGTGTATTTTCCTGTCTCAAATAAAAAGCAGCTTGCTTTGAAGCTTTACAAAACACCATCAGATCATGGTGTAAATGAACACTGTAACAACACCTGTAGCTTTGCTCTTGCTCTTATTAATAGCTTGATAAGAGACTACAGTAACTACAGTATTGAGTCTTAGTATGTCTTAAATTTCTGCATGTAATTTGAGGATGGGTAGCTATTGCGGGGGGGTGGGGGGATCCAGTTTTTGAATGTAATGGTTTAGTCCTTCCTCTTGGAAGCAAAAGCCAAACAAGTTGTGTATGTGTGTCTCCAGGTAGTCTATACCTGTGGCCTCACATTATCTTATTCCAGTCTGGTTGCTTCACAACATCAGGCAGCATAATTACGATATTCATTAATTCCTTTGCATTATTTATTCTTTACTGAATATCATTAGAATAACCAGCGGCTTTGTTTTGTCTCCCAAGACTTCTCAGTTTGAGAAGAATGTTTAAAATGTGGAAAGCTGACGTATAGTAAAATACAAGAAAAAGAAGCAGAATGGCTGATTCTCCCGAGAAATCCAGAAATATCCTGTTAAAAAACAAAAACAAAACAAGAAGTATTTCCCTTAAAACAAGACCTAGGTTTAGGTGGGATTTTGTATACTGATCTCCCTAAAAAGGGCTATTAGTGGCACAGTTACTGTGAAATATTAGAACCCTTTGGGAGGTGGCAGGCTCCTGTTTAGTAATCCTGAGTCCTAAAAGAATTACAGGCATACCTCATTTTATTGCGCTTTGCTTTATTGCACTTCACAGATATTGCAGTCTTTACAAATTGAAGGTTTGTGGCAACTCTGCATCGAGCTAGTCTGTTGGTCCCATTTTTCCAACAGCATGTGATCACTTTGTGTCTGTGTCACATTTTGGTAATTCTCACAATATTTCAAAATTTTTCATTATTATTATATCTGTTATGGTGATCTATGATCAGTGATCTTTGATGTTACTATTGTAATTGTTTTGAGGCACCACGAACCATGCCTCCATAAAATGGCAAACTTAATCGATAAATGTTGTGTGTTCTGGCTGTTCCGCTGACCAGCCGTTCCCCCCCGTCTCTCTTCCTCTCTTCGGGCCTCTCTATTCCCTGGGACACAGCAATATTGAAGTTAGGCCAATTAATAACCCTACAATGGCCTCTTAAGTGTTCAAGTGAAAGGAAGAGTCACATGTTTCTCATTTGCATCAAAACCTAGAAATGAGTAAGCTTAGTGAGGAAGGCCTGTCGAAAGCTGAGATGGGCCCAAAGTTAGGCATCTTGTGCCAAAGAGCCGAGTTGTGAATGCAAAGGAAAAGTTCTTGAAGGAGATTAAAAGTGTGACTCCAGTAAACACACGAATGATAAGAAAGTGAAACAACCATATTGCTGATATGGAGAAAGTTTTAGTGGTCTAGGTAGATGATCAAACCAGCCACAGCGTTCCCTTAAGCTAGAGCCTAATCCAGAGCAAGGCCCTAACTTTCTTCAATTCTGTGAAGGCTGAGAGAGGTGAGGAAGCTGCAGAAGAAAAGTTTGAAGCTAGCAGAGGTCAGTTCATGAGATTTAAGGAAAGAAGCAGTCTCCATAACATAAAAGTGCAAGGTGAAGCAGCAAGTGTTGATGTAGAAGCTGCAGCAAGTTATCCAGAAGATCTAGCCAAGATAATTGATGAAGCTGGCTACACTAAACAACAGATTTTTCAATGTAGACAAAGCAGCCTTATATTGGAAGAAGATGCCACCTAGGGCTTTCATAGCTAGAGAGGAGAAGTCAATGCAGGGTCTGAGAGGATTGACTCCAATTTTGAAAGAAGTTCTATTGTGGGTAAAATGCTTTCGATGCGGCAAATGTGGCCATGGTAATTTCTTACAATAAGACAACAATGAAGTTTGCTGCATCGATCGACTCTTCCTTTCACAAAGGCTTTCTCTGTAGTATGCAATGCTGTTTGATAGCATTTTACCCACAATAGAACTTCTTTCAAAATTGGAGTCAATCCTCTCAGACCCTGCATTGACTTCTCCTCTCTAGCTATGAAAGCCCTAGATGGCCTAATTTCAATATTGTTGTGTCTCAGGGAATAGGGAGGCAGATTATAGATATACAGATCACCATAACAGATATAATAATAATGAAAAATTTTGAAATATTGTGAGAATTACCAAAATGTGACACAGAGACACAAAGTGATCACATGCTGTTGGAAAAGTGGTGCTGCTGGACTTGCTTAATGCAGGGTTGCCACAAACCTTCAATTTGTAAAGATTGCAGTATCTGTGAAGCATACTAACATGAGGTATGCCTGTACATACCTGGTGTGTAGTGTATCAGTGGTTAGGTGAGCTATACCAACCGTCTGCTGTATCTACCATTTTTGAGGCGCTTTAAGTTTTAAAAGCCTTAGTAAAGTTCTCTGAAGATGCCAAAGATGAGCTAATTAAGATGCAAGTTTTTTCCAGCTGCATACATAAATTTGGAAGGGGAAAACTAAAAGGAGGCATAGCTAGAAAAATGCGTGTTCTGGTATAGCAGGCAAGTCAGTTGAACTACCCTTGAAAACAGAGACTCATAAGCCTGTTAGAAAAAAATCAGGTCAGTTTAAAGCAAATGCATTTCTCTTTCTTCTGTTCTCAACAGGGAATTAGTTTTTTTGGAACGATTCTCTATCTGTGAATCAAGTAAGCTATCCTCCTTCTTCCTGGCATGCCCCACATTTAAACAAACAAACGAAAAAATTTTTAAGAAGGTAGAAGAAAAAGAGGTGTTCCTATTTGGTAGGGTCAAATAAAGGTAACTCTGGTTCTTTCTTTTGGCAAAATGATGACCAAGGGATTCCTCTGGAGCACAGTAACAAAAACAGACATGTAAGAGTTCCTTTTTTTTTTTTTTTTTTTTCAGTAGGATAGCAGGAAAACAACCAGGATATATCTGGCCTTTTGACAGAATGGCAGTCAATCCAAGTCCTTGCTGGCCAGTGTGGAAGAAGGCATACTCCTTCCAGCCAGAAGCCTTTTGGCCTTACAAGCCTCCACCCGTTTCTTAGTGAGTCATAGCTGGAAGACCTTTTCACATGTTTTATCACATCTTATGCAAGTAGGGGATATTTTTTTACTCCTTTATTGTATCCTATAATCAACATTCTAAAACAACTAAGTGGTTATAGCTCCAAGCTCTCTCTTTCAGTGTGTGTATGTGTAGAAATACAGATAGTTGGACAGACAGATAACGCTATTATATTTTAAGATGTGGATGGGTAGGTTAGAAGACTGGCTAACTTTCTTGGCAAGAGCAGGATGGTGGTGGAAAAACTATATACGTGTGTGTGTATGACCAGTGGAAACTATGCTTGCAAGACTTAAATACACAGCAGATGAGTATTTCTTGGCATGCTTATTTATATACTTAGTACTCTCCTAAGTTCAGAGACAGTCAACTTAAGCACTGATCTTGCTCCCCATAAAGTTTCTACAGCGAAGCAGGAGAACATACATAGCAGTTCTCTTACTCTCCTTGGGGTAAAGTAGGCCACTGCAGGGGAGCTGCCCTGCAGCAGTACCAAAGAAGAAAAGAGGCTGGTCAGAGTTCTCCTTGCTCACCTCTGAGTCTTGTAAAGGACATAGAAGGAGCTCCCACCCCACCCCAGCGTCTTCCCTGGAACAGCAGCTTTTATTTGACCACCTGAATCACAAATCACAGGGAACACATTTTTGGTTTTTAACCAGTTGCATATTTTTTCTTTGCACAGCCACTGTCTGGTTTAGGCTTTCCAAGACCGTTTACAAAATATTTTTGTAGCTTTTTCAACTTCTCTATTCTTCCTCACTGCTTCACAAAATGTTGCTTATTTTTAAGAGATCTAAAAGTGTGTCCCATTTAGAGAGGGACACATTTTTCTTAGAGTTTCTTAGGGTCTAAACCAATTTAACACTGTAGGTTTGCACTGAAGTTGCAAAAAAATTTCTCTCAGAGTTCAAGTATTTATAATTAAGCTTCTCTCTAAGAGAAAGCCTTTTTCTATTGCTTTTGGTCTCCTTGCAAATGAGTACTTCCAAAGCAGACTGAAATGCTGTTCTATACTCTTTACCCTGACTTCAGTCAGGATTTGGCTTGCAGATGCTGATGTAAAAATGTAGCCAGTTTTTCATGCTAGCTTTTTGTTACACCATCTTTGTTGTTCTTTACAATTCTAATTTTTTAACACTTCCCATAAACAGATTTTTGTGCTATATGAATTTCTGCAATGCAGCGTGCAGGACAATACAGAAAGCGGGTTCTTTATCCAGTTCAAGTTAGTTGGCCAGCTGAGATCGTTAATGCTTTCAGCATGTAAAGTTCCATGAAATCAATTTACTGCTTTGACTGCTAAAATCTAAATTAGTTAGTTCAACAGCACAGTGTGAACAAACTTAACAGTGCTTTACGGAATAGATGACTTTTAAGTTCATGTAGTAGGTGCTGCACTTCATATTCCATAAGGCCCTTTTGGTATTGTATCTGGATAGTGTTAAAAGTTGGAATGAGAAATCAACACAATCAACATAGTGATACCACTATGTAGAGAAATCTAGGCAGCTGTATGATCAGGGTCAGAAAATTTATTACATACAAACTGAGAGTTTTCTTCTTTATCTGAAATTAAAGAAGGCAGTGGGATTAACTCCCTGTAGATCCAGTTCAGGAATTTCTTAATAATGTTGTTGTTTCTATATCTATGTCAGATCAGCCCATGGTTTAATGGCTGTAAGGATTAACCCATTTTTTGCTTTCTTGCAAGACTGCCTTTCAGCATTGCCCTATTTCTGTATTTCTGTTGCTGCATCTAGAGCCCCAAGCTGCTTTTGCTCTTTTCTTTTCTTTTCTTTTCTTTTCTTTTCTTTTCTTTTCTTTTCTTTTCTTTTCTTTTCTTTTTTCTTTTCTTTTCTTTTCTTTTCTTTTCAGACAAGAAAGACTTGATTTGAAATATGTCAGCTTGCGGAATAAAGAAAGCCTTTCTGATGCTGGATTGCAGTTAGCATTGTTTGCTTTTTTTTTTCTAGGTGACTGCTCTACACTCATTGTTTTTAACTTTCTGTGTGCTTATAAATGTTTCCCATAATTCCCAAAAGATGAAGGAGCTGTTTTGGCTTTTATCTGTCAGCAGCTTCTGCCAGTATTTTTATGTAAATCTTCCAGATCTAAACAACTTGACTTCTCAAACACAATAATGCACACTATCTTTTTCTTGCAGTAGTGAAGAGCTTATTCTTCCCCTCTAGATTGCTTGCCTGTGGATACTTTGACAGTGATGTGATTTTTTCCCCCCACTTATTCTGTCCTTAGCAAAAAGGTAGCAAAATAAAGTACTCTTGCAGAGCAGAGCAACTTACTCTCCCAAAGTTGTATGTGTTAAGATTATTGAATAAAAAGAGAATGGTTTAAAAGCTGCTTCTCAAGCAGAGTCAATATCAGAAACTCGTGATGGCTTTGCATAAGGAGGAACTTCATGGTCAGCACTGCTTCCTTTAAAAGATAGGCAGCTGTCTCTCTCTTAAGAGTGACGGAGGTTTCCAGAAACAGAAGACTGTATATTTTCCCATTTGCTAGGAAGAACTGGAGGACACATTTTGGAACAAAGTACTTTTGCATGAGAAGTTGGGTTGGAAAAGAGATAATCCAGGGACAGTTTGGAGGAATTTAGACATCCAGGTTTGAAGAGGAAAGTGAATAGAAGAATATGAATTTACTAGAAGACCATATGTCCTTTCACAGACTGAGTAAAGCTGAAGGTAATAAATACCTCAGCTACTTAACTGTCCCTTGAGAGCAGTGGACTTGCTGTGTGTTGATTGAAGCAGAGTAATTTAGTGGGAAAAATGCTTTATCAGAACGTGAAAAGAGGTGAAAGAACTGACATTACACCTTAGTTCTTAGTTGTCTTAAACTTTGAGTACTTGACACTGTGATCTTGATGTTCTTTTAATGTAGTTCTGTTTATTTGTCAATGTAGTATTCCATGTGTCAGACAGAGGGAGCTTTACTGCTTTTTTCTCAAAGAGTGACCGTGGTAAAATCCCATGTAAATGTATTAACAGTTTATATAGTCTGTTTAAAATAAAGTACACTTTTACTAGAGTTTTACTATTCATTTTTTAAAAAGGAATCTAGAGTGCAGAAGGAGTATTAGAGTATCATAACTTTAATATTTTAGGGAAAGATGAGGTAAAGTTTGTGGAAAGGTTAATAGAGCAACTGGTATCAATTCTAAGAGATTGCCTAGTTAATCATAAGACTGATAAGGGAGGCGTTGTTTGTACAGAACCTATTGCAAGTTCGTTTGATAAGGGTTTCTAGGTACTGCTACTGCAATCTGGATGTTTAATGACAATACTAACCCTGAAAGTTGCACAGGGAACCTGTTAAGTAGGTCACAAGGTGCAGCTGTCAGCAGAACGCGCCATTTGTCCTCACACCTACACTATCCACAGTACACTCGGATGTTCAGCATATAATATATTTGCCTTCTTCGCATCATTTATGGTTTTTGATACAAGACCGCTGCCAGAGGCTGGAATGTTAAGTCAGAGCCTTTGTTCTGCAGCAACCTTTTTCATTGCCGGTTGGTATCTGTGAAGGGAACTGGGCAGAACTGCTCAAACCTTTTCGGAGCTCAACTCATTTCTAACTGTGGAGCTGCCATCCAGGAGGAGGAGGGAATAATGTGCGCAAGCCTCATTTGGCAAAAAAGGCTATGTTTTGCAATTTACTGGGTCCAGCTCCATGGTTGTCCCTGTCCCTTCCCCCCCCTTACCGCTACCTCAGCCATCTTATCCTGGCTTGGGGGGGAATGCTGTAACTGGGTACCTACGCCACATTTTTATGGTAATCTGCTAATATCTCTCTGACCGAAAAGTGCTAGCTGGGAATCTGCAGACATCAACAGGAACTGAAGAGTAGATGTCAGCTTTTAAGATGTTTTCTTTCTCTGCCCTCAGAATCACACTCTGAGGACCACACCTGCTTGTTCCGTTTAGAGATGTTAACCTGATTTTCTATTTAAACAAATGCTAATTAGGAGTTGTGAGAATCTTGCCATCCGCTGTGCTCCTGCAGTCACTCAGGGCTTAGGGTGAGCTGTGAGAAATGAAGGACAGGATTGAAATTTGTATCGGCCTCCGAGCCCCTGAGACGTGTGGTAGCTCTGTAAGCCCTGCGGGGTGGCAGCCTGTGGATGGAGGTAAGGTGCACCTCCCATGCAGAGCCCCACTGGTGCTCGTGCCTGCCTGCTCCAGCTCCATGGCCAACCGTGTCCGTCCTGTGCGAGCTGCTGGTCCCCTCAGCTCGGCTTCCTGAGTGCCCTCCTCTACTTAGAAGCAGAAAGGCAGCTTTCAGTTTCTTCTTTTCTTTTTCTTGTGGTACTATTTTGGCTTGTCTCACAGCTCTTTGACAAAAAGTTGAATAAAAAAGTGTTTTTCCCTTCTCTTCCTTGATTTTTTTTCCTTTTTTTTTTCATGTAACAGTTTAAGTTAAACGTTATGTGTGGCATTAGAATGCAGTGTACTGCATGTAGGAATATATTGTACTTGGTTGATATTTTTTCATAAGCCTTGCAGTTTTTCCCCAGAACAGGGCTGCTTCTTTCTCTGATTATGTTCGTTGCATGCGTTCTGTAAGAAATACTAATAGGAAATAGTTGCAGCCATTTCAAATCCTAAATTCAGTTATAGTTTCAAAAAGGAGTATTACATAATCTCACCCATAGAGGGAAGCAGAATACTGTCATTACAACAGGCTTTTTAACTGCAGATTGCTTTTTAAAAATTATCTGTGCTTCAACTGAAGCCAACAAAAAACATCTGTTGTCTTATTTATAGCTCCTGTTTCTAAGAAGTATATTCTGTGGCAGATGAGAAAAGTGCCTGACAGCTCATAATTCATAAAGTTACTGAGGTTTAATCTGTTAGAATATTATGTACAGAATTCCACCCCAGTACGGGCTGTATCACTTCCCTTCCACAGAGGATAGAAACAGGGCTTTATGAAACATTAAATTAATAAGTGTGAAATGTGATTAGCAGACACTATTAGAAGTATCAAACTGTAATGAAGGAATATAGTATTCTACAGTGCTACTGTTGATTGGTGGTTTCATGCCAAATAAATATGTCTTATTTTGCTGCATATTTGTGCAGCTAAACTTTCCTCAAGTCAGACACATTCTTTTTTTTCCTTTCTTTCTCTCCGAACTTCCATTTTGTTTTGTTTTAGAATAATTCTTTTTGATGGTTAATGCAGCAGGTCTGTGACAAGCATTCATTTTTGTGTCAGAGAAAGGTAAAGAAAACCTAGATTTCTTTTTGAAGAATCAATACATTATAAAATGCAACTTTCAATATCAGATCAGAGTTTTCTGCTATCTATTGTTTATAGATTATTTTCTCATATTAATCTGTATTTGCCTTGGGTTGTTTCCCCTTCATTCATAGTTGCCCGTTACTCTCCTTAGCCCTTAAACGCAGCTGGTGCAAGGTTATATGTGGGGATGGGAGAAGAATTCTTTCTCACACCACCACCCCGCAACTTCCCGCATAATCACTGTACAGGTGGTACTTTATCAGTCAGATCATTCCTTGCATATTCGTGCTGATAACCTTGGAAAGTATCTAGGCATTTGTATTTGACCTTTCTCACAGCGTTAATTTTTACAGGTGACTATGTCTTTTTCCACATATTGTATGTAGCCAAGATAAAATGAAGTAACATTCAGATTTTATTCCAACCTTCATAGGTTCTGTGGGTTGGACTATAAATGGCCTAATCATAACATACGTATATTTGTCGTGTGGGAAAAATGACTGCATAACCTTATTCTGTAAGGTATCACAAATGTATACTATAACAATTTGCATATACTTTTTTGATTTTCTGCAAAAGATTAGTTTGAGATGCTTTTTTCAACTTTATAATTTATGTTGTAAGTACCTACCTCACACACAGGATTCTACAAATGCTCACTTTGCATTTTGGCCAGTATGTTGTGAATTGATTGACGTTCAGAAGGTTATGTTGATAAGGATTCCCCTCTTCCTGCAGTCATGATCTTTTGTAATAAGCCCCTTTGAAAAATTGTTATCATTCTGTATTACTGGTGTAGGACCACGGCAGAAATATGAATGCTTTAGAAAGCTATTTGAAGTCCAGAAACACATTTAATAGAGTACTGTTTATCCATGAGAGTTAATTGGTATCATTGAGATTCCCTAAGAAAGGTGTTGTGCTTTATTCAAATGTTTCTCCATTGCAGACGAAGGAAAAAGAGGACTGACAGTCTGATATGATAAATTATTTTTCCAGTTCAGAGCTGTATTTCCTGTTGTGGCTAAAATCCTCGGTGCACCATTAAAACTGAACATCTGAATGAAGTTGTCACTTTGTCCTCCAGCTCATAATGAAAACCTACTGATCGATGGAAGAAATAAACTGGGCTTGCTGCATGTTATTGAAGAATTTTCTGATGGGAATTTAGAATTAGCTGTATTTCCATCAAGCCTCCCAGTTGTACTCTAGTCATGTAAGGTCACCAGCAGACGTTATTTCTCCATTCCTTTTCATAGCTTTGGGATCATTCATATCCCAATAAATCTTGACTCGCAGACATTTTTCTGCCTAAATAAAAAGTGGGCTTTTTGTGAGCCCAAAGGCTGATAGCCTTGGTGGGCCAGACCGTTTCTTTATCTAGCACTAGGATATTCTTCTTCTCTCTTCATTTCTCCCTGATCTAGTCTCCTTTTGCTGCCAAGGCTTCTGTGGTATTCTGAGTCCACAGTCTGTCTGATTGATGACATCTGATAAAAATAAAAGACAAGTGATAGTAGACAGGCCCATTAAGCCATTCGTAATGAATGTGTCAGATTCACTGAAGCTTAAGCCTCCCTTTCATATTTTTCCACGAATAGTGTTACCTTTTACAATATTGCTAATGAAACAAATACTGGAGAAAGTAGTTGAACCCTGAACAGCTCTTCTTCCTGCTGGTTTAGTGATGAATTCTGCCTGTAGGAGAACTTAACTATAGCCTAAACCAAATCATCTTGGTCAAGAAGGGCATAAGGAGAATTTTTTTCCTCCTCCAACAGTTGTGGATAATTTTACTGGCTATTGCAGTGCTTGATTGTTCTGTGACACACAGTGACATTAACTTTTTTATCTTCACTCACCTTCTTGTCTTTCATCCTTGCCCAGTTAAAACACATTACTAAAAGCAGCTGGGCAGTTCTAAATACTTCATTTGTTTATTGTTTTGGTAAATATCATGAAGTGCTCTAAAATTACTAAAGCCAAGGCATAGTTATGGTCCTCAGATCTCAGAATGAACTTCTCTTTGGTATTTATTTGTAATACCAGATCCATCTTTTTTCTGTCTTAGTCTGGCATTGAACCCAAAGCTTAGATCTTTATGGAAGCTTTCTCTTGAACCCTGATAAAATGTGAAGTTTGTATCTAGTCTCTAAGAACTAAGGGAGGCTACAGTTCACTACTAGCAACAATACCAGCTGTTTTTTCACAAACAGCAAGATGATTTGAGCTGTTTGTTTAGGGCTTGGTGGTTTTTTTTTTTTTTTTTTTTTCTGTTTTATAATACTTTACTGGAATTTTCTGCAGAAAATTGTTCCTTCCTAAGAATATAAAGAAACATATAATGGACTGTGAAATGCCCTCTCAGTAGAAGTTACAAACTTTGTGTGAGTAAGGGTCTTTTCATTCTTTTATTATGGGCTATGGCCCTTCCTCCCCAGCTGACAAAACCAAGCGTGAGGGGGCAGTGAAGGTTTGGGCTGTACATCTGGAGCAGTCACCACCTGACAATCTCTGATAAGCATTGAGCCTCCTCTTTCATGCTTGCAGAGGAACCTCCTGGTGATTTCCCATGTTAAGGAATCTGAACTCTTGTTTGCACAGACACAGCTTTTGATGCGTTCTCAAAGTAGTCTTCTTCAATACTGCTGTCTCTCCGTTTTGGGGATTCTTAGCAGTAAGCCACTATGAGTAGTACACTGATTGCCTTGACTCCAACCACTGCCTGAAAGGCTGTGCAGGAATGCAAAACTACCCTTATTTCCAATGCGTATCTCCACTTGAACTTGACATTATATGCTGACAAGTGATTAAATTCAGCCATTATGAATTCTCATTTAAATTCAGTATCTACTTCAGGGAAGATGGATGATAATAGTGAAACATTGTTTGAATTTTTTACTCTACCCAGTATAATGTATAACTTCTTATTATAACAGCATTTGAAGCAAGAAGGAAAGGTCCTCTGTTTCCGAGGATTTTCAGTAGTAAGCATAGGGTTGAATTCTATGGAGATTCCACTGACCATTGGGCACACCTTGTCTTTCGTTATGCTACTGGTGATGCCACAGCAAAAGTACCATAGGCTTGTTGCTTCACAGTTTTGTTAGCTGAACTTGTTGGAGGCATTATCACAGCTTACCTGACAAGGACAGTTACTGTTGCCTTCTTCTTCTATGTTAATTAATATGTTAATGTTTGTTATACAGTTAATTTCAATGTTGGTCACACCATTCATGTTTGAACATGTTGTATGACTTTCATACAAGGATGGGTGCAAATCTATGAAGGCATAAGTCACTATGTTAGTGGATACAGTTACATACATAAAGAGCATATCTGCGTGCACATAAGCCAATTATGAACATCATAAGACCTGCCCTCTCAAATATTAGACTTTAATGCACAGCTGCGTTGTCGTCGATTGCAATATGTATGCATAACCTTAAATGCCCATTTTTTGAAAAAGGTGAAGAACATGCATGGAGATCTTGATTCAGAGCTAAATTCAAGTAATGTTAGTATATAGTTGCTGCAAAAATATTTAGAAATTGAACTCTTTTCCATGGTGTGTGTTGTTACATTTTAAATTATATCCTTTTTTATATATATTCATTTTCATTCTTCTTCCAGCAGTAATGAAAGATTTGGCTCAGAAACTTTGGAAGCCAAATTCCAGCTTTAAATTTCCACTTGTCGTTGCCAGGTACTAACTCCAAAATATCTCTTTTTACTGAGAAGCCTTCCAAAAGGTGCAGCTGTGTGCTGGTTTCATCTTGCACTTTGTAGCTGTGTTGGCAACCCTTAAACGTAAGGTATGCTCTCATCTCCCACACATTGCCGTTGCCTTAGTGCTGTTCAGGCCTGTCTGTATGAGGGAGAGTGGAGAGCTCGCAGATTGGAGGAACCCTGACTTGTGGTTCGTCGCATTGGTTCTCACTGTGGCAAGGTAAAAATAGAGCTAGTGGAAAATGCAGCTTTTACAATTTGTCATCAGAAGCTTCCTTACTATCTGGAGACCTATTCCCAGACTTGTGACTAGAAAGAAGACACGGAAACTGTATGACAGCTTTTCAGACCCTTAATCTTTTGGAGACGGTGGTATTTCCAAAAAATTGCAGGATTTCTTTGGGCGGGGGGGAAATGATTACTTTAAGTGAAAAACTGATACTGGATTGTAGCAAAGGGATCTCCAAAGTTGCTCAGATTCTTAAAGGTGGATTTGGTTCTCCAAACCTCTGTGCTGTGCTACAGCATGCTTCAAAGCAAAAGATACTTTTGAAATCAGGTACTAAATGCAGGTTGCATGTGGGATTTTATTCTCTTTCCTTTTACTAAAGGTGACATATACGAAAGGTTTTCTTTTCCTTCTGTAAATCTCTTAATATGCATGCTGTGTTTTCCTTCAGAACATCTAATCTAGAATCAGGACTTTCTTTAAGGATATCTTGTATTCTGGCTTCAGAAGTCAAATTGTTTTTTTTCCAAACTTAGTTGTAGTTTTCTTCAAGTTAGCCTCTGCCATTTCCTGTCAGCATTTTGAAAATGAAGGGCACTGTGCCCAAATTTCACTGACTTCTGTGTAAATGTTATAAACTGGCTTCAGTTCTACGAGTGCTCTTAAGTCTTTCTTCTGGCGGATGTGTGTTTCCTGAGGACTTAACTTTAAATGCCCATCATTTTCTATTTTGTGCAAAAGGTGGAAAGTTTAAAGTACAAATGGCACTATGATACTATGGATATTTTAAATAGGAAATGACAGTAATGAATAGGCAATCCTAAAATAGGTGGGAGGTTAAGTAATTTTAATTTGTTAATGGCATCTCCTAAATGCTTTTAAAGTGAGCATTTCTTCTTCAATATTGTTGAGCACTGTAATTAGATTTCTTAGTTGTACTGTTCTTTGATTACTGTGTGGAAGGTAAGTGTAGATTTTGTTATTGCCACGGTGTGTATGTCTATGTATTGTTTGGCTATAGAACTGCTACTTACTAGTATGCTTAGTATTAAAAGGCAGGTGAGTATCCTGAGTTTTTAGTCAAATTCGTAAGTATTTTATGGTTTACGTATTTACAAAATGGATTGTCATTTTTTCAAAGGCTCTGTTCATATCTAGAAGTTCACTAGTTTCTCTGGTAGATGGAAATTGCCTGTTTGGAGAAGAGGAATTGGATATAGGGAGGAAGGAAAGAAGTCAGAACTCCTGTGAATGCCCAGAATTTTAATATTTCTCCAGTTACATATTTTAGGGTAGGAGAGAAGTGTAGGAAATCTTTCATTTTAACCAATCTGAGGTTTGCTCTACATCCACATGGTCTGTTGACTTCCCTCCTCTGTCTAGTTCTCCTTCTCTCTCTTCTTTCCTCAGTGTCAGTTTAGACTCTTAGTTGCAGGCAGCCTCTCTGTGCAACTGAGATGAGCATTTTTGTTCAGAGATGATGCAGTTTCATCACTGCTACTTAAGGGGAGAAGGGCACTTCATATAACTAGCTACCTAAGGAGCAGAAAGTTATTTTCAGAAGTAAAATATTTAAACTCTGTTCTTAAAACCTACTGTTCCTTTGCTACCTTGTAAGGGATACATTTTATGCCTTTATCTTTCTGTGAGTCTATTAGTATCATAACATGAGTGTTTTCATAACATACCCTTTGTTATGACTCTGATTTGATCCTCTGATTTGATTCTTTCAATGGATTTGGCATTATCATAAGAGAGATTCGTAGTCTGGGGTCAAAAGGAACTATTTGAGCTGAATATTACAGATCAAATAGTCTCTGTTTCAGCATGTCTCAGCAGGGGCTGGACTACAGAGTCTTGCATTTGAGCCCAACTTGTGTTTGGTAAAGCAGAAATGGATATGAAGAGATTAAAAAAAATCTGTTCCTTCCATATGTAGTTTGTTCTGCATTAATAACTATATTTGGAGTTTGGCTGGTTGGCTAGCTCTTCATCTATTTAACACATGCTTTTAAGCATGTATTTAAGTTTCAATCAAAATGTTACACTGAGTCAAATATCTGTCAAAACTTCAGAGTTTATTATGATTACTCATTTGCATTTTTCAACTAACTATGATCCCATCAAGGAAGGAAGTAGTGTGGTTTTTAACAGGACCTATCCTCTCTGAACCTATGCAGACGAACCTTAGTAACAGTGCTGTCTTTTACTGCTTTATCATATGAGTCTAGTATGAGGTTTTCCATTATTTTGTCCAGGACTGATATTATAACTAGCATGTAGTCATCAGGGTCATCTTACTTGTCCTTTCAGAGTGTGGATAGAGCATTAAACCTCTTTTGATCCCCTGGAATTGCTCTGATTTTCCATGATTCATTAAAAAGTAACAGCAGTAGGCCAGAAATCTCCATAGGCAACTCTTTGGGGACTCCTGAATACTCATTTTCTGGGCCTCCTAAGTTAAAATTTTATGACTAACAGATGTTTTTTTAATGTCCTTCTTAGTTATGAATGGACTGGAAAGTATTTCATCATTATCATACCATCATTCTGCTTCTTTTTGCAAGGCACATGTCTCAATGTCCAGTATGTTCCACTTCCATTATTAGTTCATAATCATTATTTATTATCTTTAACTTCTCTCCTCAGTTTTCTGCACTTCCCAGCTTATTTTGTACTTTCCTTGCTATCTTTCCCATTTTTAAGTTGTTTGCATTTTTAAAAAGATATCTAATTGCTGCCTTCAAAATAGGGTGAATTGTCAGCCAAAATTTTTTTCTCACTTGCGATATGTTTAATTTTCTGGCTATCTAAAAGTTTTTCATTAAAAACTCTCTTATGTCTATTCATATTTTGCTCTTTTTCCTCCTAGTTATGCTCATGATTTTGTTCAGTTTCAATCTTCTAGAAATACAGTGTGTGCATATGCATGTACGTTTGTATACACATGCATGCACGTTTGTATACACACACATGCATGTATGCTTAAGAATGCTCTCTATTTGTGCAGGATGCATTTAATCAGGCAATGGTCACCATCCTCTAGGCAACTGGCAACTTCTATTTCAATGATTAAGCCAAGTTTATCAATCATAACCCATCAAAGTTTGCCAGATGTTTCTGGCAGCTGTTTAATAAGAATATCTGTATGTAAATGCTCTTGCTTTCTGAGAATTGAATAGGACTGATCTAAAACTTTGAAATAATTATTCTGCCAAAAGTAGTGCATTTAGAGATATATCGTGCCTCATATCACAGAGCCAGAACTTTCCTTTATACAGTATGTTCTTTCAGTGAAGAAACTGCATCGTGTGAAAACTGACTTTGTACAAAATCAGTATGCAGGTTTATCTGAAGCTCCAGGATGCTTCTTTCAGATCATCCCACTATTTATTCTTCACCAATCATTGTACAAAACAAATTTCTTTCCTCAAGAAAACTATATTGTTAATATTATTAAGATTGAAAAATGAAAACAAACTGAAATTATCACTGAGCTTTTGTATGAGTATAATACTTATTTCAACTGCTCTTTCAGGCCTTTGTAAATTTGTTTTACCAGGGAATCAACAGCTCCCAGATGGTGATGTGTTTAGCTCCCTCGTCTGGTGCATGCTGGATGTAAATGTTTCAGGACCAAAAAACTATTTTTCTCTTCCTTGCATTTTATTTCTGTTTTTTTCTATAGATTGCAAACTTTTATTGTATTTTTTTCCCTCTGGTAATATTAAGGGTGATTCTAGGAGTGAATTTGATCTCTAAAAGAAGATGCCATAAAAATGCAATTGTCATCATTTTTATTCAGCTTTTGATTAGTTGTATAGTGTTCTCATTTAGGCTTGACAAGTGGGATGTTTGCACTGTCGTTTACAGCTGATAAAATGAATTTGTTCAGTGCTTAAAAATTAACTGGTTGCATTATGTGTCATGGCTTTCATAAACGGATATCACTTTCAACTGTAGCTCGACTTATTTTTCTTATTTTTCTTTTACAGCTTTTTCACTTCCAGATCTTACGGAGCAGTTTTCACCTCCTGATGTTGCTCCTCCAATCCTTATCAAGATAGTGGAGACAATTGAAAAGAAAGGTAGGCTGAAGAATGGGCTAGCAAGGTTTTTGTTGCTTGTGTTAGCCAAGACAGCAGTCAGATTTAGAGCTGGTATCTCCCCTTCCTCGAGCTGCCAATGCATCACATTACTCAACTGATATGAAAATAACTTAATTTAAGGGTTATTGTGTTGGTTTCTGCTCAACAGAGGCTACTTGTATTATAGGAGCAATAACAAAGCTTACCCCAAATGACATTTAGTAACTTAACTAATATAAGTATTACTGAAAATGATGGAGAGGGGTTGGTTTTGCTTTTTTTTCCCAATAGATGAACACCTCAAGTTGCTCATGAAAACAGCATCATAACATTGAAATGAATACAAGGCTAAACAAGTAATGTGTTGCCCCAAGCAGAAAAAAAACTTAAGTATGGAAAAGTTACAAGGACTGTTTTTATACTTCAGGAGCAAGTTCTTTATTGCTGTTGTCTGCTGAGCCAGCCACTGTTAGTTGCATAGTTTTTGACTCTCCTGCTTTCCCTTGGTCATGCCTCTCCATCCTTTTGAGGCTCTCCCCTTTCTTCTACTGTGCCCAGTCCCTTTTGCCCTTTATCTCCTATCTCGGCTTCTCCGACAGGCAGTCCTCGTACGGTAAGGAGCTGCCCACAGGGTCCTGCTCATTCAGCAGGCTTACAGCCTGGGAGTGAGAGGGAAAGTTGTACTCTGATTCAGGCTGCTGTCCTTGGGACACAAGACCTCACATACTGCTGTGTAGGAGCTTGCTAATGTCAATGAGAGGGACTAGTGTTTAGTGATAGCTTGCATAAGCAACTACGGCTTCCAGGAAAGCCCACTGATACTGTTAAATCATCGATGTTCTGGATCCCTGGCTCTGCTCTCTTTCCATGTCTCGTTTGTTTTCTCTACAGCAGGGAAGTTGTAAACAATGCCTTTCACATAGGACATGAAAAAATTGTTTTGATGTCTATTATTCAGGTGGATTCTCAGACATATTATGTGACATATACAGACACAGTGATGTGACACACACCCTGCATGCACTGTGAGGTTTGGGGCTCTATAGATAGCAACCTAAGAGTTAACTGTGCTGTAGGAGGGCTGTCTGTCTCTGTTGACTAGGTAGGGTGCCAAAGGCGAGGCATGCTTGTAACTTACAATGCTCAGTTAAGTCCTCAAGCTAAGTAGGATGCGTCCAAGCTTTTGTCATGTCCCTCTCCCATTCCTGTGGTGGTGTGACTCAGGCTTCTCACCTCTTATGCAGGAGAGGTGAAACATCTGCCTTTTCTACATTTCTCTGTTGCCTTTTCTTATCCTGTTTGAAGACAATTGTGAGAGACCAACACTGTGAAATCCACTTAAAAGACCTGGTGTTTCCACCTAGCATATAGAGTGTACAGAAAGATCTGGGTGCTCCCATATTATTCTTGCAAGCTGTTTTCTTCCTGGGATATGTGTATCTGTTTCCTAGTTCTGGCCTTCTAAAGTCAGCTCATGGAGAGTTGTAAAGAACACATGGGTCTACCGGGATCTGTGATCCTTCTTGGCCAGCAGTTTCTGCAGACCCAGCAGTTAGCATGTACAAAGAGATATATTACTGCCCTAAAAAGCGATCACATTCAGTAGTTTAATACATTGTAGGAGAACGGTGGTGGGAGAATGTTGCTAATTTATACTGTTTTTGAAGAAAACAGAAGTATGTTGTTTCACAGCAGCAGTCACAGGAATATTAATGTATCCCATCAATTTTGTTTTGAAGGTCTGGAGTGTTCGACTTTGTATGGAACACAAGGCTCAAGCAACTCAGCAGAATTAAGACAAATTCTTGAATGTGGTAGGTATAGCTCTTCCTTAAAGCAGTAGTTATAGCTCTTCCTTAAAGCAGTAGATAGATAGATTTTGTGGTCAGATTGATCATGTTTTCTCTGCTCCCCTTCTCAGCCTATATATGATCTGGTTCTCAATGATACAGTATAAAAGCCCAATTTAAGGAAAAATCTTTGTAACTTCTAAAGTTAATATGAAAGGTATTTTTCACTAGTACAGGTTGTGCATTTTTCTCATGGCTCCATTGCTTGGTTCTTTTTCCAGGAATAATTATTTTAATCTTTTCTTTTTGTCATTTACTTGTTCAAGGACTAAAAATCTAGCTGTACAAAAAAAAGTTGTTTTGTTGAGAAGCAAGATAAAGATACACTATTGCTGTAAGGCTGCAGGTTAGTATTTTGTAAATGAATGGACAGTTTGTGTATGTACAGACATGCAGTTCTGTGCATGCATTTGTTTGTGCAGCCTTTCTGCTTCCTTTGGTCCAGTGACTGGAGAGGCAATAGCTGAACACTCCCTCTCTGGCACAAAGAAGATGGGGGAAGGGAAAGAAAAAGAACTGAAGTGATGTTGCTGCAGTAGGCAGAGTTCTCAGGTTTTGGACAGTAAAATGCAGCTACACTGCTACCACCACATACCTGTTCAACTTTTCTGATATGTACTTCTATTTTCTTTTAGTACGCTTTTTTTTCCTCCTTCATGCTGCAGTATAGTGGCATGAGAGCACTCAGCTGCACTGTGAGAGATCAGGAACTTTGCTGTTGCAGTGATAGTGCTTGACCACACCTTTGCAAGCCGACTTGGGGTGCGGGTGCGAGCTTCCGGTTGCATGAAAGAGCACGAAAATACAAGGGCTAGGAGATGAAACTGGTTACATGCAGTCTTGCCAAAGGGGCAAAGCAAGCAAACGCAAACCGTGAATTCAGCACTCTTCATTTTTAGTAACTGCAAGTGTTAACAAAATGAACTAGAAATGATATTTTGAGCTGACTGTTCCTTCAAATCAAAAGAGCATCCGGTCCTCTATGATTTTGGTGGGAGGGAAGAAGTGTATGTGTACAAGCGGGGAGAGGAGATATGCATGCGGTGCTAGCAGACAAAGCATTATTTTTAGTATTGTAATTGTATTTTTCAGTACAGATAAATCTAGATTTTTGAAGGCACCAATACAAATGTATCTCTTAACTTATCTGAATCCCTTGTTAAGTGTCTAAAGTGAAGTGCACTGTTATGAAAGGTTCATCTATCTCCTGAGATCAAGAATTTGTGGTTTATGTGTATTCTTATTTAAAAAGCAATTACGTTTGAGAAAATGAAAATAGGACTTTACCCTTTAGTAACACAGTATCTTTCTCTCTTCTTTTTGAGATAGGATCCGAGTCTTCCAGGACAAAGCCAGGATAGTGGGTCTGCAGACAGATGGATATAGATGGCTCTGATCTCCTCTGCCTACTCTCTGAGTTAGCAGAGTGCAAGTCAGTTTTGTTCTCAGAGTTGAGCTGCATTAGTGTGCTGTTGTGCTTATGGTCAAAATGTTCTGCATATTAATTGGATAACTGCCTATTAGCTTCAACACAGTGCTATCTGGCTCCAAAATCAAAGCTGACTTGCATCTGGCTAGCTCAGCAGACACGAGAGTTCAGATCTGTTTATGATGTTACACCCAAGGAGTTGTGGAGTACCAGAAGTTTATTCTTACTAAAGCATTGATTATAATAATCTGTGATATACTTCAGAGAATGGTTTGACACCAAGAGAACCAGAATTTAACTCAGTTTATGAAATAAAAAACATTCTGTGAGCCAGAGAACTAATGAAAACTATTTCCTGTAAATTTGTGGTTGGATTCTCTGATGCCTAGTTACTCTTGCAGCATTCATACCCATGCTGCAGTTTTTTAATTTCTGAGCCATTCGTAATGCCCACGTTCCTATGTGGATTCTTTGGTGTCTAATAAGGATTGAGTTCATACTGCAAGCTTTCCGTTGGGGAAAACAGGAAGGAGCAGCAGCAGCACTAAATGCCTCACTTGGTTGCCTTTTTTCACAGTACTTGTAGACACACCATATATCTGAGTCCTCTGTTGAGTTTGGTTCAAAATGGCCAAACAGGTTCAAGAGTTATTTTACAGGGGCTTGACTAGCCTAAAAAGTCAGTCAGCATTAATAACTCTAAATTCTTGTACCAAACATGGATTTTTCTGTAAATCATTAGGGTCTTTTCTGGACCAGTTTCATGTTTAAGAGGAAACACAATCTTACTTACACTAAGCAAGCATTTCTGAATTTGCGTATTTTTATTGCTGCTGATGATATTCAGCTAGTCCTGTATGTGACACTCTTAAACCTTAGCTCGACTCGTAACTATCCTGGAAGGACACCAGGCTTTACAAGAGAAATCATAACTGCTGCATAAAACACCAAACACCCAATTCTGCAAGTGCATATTTGTTTCCACTTACTGATATAAATATTTACAGATTTGGGGCCTCAATTTGTTAGTGTAGCTTCTAGTCATAAGAGAATTAGCTACTAGTAGAAAAGCTGCATTTGACCAAACCCTTGATTAATACTTCTTACACCAAATATTTACAGGTAAACGGACTTGTTAAAAATATTCTGATGTTCCATAACATTGTCAACATACAGCAAGTCACTACCATTACTATGAGTCTTAGTTCAGCCCTGCAAAGCATATGACTGGAGGCCACGTGTGGCTCCGGAAGCCATTTGGTCCATCAGATACCAAGAGAGCCTGTTCATTGTGTTGAGCACTGTATAGTCTTGATCTCAAATATGTGTCTTAGAGTATTTCTTAAGAGTTGTTCCCTGTAAACCAGATATAGGTCAGCAGATGTGGCTTGGTATAAAGTGCTAATATCATGAGCCTATATATTTTACCAGTTTCTAGTATCTGAAAAATATGTTGCTCTTTCCCTTTAGATGCCTCTTTGTTGGATTTAGAGACATTTGATGTGCACACTTTATCAGACGCTCTCAAGAGGTATCTCCTGGACCTGCCAAATCCCATCATTCCAGCAGCTGTTTACAGTGACATGATTTCTGCAGCTCAAGGTACGAATATCGAATATTTCAAACATCAAATGAAAAAGCTTTTGTTAGAATTCTGAGTATCCAGTGATTCAGCTGCTGCTTTGTCTCCCACAAAATATGTAGAGAATTCTGCACACCCTAGCAGAATCTCAGAAAAAATACATACATTCACTGATTTTAATGAAAGTTGCTTCAATTCAGATCTAGAGATGTATTATTTACTTCTCTATTTATGCAAACATAATGGAAAATATAAGGGTTAACAGTTCTCTGCCTTTTAAAAAGTAGAATGGCTGTAGAAGAAATGGGGGGGGGAATCAAGGACTTATCTGTATGCAGAAAGCTAATTTTTAACTTTTTATCAGTGCTGACAAAGTAAATGTATTAGAGGTCATGATGTTCTGCAGTACGCTGGGAGTTACAGATTATGAAGTGACAAATACATGCATATAAGATTCATCATCTACACAGTGGTCATTTTCAAGTAAGTGCAGCTTACAGGCTTTCAGCACATGGGCCAAGTATTCTGTTGTATGTCTCAGGACAGGATATTGTTACTGATAACCTTCAAAGTTAGAACAGCACCTGTGAGACTTATCTAGTGCATCTCAGAATTACCCAATCATGTGTGACGCTAAACATAAGACAGACTTCTACCAGTACACTCTGAACACATTGTGGTTTTTACCAAAATGCGTATCTGTTTCCATTTGACTTTTAAATACTTATTCTTTACTTTTCCCTGAGCATTTCACTTTTTTCAGAAGAAGAAAAGAGTCTTACGGCACTAATGAAGGACAGAATTTATTTATTTTTTTTCTGTAAAATTGATGCTTCCAAAGAAGTTATATGCAGTTTCATTTTACTGGTTGAATGTTCCTGTGCTGATATCAAGAGCCTTTTATCTGTTTGCTTGCAGAAGTGCAGAGCTCAGAGGAATATGCTCAGTTGCTGAAGAAACTCATCAGATCTCCAAATATACCTCCACAGTATTGGCTCACACTCCAATATTTGCTCAAACATTTCCTCAGACTTTGTCAAGCCTCCAGCAAAAATCTCTTGAATGCAAGGTCTCTAGCTGAAATTTTCAGCCCTCTGCTTTTCAAATTCCAGATAGCCAGGTATGTGGGACATCTTTATTATATTCTATATTGTAAACATGGGTTAGCTACATACAAAAGTAAGTTGAATAAACTACTTCTCTGACCTTACTTTTGCTGTGCTTTCTGGAGGGAATTTTTATAAATTTTTGCAATGCTTTTTGAGTAATACTAATGTAAACTTTTATACTTTCCCTGGTTCTTATTGTCTAATCCATCTCTTGCAGCTCTGATAATACTGAACACCACATAAAAATCTTAGAGGTTTTAATCACCAGTGAATGGAATGAGAGACAGCCTGTACCAGGTAAAAATTGTTTGTACTTTAAAAAGTTATATACGCTTGTTTTCTTAAATATTAAAAAATTCAACATAAGGACACTAAATGCTCTATTTTTTTTAAATTAAATTAACTTAATGCACAACCGCATAATTACAGAACTGTGTAGAAGTGGTTTATATGTGTGCAGCAATTGTTTTATAGGAAATTTTGCAGTAAAATCATTTAAGAATCCATAGTTTTTATACCCTTAGGACTTCTGCTGCTTTTTCATTAAGCATTGAATAGGAATTTGTGAACTTTTAATACCTGCAAACCAATAGAATGCATATAAGTGTGTAGGAAGGGGGAAATTCTGAAGATCTTACTTATCTCTCACTCTGTAGCCCCAGTCAAATTTTCTTGAAAATACTATATCCCACACAGATCATCTGAATAAATTAGGATTTGACTCTTTGTTTACTTATACATAATTTTTAATACAGACTCTCGAGAGTTTTATTTGTCAATATCAGTAAACAGCGCAGAAAATACTAACACCCTATTCAGGAAAATTAGATGACACTTTTTCTGACTCTATGAGTGTGCATTTAGTTTAGTCAACAAACCCACCTCTAATTTATGCAAAACCCCCAGTTTTTAAATCAAATATTTGGTATGAGCAAAGCAGGGTTGCCAACTGTGTGCAAAGGAAATTGTTAATGCAGGGGACTTTAGGTGGTAGCTTAAAGTAATCCTTTTTACAGCTTATTAGAAAGAATATCCTAACAAAGGCTAGGGCCTGGTGAACAGAGCATCAGGCATGTTGTAGCTCTCCCACCTCTCTATTAAAAGTACAAGGTAAAGTTCATGTCAGTAGGATTTGCAGGGCTGTTTAAGATTTGAAGAGCTAGAACACAGTAGCAGAAAAACAGTAGCAGAAGAACGCATTATTTCTCTTATTTTGAGTAGGAACACAGTATAATTCCCTTCATAAACTAATGAAAATCAATTTTAAATGGCTATGGTTTTTGCTCCTACTACTTGGAAGGATGTTCTAACCTCTCAGGCTATAGTAATTAGGAACCTTTTCCCAGTAATTAGTGTACATTTATTCTCAGCTAGTTTATACCTATTTGTTTTTGTTCAGTTTTCTCAAAATAGTCAAAGCAAGCATTTCTAGCACCACTGTATATTTTTTCTTCCTAACATTTCATAAAAAACGAGAGTCCAAACTTTTAATGCCTACTTGTCTTCTTTAACTAACAGTCAGCAAATAACTGCTTATTGTTAAAGAATGATTTTATCCTTGCCATAAGTTATAAGCCTTAAAAAAGCAAAATACATTACTGAATCATCTAATATTCTAAAGACTGTGATAATAGCACTTTCTGAAATGATATGTTTAAAAACACTTTTGGAAATGTAAGTTTACATAGCTTGAGGCAGTGGTAGAGTGAGGGGATACAGAGGTAGGGTTAAGAAGTGAGAATTTCTGAAGCTGCGCTTAAGAGATCAGTTAGCTGCATTTAGTCATGAGTTGCTTTATACTAGTAAAATATATAAGTGAAAGGTGTTGATGTCAGAACTGCCAATGAGGACAAGGAGTCTAGTCATCCTGAGAGTATCTTAATATCTGTTTCACTGGAGCCCTTGAAATGCAGCTATATCCATCAAACTTATGAACGAATTAATAATTTGTAATGCATTTGGTTGTTCTGAGAGTCTTTCTGGGATTTTTCATGTGATCCATTACAAAAAAAGAACTCCTTCCATGTGTATTTCAAGGTCCACTCTGGACAAGAGAATGTATTTTAGTAGAGCATTTGCACATTTATTAGTATGCTGAAAAAATTAGATGCAGATTTTCAAACTTTATAGCCTATAGTTAACTAGCATCTGCTCTAAGGCCTATAAAGCACTTGAATAGTTTTCAGAAGTTGAGTATTTACAGAATCTTAAATAATTTTTTACAGGATTGGGAATCAAATCTATTTTTCAGCTCCAAAATTAGTCATGTGATTGTCTAAAGTGCTGAGTTTTTATAGTTCTTATAGAAGACTGCGAGACTTGTTTTTCAAAATTATCAGCTCCAAGATTGTCATTTACAGGGGCATGACCTTCCATCAAAAATGTTTTGAGACATTATAATAAAGGAACAATCCTAGAAAAGATAACTTATTTCTCATTAAGTTCATAACTTAACGGGTTTTAAACAGAAAGAATCTTATTTGTTGAAAATAATTTAATGACAACTAAGTGATAACAGGTAAGCTAGTGCTGCCAGGTTTCTTTCCTTCTGATTGTTTTCTCATCGCATCACCCAATAATTATCCTTCTTGCTTCCAAACAGTAGAAAGTATGCAAATAGGACCAACATCCTAAGTTGGACATTTTATGGCTACAGTGATGCTATACACTCCATAGCGCAAAACCAGGAGTTATTGTTAGGCCCTTACTCGATTTTTTTGTTGCACAACTCTGGACTGATTTTTTCCTTGTCACAGTGTTCAATGGGAAACTATGCTTTTTTATGCGTGAATCAGAATACAGTCTAGTCCTGCACAAGAAGTTAAATTACTAAAGTTAAAGTCTGTAGTATGTGAAGACAAAATAATGTTGCAAGACAACTAGGATTATGAAAATGGTTGATGTTTTGAATAATCAGTAATAAGATCCATTTTCTGATTCCTGTCATTCTTTGTAGCTAATCAGTCAAAGACCCAATGGATGATTAGGCTTAGTGGACAAACTAGATGATTTAGCATCCCATTTTAACACTCCAACTTGATAAACAGCCACAGAAACATTAAAGAGTAATGCTGATTTTATAGTCAGAAACAAAGTACACATCTTCAAATATGCCATTTGAAGCAGTAGTATTAGAAGAAAAAAATCCTAATTATAACAGACTATACTTAACAGAATCTCACAGAACAGATTAAAGGTATGATGGTGTGTGTGCTTTTAGAAGTATACATTGAAAATGGGCTATGAGTTCTTTTTAGGCATACAGGGCTGGAAACTTTTTCAGTTCATTTTTGACGATTGTGAAGCAGCAGCAGGCCTCAGAGCCGTGCATGGGACCGTTTGGGGCATGGCCCACCAGCCAGCCAGTGCCCAGGGCCCCTGCCAGGCGGCTGTCGTGCGAGGCCAGTGCTAGCTCACGGCCAGCTGGCAGGTCACACAGGGAGAAGTGGGGAGATGGGTGGTTCGGGGCCGTTTTGGGGGAGAACACAGGGAAATCAGGGTCTTCTTGGGGGAGTGTTGAGGAGTGCAGAGTGGCCCATGGGTATGCGAGGCAAAGGTGTGTGTTATTGCAGGGAAGTAGAGAAGGAGGGGGGAAATGGTGGGTCTGGTGTGGGACTGCAGTGGCAATGCGGAGCCCCTGGGATGGTGGGAAGGAAGGGCTGTGGGGGACAGGAGGAGGTCTTGCAGCCACTGCGGCCACTTCCTATCTCATGGTGACAAAGTGAAGCCTCGATGGCTTGCGCACTAACTCAGGCTGAGCTGCTTCTTCTAGGCTGTCCATCACAGCTTATTCCTCCTTTCCAGGCCTGTAAACAACATTGTAAATAATGGCTCCAGCTGTAAAATACCACAGGTTTTAAGTGCGAAGAGGTAGGACTACTACTCACAGGATCCTAGGTAGAATAAGTGAAGTCATGAGCCTGCCTTATGCTTAACTGGTCACTTGGTGGTGGTTTGGGTGAGAGTCGTAGCAGCACAGCCAAAATGCAGACGCTTTGCTTTTAGCTGAACATAATATAGCAAGCTTGATAGAATAATAACCAAAGCAGGGGAAATGAAAGGCCAGTCCTGTTCCTCCTGAAATCTGCCCCAAAGCCCGCCTTGACTGCACTGGTCCGGATCAGCCGCAGTCCTGGCTTGCAGTGTCTCAGGGGCACAACAGAATATGTAAGAATGCTGTCCCTTATCAGGACTTTTTTTGCATAATTTCATAAGTCTGGCTGGATCGTCAGCCAGCGCTAAGAGGATTTTGTCATGTGCAGAGAACAGTCTGTCAAGGAAGAATTGATTTTGTACAGTGTATTGCGCATCTGCTCCTTACCCGGCAGAGGGCCCCCCTTCTAAGCTAATAAAAATCATGTGCTTTATACCTGATTTAACAGGGAACAAAATACGTTGTTAATAATCTCCAGCCCTAGCAATACTGAATTCTTGGTTTAGATTTTGGCAGTAGTGTATACTTTATGTTTCTCAATACCTAATTAAAAGTATTTGGGGAAACTGAAGTAACATGTATGGCATTGCTAGAAGTTTTTACAGATTAATATTATAAATGTGTGTGAGTGTATGTGTACGTATGTACATATACCTATACATATACATGCACACACACGTGCAAACCTCTCTATACCGATCAGTTCCTTGTCCTGCTTCATGCATCATTTTTAGAAAAAAAAATCCTTTATAGATCAGAAGGACGCTTTGAGTATGACGCAAAAAAGTAGTAGACCCCTGAGTTTCTGCAAATACAAATCTATAGATTTGATGAGCACCACTCAAGGTGGTGAATTCTTAAATTTAAATAAAAGTTAAGATGGGGCAATTGTGTGAAAATGCAGGTGTGTGCACATCAGTACCTTTTTTTGACCAGACATGTGATCCAACTCATTTTTGCACAGGGCACTGAGATCAGAAAGAAAAAAAAAAACCTCAGACTTAGGAACACCCTCAGTAGTTTCAAAAGCTTATCTTTTATCTCTGCGTAGGTATCAGTGCTTTTTAAAATAATAAACAATTAAGTGAACCAGAGTTTGTTTGTCATCATTAGCTGATTTCCTTACAGAATACACTTGTATACTGTGGTCCTATAAACCGAAAAGTGTTATCACCCCTTTTTGCAATTTCCAACGGTAAATAGGAGGCATATCAGTTACTGTCAAAAGTTGGACTTTTCTCCTGTGTACTGTCATTAGTTCAGAAACACAGCTTATGATCTCCGTTTGAAGTAGGTTGTACATTTATGACTATGGTGCTTTAAATGATATGTAGAACTGACAATTGTTTTAGTAGGCAAAGGCTCCTAAAACTAGAAAAGTAAAGAATTGTTATAGGTGAAACTATTCAATCAGCTATAAACCACTGAAAATATACTGCAGATACTTGGGATTTCGTTGTAAGGCACAAGCGGGTTTTGGTAGGTTTGGTATTTTGTACCACAGGATGATTTTGGTAAGTGGAGTGTTTGGGGAGGGAGGTGAAAACTTTGCGATACCCTTCCAGTAACATAAGGGAGTTGCAGCTGACCACCAGGAAGACAGCAGCTACTGGAGGTTCTCACTGCTTCCAACAAGAAGTCAGAAGAAAATATTGATCCGCTTCCTGCCTTTCTCTGAAAGGAACCGTTTGGTCTGCTTCTCCTTTCACTTTTGATTTTTTCCATGTAAGAGTGTAGCTGGTAAGAAAGTTAGCAGGTGTAGGCAGAGGGGAACAGGCTCTTCAGCTGGTGCTTCATTTCTTCAGCAAGTGATACTCCACCAAACACTACAGCAAGGGAATTACGTATGACCTAAAGTGCTCCGTCTCTGTACAGTCCCTTTTCCCACCTGCCTGACCAAGAAATGAAAAGAACAACCCTGAGGTCCTGGAAAACACCATGGATATGGACAGGTGTTTTTTCTAGTGTTTTTGGTTTATCTGAAATGGATGAAATGCCTCACCATTTCGTTTTAAGGGTCTTCAAGCAACACGTGTGTTTGTGACCTCGCATAAGTGCGTAGGAGGTGCTGCTGTGCTTGCAAGCAAGCTGCTTTGCACAGGGCTGTTCTGAGAGGTACAGCTCTTTTCAAGGAAGATTTTGATTCTACTTTTTTTCTGAACTAAGTTAGCCACTTCCTGTATTCGGCTGTTCATAGTGCTTTTCTCGACTTTAATATTGCACTCAGCAGCCAGTTACAGAGTCTATTTTAAGACCTCTTACAATGGTCTTCTCATTTACTGGGCTAAAATGAGAAAGTTCGTCCTGCATTGGCCACTTGTTCGCTGATTGACAACTTTTCCTTTGAATCTGGCTCCCCCTCCCCCACCTGAAATCCCTGGCTCAGCAAATATTTGAACCTGCCCAAGTTAATCATGAAACTGAGATCATTATCTGAGAGAGACGTGCAAGCTACTGAGGGTGGTTTCTTTCTTTTTTTTTTTTTTTTTTTTACAGTACTAAAGTCAGGTTCACTTTTTAATGATGAACCAGAGTAAGCGGATACCTTCTGCACAGTACAGAGCTTTGCGCAGTTGAGAACAGAGAGAAGGCTTGGATTTTCTGACTGCATGTTACAGCTTTTTTAGTGATTTTTATGAAGCATTGATTGGAAAGCATAGACTTTTTTTTCAGAATTATTTTTTGCTTAGTTGCTTCAGAGAAACTTCCTAATAAAAAGAGTTTTTTTCTTTTAGAAAGATTTCTGTAAGAGGAAACCACTTAATTTTTCAGGTTATTGGATTGTATTTTCAGGCTGTATTACAAGGGCGAGCAGTTGTGATGCATAATTTACAAAGTAAGTGATTTTGAATTTCTATGTGCTTTCTTCATCACCTTGTGGAAGTACTTTACTGTAACTGATTACCAGGTAGAGATTTCATGGTCTTAAGATATGCGAATGAAAGTCAAGTGCCTCAGTACCTCTCCAAGTTATGCAGAGGCAATGGAAAATCACCTGTCTGTCTCCTGCCTTTTCCTGCCTCAAAGTTGGGTTAGTTTGAGCTGAGCAGTAACCTGATTATACAAGTGTGCGCAGTCCAGAATTTGGCCACCACTGAAACCCTGGAGACTTATTTTTTCTGAAAGCCTTTATTCAATGGAATAAAAAAATCTTACTGATCCCTTGTTAAATTTAAATTCAGCAATATAGTCTTTGTCGGAAATCTTTTATAACCTAATTTAAGTAATTACTTTGGCAACTCAAGTGTTTGGGTAGCAGGTGGGCTAAACCTTCAAGTTCAGTGTTTGGACTTGTGTCTGGGATGGTCGTAAGTATCTTATTACACTTTGGAAATGGAAGGAATCTTTGGAACATGTCTACCTAAACAGGGAAGAGAAAATGAATTTAAACTTAACATATAAGCAAACTAGCATGTATTTTTTTGTTACTGTTGGTACTCCAGCCATGTTCTTACATGTTGATGCTTGTCTAAAGTGGGTGAGCTAGTGAGGGGCACAGAGGGAGGGTAGATATGTGTAAAATATTTGGGAAGGGTATAAATTGTGTTAATTTTTAATGAGTATTTGTGAGATAGAGCACATTTCAGCTGCACCAGGATTTCTTATGATGTAGGCGCTGATAGTTGCTACAGTTACTTTTTGTTGTGGTTATTTTTGGTATCTGGTTTTCTGCCCCCATAGATTATAGTGAATATAAAGCATTCAGATTGCTCTACATAGCATTCTGCTCTGGAATTGGTAGTATGTTCTGCACAGGTTTCTTCCAAGAGGTCTGAGAGTCACAGTCAATGATGGGGGGGAGTTAAGAAGGAATATTTCTAAATAGTAGGAGGATACCGATGAGATAAAGTCAAGTTAGGAAGAAGACACTGACAAGGACTCTTGCTTTTAAAAACAACGTGATAAATATCTCAATGAGAATAGGGTAGAGAAACAGTGTGAAAAGGCAGACTAAACCTTATTGTATCCTAACAGACTGGCTTTTTATGTTCAGCAAAATTATTATTCAAGATCTTTCTCAGTTCTGACTTTCTTCCGTGGTTTAGGAAAGTCTCGGTGACATCCTGAATGCAAGATTACAATATTTAATTTTTAGATTTCAAAATTAGTTACTCCAGATGATTACTATTGTATTGCATTACAAAATGATACAGATAAAAAAGATGTCTCTGTAATAAGTACATTTTATATAGTAATAGCAAATGTGTCAGACCTTTGTGTCCATAAAATTACAGAAATTTGTAAAATTTAAAAATATAATTAGCGTTTTACTATGTGGATATATGTATATGCATATACGTGTATGTATGTATATAATAGATATATACACACACATGGAGCCATGCTCTAATTCCCTTTCCCATCTTTGTATGTGTGCAGTAGGTGCACATGCTTATTAAAGCCTTCTGAATGGTAAACTTCATGCATCTGAGGAGGATAGTGAAACTGAGAAGTGACCTACCTATCTATAAACGGAGCTCCACTGCGTGTGCGTGTGCATGTGCTGTGTGCGCGCGTGTGTGGAAGTACGTGCTGCAGCATATCAGCCTTTTGTCATCCTGCCAGGATTGGACTGTACCATGCAGCAGAGAGTCAGGAAGATGAAATGGAGACGTGCGTGAGGGGAGCCCGCTCAGCTTTCTGCTTGTAATACCAGCTTTATCTTGCAGTTCTGCTAAATGTAGATTCTTTCTGAAACCGAAATTGTTTTAAGATTAATGTAGAACAAAATGATGAAACAGGAGTGGTCTGGTGACATTATTTTGACATGATTGGCTGAGGATTATGATGTAATAGGTTACAGTGCAGCCCCTTATAGGTTTTAAAATGAATTCCAAGACACCATTACAAAGAGAGCCTGACTCTTTTCTTATATCTGAGCTTACTCAGTGAAACTCATACAAATGTACAATACTGTTTGGAATATGGAAGAACTGGATATAGACTATCCTAAGACAGATATAAATTGTGGCACAGACTTGATGTTTTACATAGAAATGGATCCACCAGGTAAAGCTGCAGTCTTATTACAGAAGACTAATTCATTTTGGTCTTTACGATAGCTGCTGAAAAATCCTTAGTGGATATTTAAGATTTATTTACTTTGTCATTGATACAAATAGTTTTCCTTTTTCCTTTTTTTTTTTCATAGATTAGAATTAAATTGTATTTTAGTGCATGGTTATAGTAATTAGAATCATAACCTGTAGAAATACCTGTCTGCTTACTTAATTGAATTTTTCCTGAATTGACCTGTTTCTGCTTTGATTTTATTCTGTCATATGTAGCTCTAGCTCTGCTATTATATTCTAAAAATGTTGCATTTCTTTTATTATTGTGATTTTTGCTATCTCTGCACCACATTGTGGCTAAAAAGAGATACTGTAATAACACTTGTATTTCCTGAAACAGTGATTACAAATCATTGTTTTGGATTGTTTTAGGAAAAACAGATTTTAAAATGTAACCGTATTAATTGAATTCCTGATATCACATCATTTTATCATGTGGTATTAAAACAATTAAGCTGTCTTGTCATTCATTGCAATTATAAAAACATTCTCTTTTGTAGCCGGTCATGTTATACATAGAGGCAGGTTCGTAAGGAATGTTATACTTACTAGAGAACTAAAAGAGCTGGGTTGATTTTTAATCCTGATTGCAATGTAGTCCCCCTTGCTAGTAAGTCAGGAGTGCTGCAGTATCTTCTCTGGCACCCACTGGTATACGTATGCAGCTTTGACATTGAGAAAAGGGGATGTGGTTTTTAATCAGTCCTGGCATTTGGAACACAATTTATTCTGTAGAATGCTAAGATTAACACAAGGGATATATGGGTCACAGATGGGTTTCTTAAAGTGGTTTTCAGCAAATCGTTGCACAAAATGCTGAGTATCAGAGAAACCAAATTCTTCTTAAAACATACAGTACTGCTGTGGGTTTGCATTTTTTATTACCTAGCTGCTAGGTGAGAAAATAGCAACATTCCTCTAAGATCATTGCGTAGGAGGAAAAAAAGAAATTTTACATGTTTTGCTATTTATATACACCTGAAGACAGTGGAAGGAGGTAAAAACAAACTTCAGATTTTTTTTTTTCCAAATGCTTTCTTGACTCGGGGGGTGGTATGGTGTTGTTTTGCTTAAAATATGTTATTGCAAGAATAACATTTTTTGAAATAGTACATCTTTCTTGTTGAATTTTATTGTTTTCAGTAAAATATCTTGATTCTTCTATCACCTTTTAAAGACTGTTAGTAATGGAAAGCTATATTTTATAACCATTCATTTTTTCTCATTCATGTACGAAGGTATAATTTCAAGGTATATATGGTCAGGTTTTCAATGAGTTATAATCAACTTTTTCTCCTTTCATCTGCAGCACTGCCTCCCAAGCCACCAAAACCTAATACTGTAACTAACAACGGTATGAATAACAACATGTCATTACAAGATGCTGAATGGTACTGGGGAGATATCTCAAGGTAAATCAGCTAAAGATGTATATTTCCTATATTTCCTTTATACTCTTGCTATGTTATTTTATATATGTGTATTCTGTTTAAGTATAGAAAAATTATAGTTCTAAGAGCCAGTTTTATGATATTTTCCAACACAAACGTATCACAGTTGATTTTGTTCCAAACATGACTAAAAAGTTACTGGCAGTCAGTTAGAATGTAATATGTAAAATGATTTGGTGCTTGTTGTATTATTTTAAGACAGCTACGTGAAATGCTAGCATGAGAGGACAACACCAAGAAATAAGTATTTTCTTCTTTTCTTTCATCGAGAACCTCAGCTTCAGGCACAATAGTTAATAAATGAGACTAACAAATGCCATATATTAGCAACATTTTAAACTGTACTATATATAGGTACATTAGACCAGCACTGGCTTCTCCAATTGCTCAGGCTTGTATGAACAAGCAGAAAGACCTTTGCATTAATATTATTTTGTTCCAGCAGTAAGAGGATATTGAAGATACCATTTTTATATTCCATTTGTTCCCTAGCAATATTAAATAAGCTATTAAATAACTGTGTTTGTTTGTATGGAGATTGAGAAGGCTCTTAAAAAAACCCAATTATTTTAAAACAAAAAAAATGAGAGCATAGTGAGAGAAGAAATGAGTGAGAAGTAGCTGAAATGATTGGTTACTTTTGCTTTCATTTTAGAGAAGAAGTAAATGAGAAGCTTCGAGACACTGCTGATGGTACCTTTCTGGTACGAGATGCTTCAACCAAAATGCATGGGGACTACACCCTTACACTAAGGTAAGATAGTTATGCCAGGTCTATAATACTTGGCAGTATACATGCAATACTGAATTTAAAATACCACATTCTTTAGGCAATAGTATTTGAATTATGCCTGACTTTTCAACAAACTTTATTTGCAGGAAAGGAGGAAATAACAAATTAATCAAAATATTTCACCGAGATGGGAAATACGGCTTTTCTGACCCATTAACTTTCAACTCTGTGGTCGAGCTAATTAACCACTACCGGAATGAATCCCTAGCCCAGTATAATCCTAAACTGGACGTAAAATTACTGTATCCAGTATCTAAGTACCAGCAGGTAATTTGGTTTATTTTCTTTGTGCTCCACTTAAATACAGAGAAATTATTACAGCCTGAGGAGTCACTGATTATAAAGAACCTCACGTCTGTTAATATTTGAAAAAATAAAGTGGATATAAAGCTAGATTTTTTTTAAAAAAAACAACCCCACAAATTGCAAATAAATAATTAAAGCTTTAAATATTGTAGATACATCATTAAGAGATACTTATTATGTTAATAAATATCCCACTCATTAACAACGAAATATATAATTTTCAGTACAAAGCTGCACATTTGCAATGCAAAATTGTTTTTTGTCATTAATTTTATTTCTAATTTGCATATTATATGCATAGAGTATATGATATCTCCATATTGATAAGAGAGATACCACATTTTCCAGGTAAAATATTTGGGCATTTTTAAACAGTTTTATCCTGAAAATCTGTGCAGTGCAGTGTTTCTTTACTGAATATATTTCCTTTTTCTCATCCTCCCAGGATCAAGTAGTAAAAGAGGATAGTATTGAAGCAGTGGGAAAGAAATTACATGAATATAATACCCAGTTCCAAGAAAAAAGCCGAGAATATGACAGACTCTATGAAGACTATACAAGAACATCTCAGGTGAGCTACGTTTGAAACCAGACAGAGAGTGGAGGTCTTCTTCTGTGGTTTTAGAAGAATATTACTATAAATTTATACTGCCATCTTTGATAGCTGCCTTCTTCTCCTCCCTTCCTCCACCACTACCATCGCCTAAAAGAGGAAACGTGCTTGATGTGCTTGCTCAGTATAATGGAATTGCTTACTCATGTTTGAACCATCACCACCTGCAACCTAACCCCGTGGTTAAGTCTGACACCTGCATCTAAAGCAAGCTCAGAACTCCCTTGATTTAGCAACACTTCTGCACGCTGATCTCATCAGGTCAAGCTCAGGTTTTCAAGACATATCTGCAAGGGAACATTGTATTTTATTATCAGTTTTTGAAGGGGCTGGTTTCATCTACACAGAGCAGTGAGATGACGTGTAGATACAGTGCAGGGTTGAAAAGCTGCCTCTATGCTTCTTTCTGCTTAACCAATAATTAACCGGGTCTTGAAGTGCCAATGGAATTAGTGCTGTTCTACAGCCTCAGGATCAAGACGGCTTCCTACAATATACAGGAAATATGCCTGAAAATAACTGAAGCAAGGTGGAGGTATGCAGGCAACCTGAAAGTTGACTTAAAGACTTAGGTATCATCTAGCTATGTAGGGGCAGGAGGATGGGCTAGATGAATTCTTGAGATCTGTCCAGCGCTACATCTTATAATTCTATTTTAGAAATGCAGCTATACTTCTAAGGACATTAGTTGGTGCAGAGGGCAAAGTGCAGTGCCATAAGCCTCCAATCCTCACAAATAAAACTTATTTATACAAAACAAATATTGAAGCTAGGCCTTTGTCTAGCAGTTTGCCTTTCTTGGAAAGCTTCATCATGTTAGCAGTTTGCACAGGCCTGTTTTCTCTGTTTTGTAAGGCTCTGCAGACAGAAAGCATTCTTGGTAAAGGAATTGAAGCCATTCTGTTACAACATACTGAAGTCTTTCTGTGATACAGGCCAATAAATCATCCCTTCTGTTTGATAAGAAGTGTAATAACAATTATTTTATTTTCAGGAAATTCAAATGAAAAGAACAGCTATTGAAGCATTTAATGAAACAATAAAAATATTCGAAGAGCAGTGCCAGACACAAGAAAGATACAGTAAGGAATACATTGAAAAATTTAAACGTGAAGGAAATGAGAAGGAAATACAAAGGTCAGTATTTGTATTTGCACTTCAAATTGTATGTTTTTGAGGAAAGGAACAATGCCAAGTACAGATCTACCTAAAACTAAAGCACTTTGGCAAGTTTCCAGTTGTTCAGTTGTAAGCTAAGCAAGCCTTAGCTAGGGTAGATGTGAGTTTGCAAAATGTGCACCTACATCTGTTCTCTTAAACATCTACGTGAGAAAATGGCAGATAAAGTTGTGAATAAGACCTCATGATAATATAACCTACCAAATTATTCCATTCAGAATTATGCACAACTATGAAAAATTGAAGTCTCGAATAAGTGAAATTGTGGACAGCCGACGCAGATTAGAAGAGGATTTAAAGAAGCAAGCAGCTGAATATAGAGAGATAGACAAGCGTATGAACAGCATTAAGCCAGACCTCATACAGCTGAGGAAGACAAGAGACCAGTATTTGATGTAAGTACCATTATGAATTAATAAAACTATCTTTTAAAGTTTGTTTTTATTGGCATCCAGCTTCTCTGAATAACAATTATTTTTGTTTGTAATTTTTGTCCAGGTGGCTGACTCAAAAAGGTGTTCGGCAGAAGAAGCTAAATGAATGGCTGGGCAATGAAAATACAGAAGAGTGAGTATTAAAAGATTTAAATATTCCTGGTATTTCAATTCATCTTACACAATAATGAGACAAAGCATATTTAATTCCAGGACCACAAAGAGGAAATCTCAAGGCTAGGCATCCAGTAACAGTGTACACTGTTAACACATGGCAGCCTACATAATGCAAGTATTAGAAAGGACTCTATCTCACCCCATAGTGTTATCATTCAGAGAGCTGCATAATCAGGTCACTACAGCAAAGCCCTGGAACCTAACCAGTGTCTTTATTCTTACCAGTAAAGTGAAGATCATAAGGTGTTAGTATCTTGGAGGGGTGTTACGTGGATGGATAAATGTTCAGAAGGTCTCAGGCACAGGCAGGCTCTTTCCAAAGTTCAAGTGTTGGTATCATGGAGCCATCCAGTATAGTGGTATCAGAGTACTATATCACAGTGATAGCAGAGATGATAAAATTTGTATGTTGAAGAGTGGTTCTTCTCTGGTTTGTGGTGTAGTTAATTTTTCTGAGAAGTAGGAGCAGGATAGTATTCTGTCATTTGAGCAATTCAGCTTCATTTATGTTTTTGACTTGGACTTGGCCACTGCATAGGTATCACTTAATTCCTGAGCAAAAAGCAAAAGGCACCCAGTTGATCAGAATGTAGACCAAATGTAACCAAATGCAAACCATAAAATAATATCAAAAGTGACTTGAATTCACAGTTTAAAATACTAAAGAGAGAAGAAATGAACAAATATAAAAAAACAGAATGGTCTGAGTAAAAATCCATATCAACATTATCACCTATGTAGCTTCCTGTGCATACTTTTTACACTGTCTGGCTGAGTGACATATAGCAAAAACACCAGATTGACAATGACTGTTCTGTGGATTTGCATTCTGGCCTTGTCCACATTAGTAGTACATTTTAATTTGGTTTGGTTTACTGAGTCTCCTACTGTTATCCTGGAAATTGTGCCTTTCTGCTGTGGCTGCATTGGTAGAAGCAAGGTTATAAAAATGGCACAGACATTTTGAAGTCATGTTATTCACCCAGTCCTAGCACAGATCAAAGATAATATAATGGAGAATATGTAGCCACCTGTTTCCACTTGGTACTTCCATCAGTTAACCACTAGACAGAAAGAATAATTTAGCATTGCATCAAACTAGTAAGTGAATCTGTTTAAAGAAAATCTTTCTTTTCTTTTAAGTCTGTGACTGTCCTTGCCAGTGAATCTGATATATACTCAGGTTTCTGCTGACAAATTAAACTTTTGGAATTTGACTGTTTTCTAACATTATAAAGCAGAAAAAATCAGTATAGGGAGCAGCAGTAGAAAATAGCAATCCCTTTCTTTAGGTGCTGGTTGAAGACAGAGCCACTGCTGAACACATTTGAATATCTTGCAGGACAAAGGGGTGTGATGGGATAAGGGAGCTAGATGGAGTGTCATATGAAACAAAAGAACCCCCTCCTCTTTCTGAAAAATTGAATTCTGTGCGAGATTGCTGATTTCTGTAGACTTTTGAGAATCTTCAGAAATACAGAACTATGGATGAGTGGGAAGTCACGTTTTCTTAGAGGAACAAAAACTGATTAAATACCAGTTACAGAGAGAATACATGTATTTGCCAAACACACGCTGATTACAAACTGAATGGGAGAGGAAGGGCGCACCAGTATAGGCTACTGGACAAGTAGAGAGTCCTGGAGCTGCAGGATGTCAGTGCTGTCCACACAATCAATCTGGATACATCTTCTTTCATGGTGATCTTTAGCTTGGAGGGGTCTATTCAACTTTGAATTATCTTTATAGTTGGAGGCTGTTTTGGAAGAGAAAACTCTATATCATATACTCTTCTCATAATCTGGTTATAAGGAGAGAGACCACTCTATTATTTCACCCTTCCCATGTAGCCATCTCCCCTATGAGTAATTAATCTGTCTACCTGTAGCTGCTCATAGCTTTCCCAAGCAGCAGCTGTAGTCAATATACTGCATTATTTTTCACTGCTGACCAAGTATTCTGATTTGAAAATGAAGCTGACTTGGAAGGAATTGATTTCACTGGGCTTGCTACTTACCAAAACAGTGAGCAACAGTAGAAGTACCAAAGTGCTTATAGCAGATTCTGAAAGATAAAACAGCATCCTTTTATTTCTTTTTTCAGATTTACACAAGTATTTTTAAAAGAATCAAGGACCAGAGCTTACATTTTATTTTTACTCAGCAGTTGAAATGTTGCAGTATTACACGATTTACATCCCTGGTTTTACCAGGGAGGCATCCTACTAGCCATTGACTTACTTTTGTTCAAGTAGTGTGAAGGAGGAAGTAGTTTGCTCTTGGTTTTTGCTCTGTAACATGTTTCATACATGTATTTTGTCATATTTCAACAGCCAATACTCTATGGTAGAAGATGATGAGGACTTGCCCCATCATGATGAGAGAACATGGAATGTGGGAAATATCAATAGAAGCCAAGCTGAAAATCTGCTGCGGGGAAAGCGAGATGGAACATTCCTTGTCCGAGAGAGCAGCAAACAAGGCTGCTATGCTTGCTCTGTTGTGTATGTACCCTAATTTGTGAATGATGCAATCATCGTTTGAGGCCTACCTTGAGTGATGTGTACTTGAAATGCATGTATCCCATTGTATCTCTGGGCTTAGAAGCAGACTACCAAGCCCTGAGGCCAACCATTCTTGTTGCTGCGCCTCCTCCCTTTCCTGTATAGCTCAAACCTGTGGCACTCCCACAGATAAGCCTCATGGAGAAGAAGGGAAATTAGAGCATGGAATGTCTCCTTTATGTGCAGCTGTAGCATCCTGCCTGCCTACTGCCTTCCAAAGCTAACACAACATCTGGGAATTTTGGTTAAACCTAGACTTTTACTATTATGCCCATATAGAAGACAGGAATTCTACTTAGTGACTAGCACTGGAGGATTTTTTGCCAATACCTTATTTTCTAGCTAAACTTTACTGTACTGTCAAACTAAAAACTGCTTTTTGTTTTCCTTTTTAGGGTGGATGGAGAAGTAAAGCACTGTGTGATAAACAAAACACCTACTGGGTATGGATTTGCAGAGCCATATAACTTGTACAACTCGCTCAAAGAACTGGTGCTACATTATCAACACACATCACTTGTGCAGCACAATGACTCTCTCAATGTCACACTAGCCTACCCAGTATATGCACAGCAGAGGCGATGAAGATCTTAACACTCTGGGCTGTTTGGTTTTTTTTCTAAAGAAAAGATTTGACAACATCGAGGCCTCTGGAGAGAGAAGGCTCCTTTCAGCCTTACTCAAGAATTTGAGCTGCAGTATCAAAGCTATCTGTCTTCAGATGGGACTAGAGCTTTTCTTCACAACTGCAGTGGGAGAGATCACAGTATTAAGCTGTGAACGTATGTTTCTAATCTGAAGTGCTTTTTTTTTAATTAAGAAAAGAAAAACACCAGAGAGAGAAATCCTAACCTGATCTCCCTGCAGGGACATAGAGGCCTTTAACCATGGTGCTTGTTTACGACCACTTCTGAAGCTTTACCAGCTAGAACGTTGGATTCTGCAGACCCCAGGTGTAAGAGGTCTTTGTGATCCGGTTATCGGAATTTCTTGGTCATGACCTGGTTTGGAAATGGTGTTGCTGCACTCAGTGGATCCAGACACACAGCATTGTGGATTTTTTGGATTCCGGTGAAAGATATGTAGCAGAATGGCACTTTCATTTATAAGGGACACTTTAAAAGGACTTCAGTTACAGTATGTTGTTCAGAGGAATTGTAATAGCAAAGTGCCAGGAAGTGTTTTGTTTAGACATTTAAAAATCCTGTTTTAAGAATATATTTAAGACTGAAGAAAACAGGACTTTCAATGGCATACAGTATATAATAATGTAAATAGTATTGGATGACTAACTATCATTGATGGAAACTATCAATACCAAACTGCTTCTCTTTTCCCTTTTCTGTTTGCTGAAAGCTGAATCCTTAGACCATGCTATGCAATACTGAATTTTCTGTAGGCTTTAGTCTTGTCTCACGCGTATCTACAGGTTAAGCTTGTTTTTCTTTCTTCTTTCCTTGCCTTCTTTTTCTTTCTTTCTTTCTTTTGCCTGAGAATATTTTTCCTGATGATAATTTTTTGTTATTGATTTTGTTGGTTGTTTGTTTTTTTAAAAAGAAATGTACAGGAAGCCAGCAAGAGTTGGCTTCAGAATTAAAACTATGAAATATTTTACAGTTTTCTTTGTATAGAATATTGAGCTACTAGCTCAAAGTTTAAAAAGTTCATAATTTTTTTTGACTAAATATTTTGTTGGGCAGTGCCTGATAAGCTTCAAAGCTGCTTTATTCAATAAAAGTATATGAACATTACAAATTATCATTGAGTCCAACAATATTGTTTCAGAGATATCTTTAGAATATGGTACCGTGCTATGTTTGCTTCATGAAGCATTTTGAACTTCTGTCTTGATTGTCTTTGTATTTGGAAGAAGAAAAGTTGTATATCCTTTTCTGATAGTGACTGCAGAAAAAAACAAAGGAAAATTTGGCTATGAGGAGAGATAGTTTGAATTTCAGAATGAATCCACTCTTCATAGTAAATAAATGACATCTTGACCTACTGTGGCAGAATTTTTGTTAGCATGTCAAGTTATTTTCATTTCATATGAAGGAAGTTTCTCTAAAGTGTTGCCTAGGATTGTTTTTTGTATTAGTGTCGTGAAAAAAGCTCTCACCTTTGCTCAGAACAATTGGATACAACATAGAGCTAATTAAGATTGGAAAACCTTTGTTTGAAAAATATCATCAGGCTGTCATAATTAACATTTTGGATTTATTTTCATAAGCTTATGGACTGAGGCAATATCAAAGTGAACACTTTTACAATTCAGCACCAAAGACTTACAGAATTGTGGCTCCGTTAAAGGAAACAAATATATGAATCCCACTAACACAAACTTATTAGGAATTCTGGGGCTGTTCACTGTGGGTGGCTTGAAATGATTATTAATTTCCCTAACCACACTGGGTAAATTTGCACATTGAAAGCTGATAAAGTAATGGTGTTCAGAGAAATCTTGGAAAAGTTTTGACTAAGTGAAGATAAGAGTATATTCTTCCCTTGAGATGCAAGGGGAAAACCCATTACTATTAAAGGCAGTTGCATACGCAATCAAAAGAGTAAGACCCATGGAGTTCTCTCATAATAGCTCTGTTCTAGAAATATATGTGTTAAGACAAAGTATGCAGTACTTATTAAGCTATTGGAAATAATAGGAAATTTGCCAGTCACCAGTAGTTTTTTTATTATCTCTTAATTTTTACATTATCCCTTCATTTCTGATGCTGTAAGGCTTTTGTTTTTATTTGGATTTTGTGCTTTTTTTGGTGGGTTGTTCTTGCTTTCCTGTAGATGTATTTTCTTACTGAAACTTATATCAGGAAACAAGGTTCAATCAACATTAATATATCAAGGTAGTCATCACTTAAAAAATTATTCTGAATGTTTTTTTCTGGATAGAATTTTAGTCTTCATCTCTTCCCTTCCTCATTCTTCCCCAGTCAGGTCTCTCAGATGGGACCATGTGAATTTGATTTTCTAGTAACTGTCCTTTACTATTAAAAGCATCAACAGTTATGCTAGCATAACAGTCATACTATTGGGCTTTAAGTTACAAATTAGTTCAATATACAACAATTTAACACTTGTAGCAGTCCAAAATACTCTTCCTACATATATTAATTTTTGAAATTTTGAGTGTAAAATTCTACTTTTTTTCTCTATAAGAAAATTGTATGTAACCAGAATTGATGTTTCACTTAATATTTCTCAAGAAATTTTATAGTAGTTTTGGATCTAATTTGGATCTAATTTTCCTCATAGTAAGAAAATCTCTGCTATGTCAGTGGGCCATATTCTTAGCATGCCCAGCCCCTTATGGGATGCCATTTGTTCCTCTGTCGTGCCATACTACGTCACTCCATCTGTGGTTGTAGCAGAGAAAAACTGGTGCTTATGCAGATTTGGCACTTGCTTTTCTTCCATAAGCAACAGTGAGTCAAGCACTGTCTTGTGAGAATTAGTGCTTAGGGCTTCTTAAGGAGAAGTCCTGCCTACGCAGGGTCCGTGCAATGCACAAGGATCACTTAGACCCTCAGAGTGGGCATGCGAGGGAGTTCTGTAGTGTCCAGGCATTGGGTGGCCTCTGCATTTCCCTTCCTCCACAACACATGGCACTGCATCCTGCCAAAGGCCCTGTCCACTGCAGAGTTTTTTTCCTTAATATACCGTATTGCTCACTCCAGTTTTGATTTGATCTAAAACAAACTATTTATCTGGGAAAAAAAATATGTGAATATAACTGAAGAAACATGGTGCTTTTCTGTATTTCTATTGATACATAGTGTTTCCATCTAATATGATTCAGGGGTGGGATTTGGTTCAGTTTGTTTTTTTGGTTTGGGGATTTTTTTGTTTTATTTTAAATCCCTGAGTTACGCTGTACTGCAGCAGCGCTTTCACAAAGCTTTTGAAAGGTATGACGCATAGCACAGAGAACCTAGCACTCCCAAGCAATATGAGGAAAAATCATGCGAGTTTTTGATTTCTTTAATTTGAAATTTGGATTTGAGGGTTTGGGGGTGTGCATGGTTGTGTGCATATGCACACACACATGCGGTGTGTATGTATGAATTGATCCTAATATAGGCCCATTTGCACCAAACATAATCTTTTTGCTGACTTCAGTAAGTGACATCATTAACTTTGTTTACACACATACACACTAGATCTTAGTGGCTGCAGCATGTTTCCAAATACAGTTAAAAGGCTAAGTTTCTGTGGGTTTTTTTCTTTTTAAAGCTTTTCTGTATGGTTCACTTATCTAAGAAATCTTGTCAAACAATTTGTAAAACCAAATCTTCAAATTTTCTATTTGGTGTCAACTGTTCTGTAGTAAAGAAATGGCTTTGTCTTGTAATTGGCAATGAAATAATAATGCTTGGGAAAACCTTCAGATGCTTCTAATGGGGAAAACTTCTGCTGATTTTCACACAGTGCTTTTGCTATGCATGGTATTAAGTTGGGAAAGTGAATCCTGATATTATTTTTTTCAGGGTCACTTTAGAAATGGGCAGCTCAAAGCACAATGCCTCCCATGGGACAAGGTTCCAAAATGCAACGTTTTATGTAGAATAATCATGTATTTACTGCAGTAGAAGACTAAACTGGGCTGTGTGAGTTGGTAACGCTATATTGCACTTGTCCTGATGAGACTGCATTAGCTGCCCAAGATGCTGCTATTTTATTTTTATTCTTGTTTTAAAAATAAAGCTCTGTTCTGTTAAATGTGTTTAAAACATTAAGATTACTTTGTTTCAAAATGGTCTTTGAGGAGGTGGAGGGTAAGGTGGGTTGTAAATTGCCTTTACAAGGCAACAATGAAAACTTGCCTCCTTGAAATTTTGTTCAAGCTATAGAAATGATGGAGCTGTGTCTTGGTTTTAAGTTGCTTTAAAAATTGTACTAAGTCTTCAAGCAGAATAAAGGTTGTTTTGAAACTGCATTTCAGTTGTTGAGGCTTCAGTAAGAACTGAAACATTTATTCAACAGACTCCTTTGCTGACTCTTCCTATATATATATGCCCTACTTTAAAAATGAGACCCAAATGCCCATATTAGAGGGAACTAGAAAGCAAACAATTTCAGCTGAGTCACAGCCCTCCTATTTACTGAACTGAATGGGGTAGCTGAGTAGCTCCAAAACAGGCTCATGCCAAATAGTGTCAAAATAACAGTTCTCCTGATCTCATACCCCTGCAAAAGCGGTATCATAATAATGATCTATAAATCTGCCCTTTTACACTGCAGATAAAATTCTGGCTCTCCTGAAATCAATGCGAGTTTTGTCACTGATTTCCATGAAGCCAGCCTGTCACTCCTTGTATCCAAACATAATTTACCAGCTGCATGAATATATCTGATTGGGAAAACCAACATGAGAATGAAGAAGAGGGAGGAAGTGAGGGGGGACAGGGCAAGACTGAGTCTGAGCGCTGTTTTCTCCCACTCATTATTAGAATGCAATATCTTAATTTCTTCATTCCCATCTGTATTTTGCCTCAGGAGGGGTTATCCAGGGATGTCAGGCAGACAGTCTAGAAACAGAAAGAGATCCCTGTTCCAGCTCTAGCCAAAGTTTCCATTCCAAAATCTGCCCATATTTTGCTCACTGCAGTGACATAATACCCATGACTGGTATCTGGGCACCACAGAATAGTAGTAGTAAATTAATAATCACAGCACTGTCACTAGGCTTTAGAGGTTCTTATAAGAAATACATATTAAAAGCTACAATTAGAGGTTTGTTCCATTTAATATAAAGTGCTGTTAGATCTCAGATGAACATATTTCTTACAATTTTTCTCATTAGTAAACTGATTGTTTTAAATAGGCACTATTCTTTTAAATAGTTGAGCTCTTTTCTGCTCCCAGAAGATAGGTTTAGCAACACAGTGTCCTCTGCAGCCACAGAGCTCAACATCTAAAAATAAGGTTAGTTAGGTCATGAATCATACATCTTCCATCATCAGCTATTGGGAGAAATTATGACTGGTTGATCACAATCTGCAGAAATCTACAGACCAGCAAATTTCTGGCCTGTATCATACATTGTATAGAAATCATATTTGGCAGACAGTGGAAAAAATAGTTTGCAAAAATGTCATTCTATTTTTGTTGTCTGCAGACAAACACACTCCCACTTCTCTGCTTTCTTGCTAAGATTTGATGGTCATTTTTCACTGGTAATATGAAAAGCCACATTCAATTAAATTTATCTTTGTGCAGTCACAAGTGGATGTGATTTTTTTAAAGGCTTAGGAATGCTTTTTGTATTGTTTTCATCCCAAGTTGTTTGACTCGTGCTAAGTCATGTGTGCAAATAATTTCTCCACGCAGGTCCCTTTGTCTGAGCTGTGAAGCCAAAAGGGAAAGAGTCAGCGTCAGGCTGCTCGCTCTCAGCGTCTTCAGGCTTCGCTGAGAGACCAGGCGAAGGCTTTTCGCTGCTGAGGGCCGGACAGGCCGCGCGCTGAACCTGTGTGGCCGGGCAGCAGGGCGCTCTTCACGGGCAGAGGTCCCTGGGGAGCAAACAGGGCGGTGGTAGATGGGTGGTGCCCGCCACAGGGAGCAGGCGGCAGGCGGAGGCCGAGCCGTGGTGCGCCAGCAGTTGTGCACAGACCAACACCACGCGCTGCCTGCCTCCCAACACCCTTCACAGCTGCTCAGTGCAGTCTGTGAATGGCGGCCGTGTGATGACCGGCAAGTGGCAGCCAGCACGACATGGCGGACAGTCATGCGGGGCCTGGTGACAGCCCTCCCGTAGGCCCTGTGCGTCGCCTTGCTGCCAGCCAGCGCGACATGGCGGCAGGCAGGGGGAGGAGGAGGAGGAGAGCCTGGTGACAGCCCTCCCATAGGCCCTGTGCGTCCCCTCGCTGCCAGCCAGTGTGACATGGCAGCAGGCAGGGGGAGGAGGAGGAGGAGGGCCTGGTGGCAGCCCTCCCATAGGCCCTGTGCATCCCCTCACTGCCCCAACAGCCTCACGGGAGGATCCCCCTTATCTGCCGGGTTGTGAGCGTACTCCCAGGGCCCGCGGCAGTGATATGACACCTGAGCAGGCACCTCGAGATGGCTGCCTTCAGGGGACGCTTGTCATGTATTTCGAGGTCCCACCGCGTGCTGTACAAGCTGGGAGGGAGCCATCTTTGGGGTAGCGAGGTGGCTGCCTTCCTCTTCCTCCAATACCAGCGCTGTAGCAGGGACCTGCCACGGCTGCGGCCTGGGAGATTGGACTGAACAAAACAAGAGCAGCACAGGACCAGGCCCAGAGTGGATCTTCTGCCTCTCCATGGTGCTTGCGCCATGCGTCTGCCACAGGACCACCATCCAAAAATGGGCCCTATTTAGAATTTGGAAACTGAGGGTCTGGTAAACAAGGTGAAATCCTGTTTGCTTCCCTGGCTAGAAATAAGGGAATGAATAACCAGTTCTGCTTTTCCTGCAGGATGGACACTCAGGAAAGCAGGATTAGACGCAATTTCAGTCAGACTTTGGTTGCACAAAAGACACTAGGCCTTTCACAATGACTCTGACACAATGGAAAGCATTAATTGTGGGAGCTCCGCTGAGGACATAGTTCTGGTAAATCCTTTTTTCTAATCTCTTTGAGGACCTGTGTCCTCAAATGTGAAGACTGCCAAAAATAGAAACTCTGTGGGGACTTTCTGGATTCTGGGTAAACAGGTATCAATCAATCAACCACTATTCAAACTTTGGCTAATCTATGTGGAGACCAGAACTTTAACCTCCGAACAACAATCAGATAACCAGAAAAGTCCTGACAATTCTTTGAAAAATCAGAGTTTTTACCCTCTGCTGTGCCTAGACCATATTTCCTGCCAGAACTGTATTACAAGAACACTTCCTGCCTCCTTTCACCATTCTTTCTAGCATGAAGAAGTTACCTTTGCATAATAAAGGAGGAGGAGTTTAGGCAACTAATTTAAACGTGCAAATATTTCCAAATGAAAGATTTAACAGGTAGCACACAAAAGCATTTGAACTTGTCATCCTCAGGACTTTAAACAAATAATATTGACAAAACCAGACATGAATACAGTTTATTCAGATGATGGTTTCACTATCATGTCTCATATTGCTGAATCCTAAGAAAACTGTAGCTTCAGAAGAAAAACAACGAATCCATACCTAAGAACATTTCTTCCTCTACAAATGTTTTCTTTCTATATATGTTTTACTTTCTTTTCTCCACAAACCTTGTGCTTTGTGTAAAACAAATGTTCTGTGAAGGTTGCTGGATTATTTCCTCCTCTTTTTTTTTCTTCATATTACAAGTCACCTGAAGTACTTCTGCAGAACTGTCTACATGGAATTAGGTGAAACAGCCACACAGAGTCAACATTTTTTGTGAAAAAATGCCTAAAGGGAAATGAATGGTTGCTTTATGTGAGAGGGTGGTACATCACATTTGCCTTTCCAGTACCCAAGCAGCACTTCATGGTGATACTGGCTTTCTTTCTGTCCCCCAACCTGTCACTGCACCCAGGGGAATAAGACTTAAGCTCTTCCTATCTAAAAGCTTGCTATAGCAACTCTTAGCAGCTTATATGTTGTGAGGCTGATTGGGAGTAAAGACCCGAGAGAGCCTGAAATGAAAATATTGCAGGAATGCAAATCCAACAGCTGTCAGAGCTGGAGCCAGCCACAACACACCAGGGGGGCAGAGGTGAAGGGGACAGTCTTGCATCTCTCACTGCAGTGTCTGGGCAGGACACACACTGGAACATGCTGAAGCCAGAGATACAGGCGTCTTTCTCCTTTCCTGTGAAATCCATGCTGGATTAATATTCTGTTGGGTGACGGCTGCCACTTAAAAACAGCAACAATTTGTTTGCACATAACCTGCAACTCTCTCTCAACTCAAGCCTCCCTTTGGCTCTCCCCTGTTTCAGGAAGACTGAAATTGGACATTCTGAGGTGTGATTCATCTCACCTAACTTTAAGCACCTAAAAGAAAGGCTTATCATCTAAGACAGCTGGCAAAGCTCTCTTCACAGAGAGAGACAGGCAATTCCTCAGGGTGATTCACCCCACCTACCTTAGGCACTATTCTTAGGAAGGAGTGACTCATGCTCTGGAATCACTCCATTGACTGTAGAGGAAGCCTAGACAAGGGGCTTACACCAGACAAGTAACTTTAAGGTGGCTAAGTCAGATGAACTCAATCTCTTCCTTGCTGATAGTTCAGTTTTAATCCTTCTGATACTAGCTGTGATATCCTCTGCTCTTAGCCATAATAAGAAGGGACAATTAATTTGTGACAGGAAGTTCAGCTGGTTTCTAGAATTTGGATCTTTCATAATAACTCTGAAGATGGCAAAAAGGTTGGAAAACTTGCTGGGCCTTATTCTTCTCGGAGCTGTAATGCTGTGACTACGTGCAGAGGAAGCAGAACGGTACTGACAGCTTCTCTGCCTTCTGTTCTCTTCCATTGGCTTTGCAAGGGCCTAACCAACTGCCTGTCTATGTGGAAACTAGAGAGCTCTCTTCTGGGGAATAATCTGGCCTCTTGCCATCCATGTGATCAGCTGAAGAGACATGGATAAAGAAGATGTTGCTGGTCTCTCCAAGTGAGATCAGTTTGTTAATCACCACATCTGTATTTCCTTTCTTATCGAGGGGATACTTATGGAACTTGATTTTCTTTCCTTTCAGTCCATCCATAGCCAAGAACACAGGCTGGGATAGTAATGACAACAAAACCAAGAAAGGAATGACCTCAGTCATATTACCTCCCAGCCAGACTGAGCACTATCTCAAAATGGGAGCACTGTGTGAGATTCCCCATGCATCTACTACTTGGACAATTCAAGAAGGTGGCAGGTACAACAATATTTCCTGGGTGCAACACTGTATGCGTAGTACGGTTAAAATGAGCATTTTAGTGGAGAATGCTCTGCCATGAAAGGTCTGCAGACTGCCCTGGGAGTTTCCCTGTGCAGTGAAGCGGAAGGTGTGGCCTTGCAGAGCCTCAGGGACTTCAGCAGGTACAGTGACTTGTAGGGTCAGGGTCTAAGGCAGTAACAAAATTCTGGGGAGAAGCTTCAGAAGACTTCGGATGAAAGAGAAGAAGCTGTTACGCAAGTATCTGTTGCTCTACTGATAGCAGGCAATGTAAACAAGAAAACCGTGGACTGTCTAACAACCAACGAGCACCAGGAGTCCTTGAGATATGTGAACAAGATCTTCAAGATGGGTTCACAGTATTTCACTATTTTTTTGCTAGACAGTGTAAGCATTTGGACAACAGAACAATCCTCCTAGTCTTCAGGATCAGCTGAGATTCTCGTGTTTGGACTTTGAAAATGTGGTTGACTAGCATAAAATACATAGAAATGGGATGCATCCTTCTGGGTGGATTCTAAAAGCTGTTTTATGAGTTGGATCACAAGAAGCCTGCCATATCTCCAAAAGCTTGTCCTCTGGACAGCAGGTGAATAAATGTACACAACCACCCACTTGCGTGGCTGAGTATTTTGAGGAGGAAGGGAGGATAAACTGAGAAAAAAAGCACCGACTGGTGTACAAAGTTGTACGACTAAATAATGTTGATGTTTCAAAATCTTTTGATCTTCATTACTGATAGTATTATTATTAAAACTGAAATCTTGTCATGGTCTATTTCCCACAGTAATCTTGGCATTGACAGTAGAGCAAGGCCTCATCCCCAGTTCTTCAGTGGAGAAAATGCCTCTTATCTGGCGGGGCCACATGGGCTTCCAGCAGGGTGTGGCCAGAGGCTGCACTCAGCTTGTCTCTCCTCACTGCAAGTCATTTGAGGTTCGTGTGCACTCTCTTGGCCTGCTCTGTGTGGCAGATCCTGGGTAACGCTGTTTTAAAACAGCCATTTTCAGAGGAAGGGAAGGGAGGGGAGGGGAAGAGAAGGGAAGGGAGGGGAAGGGAGGGGAGGGGAAGGGAAGGGAAGGGAAAGGAAGGGAAGGGAAGGGAAGGGAAGGGAAGGGAAGGGAAGGGAAGAATTGCTATTAATTTCAACTTGTAATATACAGAAGAACACATCCTCTAACTGGACATGCCACCCTCCCCCTACTTTTTAAATTAATTTGTCCCTTGAAAATGGTGTGAAAATTGTGAAAAGTAACAACTGCCACAGGCTTCTTGAGAAATGCTGAGAAATCCATGTCAACACCTTAAGAAAGATGTAACCATTTTGCATAAGTGAAACAGACTGCTGTAGGAGTTTTCCAGAAAAGTTATTCTGGAGCTTGGGAAGCGAGTCTACCACAGCTCCATCACTGTGTCCCATCCTTATTGAATGTATCTATGACTTCTAGGTCAGATTTGCTTGGTTCATCTCCACTCAGAAACAAGGATTGGGGTCTTTTTGATTGTGTTCTAATCTTTCTACTCCTGTCACTCACAGGAGGACCAGCTGAAGTGGGCCAAAGCTGCTCCCACCCACACATCTGGTTCTTTTCAGTGGCAGCTAGGTTGCAGGGAAAGGTGGCAGCTAAGCTATGCCCTGATATGAACTCAAGATGTAGCTGAGGAACATGACTGAACTCAGAAACTCAAAGAAAGTGCTCCCATATTTGGTAGTGAATATGTAGCCTTTGCTACATATGCATGTCCAGGCCAAATTCAATATGTATGTTGTCTTCTTTGAGCTGCCATCTTTTTAGCTCACAAAAACACCAGCAGCAGTCAGGCAGCTGGTTTCTTCTGATTCATTTGAATATTTCAGTTCTGCTCTCTACAGTCTTGAAGCTGAACTAGGTGACTGTGGGCTCCCCAGCATAAAAATAATGGGTACCTGTGGCTATCAGTCCCACTAAATAGTTCACATCTGAAGTCTCTTGACAAGATTTCACCTCTTTAGCTTCTGAAGTGAACCTGGCTCTAGAGCTTTGAGAATTGGCTCCCACTTAGAGAGGGGGACCAAGAGACATGCAGGAAAATAACTTTGCTTCCAGTGTTTTCCTGAGCTCCCCTTTTTCAGTGGATCAGATTCATGGAAGATCTACTTGAGAGCAAGTGGATGGGGACAAGGCATAGAAATATGACAAGATTTTTAATGAGTGGCATTTTTATCCACAGATTCCTCTAAAACCGTGGATTTATTTATCTTTTGGCTCAGCATACAAGTACTGGAGTTGGTCAAGAATAGTTGAGCAAAGACAATTCTCATTAAAAAAACCTTGCCATCTGATATGAAACCCCCACATGGGCAACACTTTTTCACTGTTCAAAATGAAAAGCAGGACTCCACCTTCCATCTAAAATAGTTCATTGCATAACAGTGACCCTGCTAACAGTCACTTAGCATATGTTAACAGTCACTTAGCATATGTGAGGTCTAGGAGAGCCAAAGTCTCTGGTGAGCAGTGGTTGAAGTCAGGGATCTGGCATCCTAGGTGAGTGCTTCTCCCACCAGAGTAAAGAATTAGCTTCAATAGACTGGTGGTGTTTCACACTGTATAAACAAAAATATTCATTGAATTAAAGAAAACTGATTACTGTACCCAGTCGTTATGGTACTCACCAGAGACAAGAGAAGACTGAATTCACATCCCTCCTTCAATGATTATTCAATCTATATAGCATCAAGTCTCAAGCTTTCTGAAAACTAAGCACACTGTGTAGCTAGAGAGATGCTGTTGTTTTCCTCTAGTCAGTTTGATTTCTTAGTTCTTTACTGAGTATTACAGCTCAAGGAGTGGCATCTAGATCAGAATTACTTTAGGTCAATACTGACATTTCAAGGCCTAATTGGTCTGTGATGTGAGTCTGGCTTTGGATTCTAAAGGACCAAAAGCTGGGATTTTTTTCACCATGAGAAACCGTCTCATACAACTGAAGAAATCACAAAGCTTCTACTTTGAACAGAGCTAACTCAAAAACAGAACAGGAAACCAAGCCCAGCCAGATCTGACTGAGACCCAGAAACCAGACTGGACTGGTGTTTTCATAACTGTGCTTTATCCACCCAAAAATCAAAGGCATTTTAGATCCTCATTTTTGTTTTGGCCCATTTTTACTGAAAAGCTCAATAGTATCTAACCTTGTGGATCAGAAACACGAGCATGTGAACACAGCAGTAACAAGAGGGCCAATGAATGCATTAGAAGCTTATGTGGCTCTAAAATTGCATAACTAACAGTTAACTGTTTGCAAATGTCAAATCAAAAAAGAAAGACCTTTGCATCTTTAGTTTCAAAAGGAACCCCTCCCTCCAGATTACTCCAACCCCAGCACAAATTCATGCGAACTAGAAATGGACTAATACACATAGTGGGGCAGCGTCTGCCAAAAATCTCTTTAGGTTCACTGACCATCTAATGCCAGCACAAGAATCTCCCCTGAATTGTTTTCAGTCTCTATAGATAGATTTGGCTGCAATCCAGGTTACTATTTTAAATGTTAAATTAAAGTGATTAGCCTTGCACACCTGCTGCGCTAAAATATTTAATATTGGTTTCTGCTTTCTTACCAACATGTAAAAATGTGAATGAACAGAAATCACTAATCTAGCCTCCTAGTCTTAAAGACATACATGATCTGCTAAGGGAGCAAATGTTCTCCTACCATTTCCATGGGAGCACAATCAAAGTGCAAAAAACTTGGGTGAGTGATAGAATTACACCAAGGGTATTCATTAGAGAAGGTTCAGTGGAAGAGTCACATTAAAACTTCACTCAGATAATTCCTTTTGGAGGGCATTGGAGGAGCAGCTGTTCAAATGCTGTTCAACCAGCAAAATGGTGATCTTATCCACCGAGCAATTTATTTGTCAGCTTTTTCAATAATTTATCTAGCACTGATGATATTGCATTTGTAAGTAAGAAAGTGTAAATTATTATTTTTTAATTTTGCTGCCACATGCTCCTGGGGAGAGCTTTTGTACTAGTGTCATAGAAGCATGTTCCCGTTGTGTGCCTGACTGTATGCTTCCAGTTAGCTGAATGATATTTGCAATGGAAAATAGAACTTGTAATTCCCAATTAGAGACCTTGACTATTCTTAGAGATGATTGAGTTTTTTCAGTTCTTTGCCCATCAAATCTGAGGTATAAATTTTGCTTTAATATCATTCCCACAGTGATGTCCTTGAGATTTAGGTTTGGGGATTTATTATATTATTTTTTAGTGTTTTTTTTGCATTTTCACCTTCCCACCCAAACAATAAGCTATGGGAAGAGAGCGAGGGCAGGCAAATTGGTAGTCTAATCAGATGGTTGGCTTACCTGGCCATCAGCAGTCACTTTAAGGATGAGACGAGGAGTTGATATCAGGACAAATTCACAGGGACTTGTGAAAAGATATTTTTGGGGGGGTCAGCTGGATGAGAAAGGTTCATCTCTCTTTGTCTCTTTTTCATTGTGGGGATAGTGGGGAGTGGGAGGAGGAAGTGGTTTTTTCGTTAGTGGTAAGGGCAGAGGGAGGTGTCCATTTCCTCTTATAAAAATATAGAGTATAAAGGGGTTTTTGGGGGAGGTAGACAGACATATGGGACAAGTCAGTAAATAACTGACCCTGCTGCAGCAACCGCTTGCACCATAAGCACAAGCAGTCAGACGTCTCATACCTAACTTCTTTCTCATATTCTACAAGTTAGAAGTGGAAATTCACACCTCAGTCTGTTGCTTTATCAAACAAAAATCTGTGAGAAAGCCCTGATATAATACCCAACCTGAAGAAGTTCAGTTCAGCAATTAGTAAGCAACTCAGCTGTTCTAAAGATAGTGAAAATCTTAGACTACATATGGTTGTGGTCTCACCCATTTGGAAAAGCAGGTAATAAAATGAGCAAAGGTACCAAAGATGGTTGCGGATGTGGAGTGAGTCTTCCCCCACTGAGGGGGGAGATTAGCAAGACTAGGGTGCTTTGGTTTGGAAAAGATGCTGATGAGGGGATGTGATAGAAGTACACCCGCTTCTGCAAGGCACAGAGAAGGCAAATAGACAAAGTTTAGTTATTGCCTCTCAGTACACAAAAGCCAAGGGCATCAAAAGAACTTAACTGGTGGTTGATTTAGAACAAATGAATACAAATAATACACAACTGAACTGTGAAACTCTTTGACCTGGGAAGCTGCAAAGACTGAAGAGTGATTAGACAAATTCATGGCAGTCAAATCCATCAGGACTACTGAACAAAAGTCTGCAGCTGCAACTGCCATGCAGTAAAATCTTTAAACTGCAAGTAGCTGGAAGCTGAGCTACAGTCAAGAGAAGTGTTAGGGTGCACAATATAGTTATACTTATTTTTCAGATAATCTGCTACTGGCCACAGTTGGAGACAGAGTATTAAAACACATTGACCACTGATTCAATACATATACAGCCTTCTTTGTGTTTTTATATTGTGTTTCTCTGCACTCTTTGAGAACTGAAGCCATAATGAAACAGGAAACTATTATCTGGGGACTAACAGATTATCTGAAAAAATGCTACTGAGATAATTTAGACCTGGAGTATGAATTTGTTATGGATTTTGGGGTTGGGCTCATTATAACTTCAGCTGCAATGTTCAGCTCCACATCCTTTCTTACACTTCTGTATTCCAAAGTGTGGTATGTTTCTCTGCTTTGGCTTTTCTTCCAGGACTCTGATTCACTCAACTTTCATGAATATTACTTTTTCTTTTTTTTTAAAGTCTCCAGGAGCTCATGCCTGATCTAATAGAAGGTTTTGGAAAATCTGGCAGAACTCCATCTCCACAGGAGGATGTGAGATTCACATTTAAACTTTGGAGTGTACCATACCATAACTACATGTACTAAAATTACACCAAGTATTAGTCAACACAAACAAGTAAGAGGATATTCTTGCTGTGTCGTTGTGACCTTTTGCTTCTAAGGTAAATGTAAGCTTAATTTCTAGTATTTCTCAGCTTTTACAGACACATTCTAAGAGGCTCAGTTTTAAACAAGATTAAACATGTTCACAGCTGAAATCTAAATGGGTTCTGCATCCCTGTTGAAATGTTCTGCTTAAATGTTTGATCCTTAATGCAGTCTATACTTTGCCCACAGCAAATGTTCCTCCCAGCTGCTGTTCTTCCCATTAACAGAAAGGGGAAGAAGAATTAAGGTACTGCTCTATCCAAACAAGTTGAAGCCAAGAGTTCAGTAGCTGCCACTCAGTATGCAGTAGCCTGTAATATTCAGGACTCATGTTGCATGAAAATAGCATTTGCTTTGTTAAAAATATTTTCCTGATCAGTTAGTCCTTCTAATTTCCAGACATTCAGCTAAGGCTTTCCCCTCCCTTTCGTTTTGGAAAATCATCTCCAAAACAGATGAAAAATGAAGATTTTTTTCATTATTACCCAGTGTTTTGTTATAAAGGGAAGTTTCATCTTGGATTGAAAGAAGGGAATACAAGAGCCCTAGAATCATGCCAGATTATGTCCATTCATCCCTGAATTATCACGGGTCAGTCATTACATGTCGATCTGATATATTTCTGAATTTGTATTTCTTCCTGCCATTTGTCTGTTTTGTCATTCTGAATTACTTGAACAAGTACTAGCAGAGTGGAACCTCTTTCTATTTCCAAACACTGCAAATGAAAAAACAAATACACCTTTCAGCTGAAGACAGTGATAATCCAAATTTTTCCTCCAGCTTTGAAATAAAGAGCCATGCTGGATCCACACTATACTATTCTAGGTCATTCTCAAGGCAAGTATTTCAATTCCTGTTCAGTGATAAATGAGGAAGCAACTGGAATTCATTCCAGCCACTAGCTGAAGCTCTGTAAAAGCAGAGACTACGTAACATGGGTCTGATCTACTTTGTTCCACTCCTTGATTCTTCAGGTTCGTTCAGTAGCCTCAGAGCATTTTACTTCATTTCAGGTCTTATGAGAGAAAAAGGGATAGCTGGCAGGAGACTATGCAAAAGCCCCGTGCCTGTCAGGCTGTTCATGGGAGCCTCACCTGCCATTCTCATCAGCTTCTTTCTTCAATACAGATTGTCCTGGGGAGAAGTGGGCACAATTCACCTGCAACAGTTTTCTTACAACGATAGTAAATTCCTCTTTCCCTAGGAATGTGTGGATTCCTCGCAGATTCTTTTTTGCTTTTTGTTTTTTCTTTTCATGTGGCCATCTGACTACTACGACTGACTAATGCAGTGTGTTGGCAAACACATTGAGCAGGGAATTTGTGTAACTGTATGTTAAATTACCCAGTGCAAGCTTGTCATTGCAATTGGTCACATTCCTTCTTTCTCTCTGTCTCAGCAAAGCCTTATCTCTACAGCTTGCTGCCATAAGCTGCTTTGAGGTGGCAAGGGAGGGCATGAGACAACACTCAATCTATATGAAATAAAAAGTGAGAAATTAGAAACAAAAAAGTAGGAAAAAAACCCAGAAAGTTAATGGGAGCAAGTTCCACAGGCTCTATGATGATCAAACATCAACCTTTAGTGTCTGGGAGAAATGAGCAAAGACACAGCACTTCTGGAGGAGCATTGTAATGTTCTAACTATATGCTAAGCTCACAAACCAGTATCACTACCAAATCCAATCAACACCAGTCTCCTTTGTGGGAGTTGTTCTCCCTTGTAGAAATAATTAAATATCCACAGGTCCAAGAGCAAGCACAAGCAATTAGGAGGGATACAGTGGCCCAGTGGCTGGATCTCTCACTGGGGATATGGGAGAACAAGGTTGAAGATCCTGCTCCAATGTCCACTTAATTATTTATATACACTAATAGAACACTACACTAAATACACTAATATGCCCTATTTATCTACCTTAATAGCCCTAACAAGAGATCTCATTTAAAAGACTCCTGTTCTGAGTACCTATTAGCATCATGGTGAGAGCACTCCACTATACTGTAGAAAAAGATGCTTTTTATTCTTAAACAAACTCAGAGACAGAAACTCATTAGTAATTAGCCATTCTCGTGAGTAGAAGACCGGCCTCCCTTCCCCTTGGGTTTTCTCCCACTGAACAACAGGAACATTATTTATATATCATTTACTTTGATGAAAGAAGAAAGCAGTTGCCTGCCACTAATGTGGCAAAAATGCTGCATCCCAGCTGGAGGGTTGCCTCAGCTTGGTGGGTACCTTTCCAGTGATGTCTGGCAGATAGGAGGCCAAGAACTGTTGTAAATGGAAATTGAAATCATCTGAAACAGGCTTTGCTTGTGGAGCCCTTCAGCGGTGTGGCATTGCCTTGTCTTGTCTACCTCAAGGCAAATCAACCCCAAGAGGGAATGCTGAAGACTTTAAAAGCTCAGGGTCAGAATGCAGGGAACAAGAGCCCTGGCCCCAGAATTGAGCCTGTGGAGGAGAATTTGTTACAAATCAGCTTAGCTAAGAAACAATTTTTTGAGGATTACTGAGAGAACAGCTAACAGCAGGATAATTTGATTAGAGACATGGAATTAGATGAAGGAATGGCTTAAAATAAACTGCTTAGATATTTTAAAGCTATGAGTAATAGGAAAGACTGGGAGAGTGATCTAGATGTTTTTTGGTTAGATTTTCAAAGAAAGCATTCAAGAAGATTTTCCAGTGGTGAAGGCTGCATGGAGGAGGAAGTCCTGTAAGCTTGAGCATAAGAAACAGGGGAGAGGTAACAGACCCCAAAGTGTCGGTACAGGAGAAAATCTTTCATGGGAGAGAGTGCTTCACAGGGAATGGTTTGGGAAACTGCCCAGTTCACATGGGATGTTATTGCAGCACAGAGTAAGGAATTGTTTTCTTAGTTTTAATACTTTATTGTTGTTGCATTTTACTACAAACACAAATGGAACCGCCACAGCAGCAAACATAATAATCTGCCAGAAGGCTTTGGGAAGCAGAAGATCTGTATCATGCTGTATGCTTGGGATGAGCTTGAGGCAGTGACAATGTGCCAGTTCACCTGTGCATTTACAAATGTTGGCTCTGAATCGGGACTGTGCCACAATGTCCTCATCTCTTTACTGACCTGAATCCAAATTCCTGAAAAAGCTGAACCTTGGATCTCAGTCTGGGTTTGAAATTAGCAGCCAGGGAGCAAACCCCCCGCATCCACTTACCTACACCAAGCCTCCATGTACATTAGCAACAATGGGAAAAAGTATTTCTTGTACAGCCTTACTCAGGTAAAACAGAATTATTATGCTGATTTAGCTTGACTATTCAGCCAGATAAGTGTCATTCACCACAAACCAGGGATCCAGACAAAAGATGTCTTTGATTACACATCTCTGATCCTTTTTTAGGAGTACAAAAGGTGCAGCTAAGTTAACTTAAGATGGTTGAAAAGCCTAGTACAATGAAGACATTGCTACAGCTTATGAAATTTTGAGCATCTTTCTACATATCCAGGAGCTTTTCAGTAGGCTTTCTCTTCCCTATTGTGAATGCCACTGGAGACCTGCTAGAGAAGCTAGATAGTGAAGCTATATGTGTATCTATCTACATACATATAAATGATGGATGCGTCTCTTCGGAATCCAATTATACCTATATGGCTTCCTGTTATTATTTATATTATGTTAAGAACAAAGCAAAGTCTGAAGGTGTATTACTCAGTGTGCTGTAGCCTAGACTCCCCCCAGGCCAAATATAGGCAGCTAACAAGTCTTTGAGCATATTAGCCTGCAGCCTAACATAGTTTTTGAGCTGCATGAATTGCATTGCTTGAGCTAACATGACTGAAAAATGATACTTTTTAGCCAAATGAGACAGGCTCTCTGAGGAAGCAGGAGTCAAGTTCAGAATGAAAGGGTAAGCTTAATGCCAAGGATTGTTTTTTCTGCCCAGCAAAATTAACAAGGCAAACTCCTGAACAGCCGTGAACATTACCATTGCTGTGGTATGGAGGTGATGCACATGCTACTTTTTCTTTGCTCTCCTCTGCTGAGGTTTCTAGGCCTGTACTCAGTCACATCCCAAACAGCCAGTAGTACATAACGCCCTTTGTAGTACTTGTTTTGGGTAGACAGGCAATCTAATATACATGAAAAAGCATGAAAAATTGCTATGTTTTGTAGTTAACATTTAAAGGACCTCCATGGATGGATGGGACTTCTGTCAGTAACTCCTTGCCCAGCTAAGTCCAGCTCTCTGTTACAGAAGGCCAGACTGCTACCTTCTTGCAGGACTGGGACTGACCCTACCTGGACCAACATTAAGAGTGGAGTTGTAGATCTTTCAGCCCCCAACCCACTAGCAGGTATGCACTTCCCTACCTGTTCTGCTCTGGAACTTGATTTGCAATGGGCCTATAGACTCATTCCCCCAGAGAAGGTGTGCTGAGCACCTTCTGATCCTGTTGGCTTCTTTGGGATTCAAGAACATTCATCATCACTGGGAATTACACAATGTTTGGCAAGCCCTAAGAGGGGAAATACTCACTTTCTCCGTTACAACTCTGCCAATAGCAAAGCATAGTGTCAGTCCAAGCACAGGTTTGCTGAACAATTAATGAGTCACAACCACAGCTAGTTTTCAGAAACCCTCCCATGTACAGTTGTCAGCTCTCTGCTCCCTCACTGCACTCAGAATTTATCATCCACAATAAAGACAACACTTCCACTTGACATTTCATCTTGAAGAAGGAAAAACTTCACATTTTAAATTACATGACTAAGAAATCTTATTAGACACTTCACAGTAGTAACTTCTTGAGGTTGCTTCATATTACATCTGGAATAATGTGGATTAAAAAGGAGATGAAGAAAGTTGCTTCTCTATTATGGCCAGTCTTTTCTATAGGCCTCTTTAGTCCTTGGGCACACTGATCCTCATCACAGTACCAAATCCTAATGCTTGAAGTATTTTCCAACTATCGACCATTACTTTACAGCTGTAAAGACAACACCAGTTTGTAATCTCGACTTTCTCCTCTCCCATGCAAACTCCACCTAAACACCATGGCAATGACAGTATGTGTTTACACAGAAAGGAAAGGTTGGAAGATACTTCTAACAATTGTTAATGCAAGGTCTGATTTATATTTTCTGGAAGAGAAGAATTTTAATCCTACTAGTCATAACTGTACTTAATTTCTCCCTTGGGTCTGTGGAACATCAGACATCAGATAGCCTGCCTAATCTTCTGAAAATCCAGGGAGGACCAACACTTCCTCATGAAGAGTTTGGAGATTGTTAAATGCCCCTCTCAGAGGATAAGCAGCAGAATGATAATCCAAAAAAGTAATCCTTGCCTCCATCTTTAGCTTCATTAATAGTCTCATAAACAGTAAGAGACTTCTTTAAATTATCCTCCTAGTAAAACAAATATTACAAGTACTGCTTTCTCCCAGATCACCACCCTGCCTTCACCTACTGCTGTTTCTCTCTTGTCCTCATTCAATAAGGAAATAGTCAGAGGGAGTGTGCCAGGTATTGGGAGTATCAGTTCACTGAAAAAAAAAATTGTGGGGTTTTCAGATTAGGAGCAGAAAAGCTTACAAATGTTTTGAAGAATTTTTCTATGTAGAGTTTTATATGACCAAGCTCATCTTTGCCTCTTTCTAATTTTTCTCTTCAATGTGCCCTACCATCCTGTGGACTGAATTGCTCCATCTTGCAGCTGTAGCATGCTTTAAGGGCCTAGCACTTGCAGGCAGGAACAACGGTTGTGTAGCCCAGCACCATTTCTGAAACACGTTCCTTATCTCAAAGTGACTCAGGACCTCACATCTCTAGCAGCTTCTACAGAGGGTACTTGTTGTTCTTGAGGAGCCTGTTAACCTTAAGTAGATACACGGGGTTGTGTTATGCATTTGGTGGGAAGGAGTGCCTTAGGCATAGCTGCACAATGGTGCTAAGGATCAACAGAGCTGCTTAGACCAGCAGAAAGATTTTGAACCTTCGGGTCTGTGGAATTTGGAAATCTACTGAGATTAAACTCATCCAGACTCAGAAGGATCAGATTTGATTTATTTAGCAAGGCATGTATAGTCATAAGCCAGGTCTTTCTATACTCATTTGGCTTCATTAGTCTCCAGGATAGTCACATTATTGCAAGCTTTTTGCTTATGTCTTCTTTATGATATAAATTAGATGGAATGGGAAATGGGAAACAGGACTAAATACATTCAGTAATCAAGGTTCAGATCTTAGAGACTTTTATGCATATGGTTAACTAAATGCAATGAACTCTTTTTTTTTTTGGATACATCTAAGAATTTGTAAAGATCAGATGTAGATTTGTAAGATTATGACCTAATTTATGTACTGTAGTACACACAGTCACTGATATAACAAATCTCCTGTATGTATTTTCACTAGGTGAAACATGACAGAATCTGGGCTGCTTCTCAAAAGAACGAGAAGACAGAAATCTCTGGGATGGAGTTACTTGCCAGAAGGATTGTCCATGCCATACAGCATTGTGCATGCAGATGATCTTGCTGGTCTCTTCTCCTTAACTGTGCTGATGTTAATGTCTCAATTTGCAGGTTAGGTGAAAGAATAGAGTTCACAAACCAAAAGCCTCAGATTTCCAGAACCAGACGGTCACAACTGGAAGGTCAAAAGTTAGGCAGAACACTAGATGTTCATAAGTACAAGGGGTCTGCATGCACCAGACATCCTAGTTCTGAAATACTCTCTTCCTGTTTAGATTGCATAGCAATATAACTCAGTACAAATTAGCAGTTCTCTCAGATAAGATAACATCCCACAGGGATACTGTGTCAAGAGTTAGCTATTCAGACTCCAAATGTTTTTCCCAAGAGCTTCCATGGATTTAAATATAGAGAATATAGGTATTTCATTAACCTGTGCTTGTTCTGCTGAAGATAAAATGCAATTCGGAAAGAAGCTGGTCTTATCCTCATTTGAGGATTAGGTCATTATCTGGCACATGCCTGAGCTCTGTTACTGCCCAGATCCATGCTTTTCATCATTGTCCAGGGATCATTAAGGGCCCAGGTCTATGCCACAGCACCACTCCGCATATAGATCTCAAAACCATTTGTTAGAGCTGTGTGACATAGCTTGAAGGAATCACATGCAGTCTGATAGATGTGGCACACACTAGAGGTGTGAAGGAGAAGGAACCCAAAAAAACCCACATTCATCCTGCCTATCATCTGCTTTGTAGCAGCAGCGAGATGCGGACTAGACCAGCCCCAAAATCCTGACACTGGGGAATTTCATGATCCCTGAGAAATGGCAGAGTTCCTTCTCCTGTGCTTTGTCTCTTTAGTCAAGTGGTTTGTTCAGTATTTCTGGGAAACTTTCCTCGGATATTAAAATAAAAACTTCATTGCTTGTTATTCTATTTCATTAAAGAAGTAGTTATCCATCTCCAAAATCTTGGCCTTGGGGTTTTTTTGGCCCCTATCTTTCACCTTTAACTGCAATTCCTGTAGCACAATTTCAGACATAGGTTAGGCTACATCATTCAACTGAGGGGTTTCGTCACCCATATTTCCAAACAGCTTTTACAGTAACTGGTGTTACTTGCATAGTAAAAGCTAAAATAAAAGGTTGCATTTATAGCTCATTGCATCACCAACCACAGCAGCAGGCCCCATTAACAACCACCTAGCTCAGGGAGAGCTGCAGTCCCGAATGCAAATCAGTTAAATGAGAAGGGCTGGCATCTAATGGTACATAAAATTGTTTGACATTGTCAAGGTCACAATTGCCGGTCTGTTTTTGAAAGATATTGCTATCAAATTTAAAAGACTTAAAAGGTCAAGTGTATCATTTTAGGAAATACAAGGATAAGGAAAGAATAAGAGAAGATGATTTAGCTGCGTGCTCCTTAGATTGATTTTCATAGATTATTCTTGTATTATTTTGCAGAACAGATGAGAAAGGGGAACACCCACTTTTCCGCTTACACCTGGCTCTCCCTACTGCATAGTCTCTGCAGGCCTATAATCCAGCTTCAGATAAAGGAACGTGGCGTGCCACTGGTGGGACTGGAATTTTAGAGATCGGTGTGGGGATGGGGAGCAAAGCTTAGCCCTTTCTCACAGGGAGTGAGTCAGCTGTGGAAATCTTTTTCCCTAGACACCTGAAGTTTCAGGCATCATCACAGAACAATGACAATGTCATATTTCAAGTGCAGAACAGCAGCAAATCTCTTATCAGGGAATTATAGCAGTTGCAAAAACAGGAAGCCACCAGGTGATACTGGAGTGCTTCATACAAGTAGGGAGCCAGAAGATTATTTTCATACATATTCCACTTTTCAATATGAAATGGGAGGCTGAAAACCTATCTATATATATTTCCTGATATATTTTCTTTTAATTAGCTCAAAACACAAGCTGCTTTTCAGTGAGTCTCATACAATGTGCTTTCTGATGCAGGGCTTTGTGTTCTTTTCTCTTCTTTATAGGTATTAAGACTCAAAGTCATCCACGCAGTAAGTTCATGTTTGCTTTATTTATGGGAAAAATCATGAGAGGAACAACACAATAGTAGCTGCACCTGTGGATATATTAGGCCATTTAAAAATAGAGTTGTTCTTGGTTCAGAGATACCTTGTGATAGGGATAGTATGCTGAGGTGATCTGTAGCAACCTGACTTAAAAATTCTTCATCTGAATTTGAGATTGCTAGTATGCATTGTAGCTAACTGGCTAGATTTCTACCGAGATGCAGATTGCTGAAGATGGAGACTGCTGGACTGCCTCAGTTGCTTCTCAGTGTTTTTCACTGTGGTTTAGGCTGTTGTGAGATAAGCTTACTTCTAGCAAATTTGTGAGGCTGGTCCTAATCTTCGATGGCATCTTGAATCCATTACTACTAGATATGAAACTCTGATTTTTATAACATGATGGCTCTTCTCACAACAATGCTGATCACAAAACCTATGCTGATGTGTTTGAGATGTGTTGCATGCTCAAGCTTGGTGGGAACAATCTGCTGGGCATGCTAATCAGTAGGACTTTCTTCAGACACTTTTCAAAGACCTTACCCCCAAGTATATAGCTCTTCTGCTTTACTAGCAGTTTTCAACCCAAACAGTTAACTAAAAAAAAAAAAAAATCCACATTCACATACAATTAGAACAGGTAAAGAAAAAAAAATCTACACACAACCATGAAAATGAAGAGAGTATTACCCAGAAACAAAAAAAGAGTTTTGCAAGTTTTCACTATAGCCATTGATTTTACCTGATAGGCTTGCAGGTACTCTGTTAATAGATGGCCACAGAAAATCCCAAGACAAAGAGCTATACATGTGTCACTCTTTGAAAGAATTGCTTTATCCTGAACTCTTGCAATGTTTCTCCACATCACAAAACTGCAGAGTATGAAATTACCAAAACCTGCAGATATCTGTAATCCAGTAAACTGAGCACGGCTTTCTTTAGGAGTGTGGCCTTGAACTTGAAATGTTGCCATATGAAGTGCACTGAGGACTTGTGATGACAATCCTTTTCTTTTCCTTCAAAAATGCAGAGACTTCTTTATATAACAAATACTTTAGTTTCATTTTAGTAAAGCAATCTTCCACGTATTGGCTTCTATTTTTCTATTACAATAACCTTTGCATGAGGCAAAAGAAAGAATTGTTCTGGCTTTGTCTTGCTGAAAACAGATACAAAAATCACTATGAAAATCATCCCTCAATGGCTGGTAAAAATAGAACTGCAATTTATGCTCCCAAATACTACCTTTATCTTAAGGCTCTTAAGGAGCATTTTCAGTAATAATGGCTGATTTAGATGGATTCCCAGGGTGCTGGATCATTGCCGATGACATTAATGGTTTAAGGCTCCCTGAATTTTGATTGATTGCTATAATCTGCAGAAACTATTTCAGGACATAGATTTATTGTTATTAAGCCTATAAAATGGTGTCAGGGTCAAAGCAAGCTGATGATTTGTGTTGTGATGCAAACATTACACAGGAGAAGATGAAATCTTTTAATAAACCTGAAATTCAGGAGAGAACAGTGTTTCATCTTCTTTGAAGAATCTGTGGCCAACTAATACAGATTACAGTAGCAGGGAGGGTGTATTTAGGCAAAGGCTGTGCTGCAAAAAATAACCTTCAACAGCACACTGAGTCTATTGAATTTTATTCCACCCAGTTATTGAGATCTTTCAAGGTGTTTCACTATGTTAAAACATGCTTACCTGCCCTTCCTCATACTCTATCAATATAATCTGATCTAGTACTCTTGATTTTATGAAACACTATGGATCTAAATACATCTAAGAGCATGAAGAATTTCAAAAATATTTTTCTTGGAGATTTCTCCCCCCATAGTTAAAGAGAGAAGCTGTATATTGTTCTAACTCCATTAGAATATGAAAACCAATGGTAAATGCAAGAACAGAGAGATCTGACAGGCAAGAACTGAATCTGGAGATCACCATTTTTCTCTAACTTCTTGTGTGCTCTGAAGCAAAATCTGAGCAGCTGGTGTCTTGTTCATAGGAGAAATGGGATTGTAGTGAAATGATTCACAGAGTTGCATGGAAGACATGAAAAAATATGCTTGTTTGCTTTTCCCTTGTGACTGGATGAAAGTATGTTGTCGGGTCCAGGACTAGTAGTACAGCCAATAGGAAAGGGAGAAAGATATGCTCTCAAAAATGAAGTGCAACATGGATGTTTTGCACTAGCTCAGGCTGCATCCTGCTGGGTTAATAGGTTTTTTATGCAACTGAATACCTTCAGGCAAAAACTGATTTTCTGCAGTTGACAGGATATCTACTGAAGCACTGAGAAGTGCACAAAATCTGAGAATTCATTTATTCTGGTGGTTCTGATAAATTAATGACTTGAATAAGAGACTACCAGTAAGCTTCAAAAACCATGATGCTTATTCAGGCTGGCATGGCTTGGCTTCCTCATGTCATGCTCTGTTCAAAACTATGTCCATCTTCCTGTTGATCATAGTTATTACTGTCGAACAGAGTCCGCCATGATCAACATGATGCAAAAACAGATGGAAAAAGCAACCCTGGTCTCTGTAAGCTTAAAAAAAATAGAAAATAAAAAGAGCTAAAGAAACATCAAGTAGGGAAAGTTATGTATTTGGGCTTTCCAGTAGCCATACTGTTTTAGCTCCACAATGTATTGTGCTTTTGTGTAAATATTTATAGCTGCTATGTTTTAGGTCATTAGACGGTGCTCACTGGAGCTGAGGAAGAGCAGGAGAGGAGGGAAACAGACAGGGCAAGGAACACAAAGGCTGCTACAACAGGAGATAGATGGGACCAAAAGCCCGCACTGCATATAAGCAGCCTCTAAGAGGATAAGCAGTGCCAGCACACAGAGCTTTGTCAATGGTGATGTCAGGAGCCTGCAAAGATTTCTTCTGTTCTTGGAGATCGGGCTGCTGAGCAAGAAGCCCTGGAGGATTATAATGGGTTTGATACTGGGGGGTCATGGAGATGGGGTGGAGAGAGGCAGAGAAGGGAGTGTGTGGCTGGGTAAGATTTAGAAGAACCTCCTGCATCATATGCTACACTGTTTCTTTCAGTTCCAAAGTCACAAGGAATGGGAATTCCCACTAGGCAACCTGTCAAAAATGGCCGTAAGTATTCTCAAGCCCTGATCATCCAAAAGATGTTATCCAAAACTGATGTATTTTGAGATGAATTACAGCTTGACAAATAGACTTTTTGAGAGGCTATTTTAAATGATAAAATTCTTGCCAAGCAAAACCTTGCCTAGCTCTCTTGGTTAGTCTACTCTCTGTTGAATTATCTCTAATACTCTGTATAAAGGGCATCTTTCCTCCCTGAGAGCACTCAAAATGAACTGCTCTGTTCAGAGGCAATGAGGGCTTTCTTTGGGCCAAATCCCTTAGATATTGTGCTGAATTCCTTTAATTTTCTGTGATATCACTGGCATCACGCAGGAATCCTTGGAAGGATAATGCTCAGTAGTATCTTAAGATCACAAGCAACTGTTTGTAGGAGGTTAGCCCTGCATCTTTGGCAATATGTGGGAGTCCTACCCATACAATCTTCTCCTGAGTGAAGAACTGACACTTCCGGAAATGCCATTAGTGAGAGTGTTCCTTAAAATTGTTTTGAGCTCTGCGGCTATTGCTGAAAATGGTCGAAGAAGATTTGTTAGTAGCCTGAGATTGGAGACTTGTGAAAACAGCTCTCGTTCCTATCTCAGAGAGTCTGGACAGGACTTTGGAGGAGGAAGCAGAGAAGGGCACATAAATGCTTTTCGTACCATGAGTCAGTGTTTCAAATATGCACTAAACATACCCTCTGTAGATCAGTGCCTAGAGAGACATCTCACAGCTCTCGCTTGGTGATAACCAGCAGTGTGTCCACATCCTGCTTCAGAAAGAGCCAGCTTCCTTCTCTGTGTAGATGATAATGCAAAAATACTTCATAAATTGCATTTAAGGGGAAGGAAGAAACACTCTGGGTCAAAACTAAATAGGGGATATTATAAATAGTTGATGTTTTTGCCTTTTTCTCACTTTCTTTACGGTTACCAGCTCTCAATGTTTTTGTGTGTGCCTAAGCTCTGTAGCACTCTGGTGGACTTTCTAGGCAATGGGAGGAAAGGAACAAGGGCCTTTGTGTGTATGCACTGAAGGGTGACGGAGGAGGTTCATTTAAAGCTGAGACCTATGTCAGCCAATCTTTCCAGAACTGGGATGCCAGTTTTGGGGCAATGCTGTGGGCCAGTTGGTTGGATGCAACAACAGCTCAGAGACTCAGGGTGCAGGCATGCATTAACACACTAGGAAACATCTGAAGTCAGTTTGGATCTGCACAGAAGCATCTCACAGGATGGGTATACTCACTGGCCTGTCAGCTGGACAGCCCTAACATAAAAGATATTTGTAGATGAAGATGAAACTGCTAAGTAGGGAGGAACTGACCCATGGCATCACTAGCCTGAGCATGGAGCTGTGCAAATTTTTGCCTGGTTCTTTTACAAGTTGTTTTCAACAGGAAGAAGAAATGGGGCAGCAAATGGGATGCGAGTCTGAAAAACACAGTAAATAATCCAGTGAAATTAGAGTGCAAAAAGGTAAATAATTGGAAAAGCAATTTTTCTGTAAGGACATTTGAAAAGAATTAATTCTGCTTATTCAAGTGGTACAGTGTAAGTGGTATAGAAATCTTTCCAAATACTAAGCCTGATTTTTGGCCTGTTTTTCTAAGGCAATGAAGGCTATTTTGTTTGCCTACTTGTCTTCCCAACAACTTCTGAATAGATGGTTGATTTCTATCACACTTAGAAGGGCAGATAGACTTGAGCTGATATTGTTATTTTTTCAAGAGAGGTTCTTGTTATACGGGAAGTAGTTTTCACTGCTTCTTTAAAGCAGAAAAATACATATAGATTGATAGAGAGGCATATATGTGTGTGTGTGTGTGTGTGCACGCGTGTGTGTGTGTGGTTTTATAGTTAGGAACAGAGTTACATCTAAAAATTAGAAACTATCTCTATAACCTACATTTATAACTATTACTATAGAACTGCATAACTATATAGATATATGAAAATGCATACACATACATGGTTGTTCATTTTTGTATAAACTCATTAATTAACCACAAAATAAAATCTGAAAGGCTCTGACCTGATAAATGTGAAAACATTTCCGGAGACTCCAGATAGCTCCAGGGTTGTCTGGAATTTTCTAGAAGCTTATTTCTTCCTGTTCTCCATTCTTGGGTGCTATGATGATGCAGTACAGACCTGATTGGTGTTTTCCACTGGCTCCCTTTCTTCTCAAGGTGCTTGGTGGCCATGATAATTTCTGCATCCAAGTAAGTGAAACATTAGCTAATTAAATCCCACCACATCCCTATTAATTCACCTATTTGACAGAAGGGATTTGCTCAAGGCTATAGAAGAAAACAGTAGCGGAGCTTGGAACAGAAGCCAGATCTTCTGAGTCACAACCCATCTAAATAGCTATTTTGGCAATTTAGCTCAGTGCAAAAAACAGTTCAGCATTGCTGATAAGATTCTTAAAGAATGTTTGGAAGCAAAAGTTAATATTTGCAAAATTTAAGCACATTTCCAAGGTTACATGCTCAACCACATCAGCAGGAAAGGCAATGGAAGCTTTAAGGAGATGGATGGTTCCACACTCCTATTCTCCCTAGTGTCCCATAGCTATAATCTCCTCGCAGCAGGGCATAGTCAGAGAGCCTCTGTTGTCGTCTGCCAGCTGAACCCCCTCACACTGCATCAGGAAATCCAGGAGGCACTGAAGTACAGAGAAGTTATAACTGAGCTTCTCTGTGTGAGACAGGTACAGCTCTAAATACAACTCCTGAAAATCAAGGATGAGCTGGACTGTCCCTGTAAAAGGGTGATTCCCTCCTCAGAAGACCTGAAGGATTTCCAGTAAACAAGCAAAATTGCTTCCAAAAGATGATTCAAGTAAAAATATCTTCGAGATTTACCCTACCTCACTCCACTGTATGCCTTCTTTACCATTTTAATTTTAGGCCATGGAAGAAAGCCAGAGCTTAGGTCTGAGAATCTGCTAAGAAAGGGACCTGCCCCTGGCTCCCAAAACGTGTATAAAGCATGACGAGAGGGTGACCAAGTGGGCCAAGAGCAGCCTCACTCTAGGGCACAGGAACCACTGTAGGACATCAGCTACCCACAGAGCTGGCTCTAAGCAGTGCGTGACAGAAATATCCACATTCCTTGAATACAGAAGAAAGGTGTCAGCATTCAGGTTGGGAAGGAAACCTTGCCTCTGTGCAGTAAGCATGGCTGGAGTGGGGAGCAAGCTCCTGAGGGTGGACATAAGCCTTCCTCCTATCCAGTGCCTGGACCCCCATGCTGCTCCTCCCAAGGCAGCCACAGTGCAGAGTAACCCATAAAGAAGTACTGGTCTAACAACCAGTGAGGGGTTTTTATTAGAAAGAGGAGCACAAAGCAAGGAGGCAAGAGACTGAGAAGGAGAGAAACTGTAAAAGTCACCCTCAACTTTCACATGTGAAGGAGGGTACCAGTCCCAAAATATTCTGATGACCAGATTAAAAATCCTGTCACCGTTGATGGTAGGACCGACACAATGAAGGACCCCTGCTGTGTGGGCTGCAAGGACAAAGGAAACACACGTAGGGAGCCCAGCTGTGATAATGGCAGGAGGACTAACACAAGCTATACGGGATGCAAGGCTATGCTGGCAGTCCCAAGAATACATTGGCCTGCAAGAGAAGAGCTTCTGGGTGAACTGTGCCCTGTGGGACCCTTTGCGCAGAGGTGCATGCAAGTTCCCAGTGGCCCAGGGCAGAAGACCATGACAATCAGGCCACTTAAAAGACAACAGAGTTTTGTCCTCCGTTCCTCAGAAGTGGCAAGCAAACTGTCCTGGTTGCCCCAGCTTACAGGCTCTGCTTCCATTGCACAAGGCAGGAAGTCTGCCAGGCTTCCTGGGATCTCACTTAATTCAAAAGTTAGATGGGGCAGAAAGCAAAGAGGTAGATTTTCGAAACTGTTCAAAGAAGAGCTGAACTTTAATGCTGCCTCTTTTTTTCTGAACAGGCTTGCCCTGGTTGTTCCCTAGCACTGGAAAGATAGGGTTCTCCAAAGGTAGCAAATTCTCTTTCTAAGCAATACCTTAAGATAATAAATAAGCCAGTGAGTAAGGCAGTTCCTGCTTTCCTTCGCTGGAGTGGAAGGACACTGGCACTAAACAACTCTCTGCAGTTCAGATCAACACAAACCAGAACATTTGGGTCTATGAATAAAAGTACTTACACTAAATTCAGTCTTTTCTGAATAAAGTTCAAGAATATACTGGCTCTATTCACACCAAAATGAAGCGTATGCTTTTTAATTGCATCTGTAAACAATTAACAAGGTTTCTAATAAAGGTTCAGTGCAAGTCATGCAGTTGTTTCAGAGTCACATCTGAATTATTTCTTTGTGTAGTGTAATCTGTGTCAAGTGCCCTTGGGCAGAAAGCCATTGTAAGCAAGTTGACTAGTTTACCTTGTTCCTTTATCAAAATGGCTTACCTAAGTAACCAATTCTGCATTTACCTGTGAGATCTATAAAGAAATACAAAATGGGCTCAAGAATAGAATAAACAGACTTGCTAATCATCCAGGTGAAATGAATAATTTACAGCTAATATCATACCCAATTAAATCAGCCTATTTATCTGCTTCCAGAATATCTGTAAGCAGACCACGATTCCACCCCCCCCCCCCATTTACTCTTTATTTGCATTTTCCCAATAAGCGTGTTGCAAGACTGATTTTACTCTCTGACCTGCTCTTCCCCCTCCTCCTCCTGCCAGCAGGACTCCTTTAGTTGGTTCCTCTTTTCCTACCCACGTGTTTTTCAGAGTCTCTCCCCCTCCCCTGCCCCTCGGTGACTCCCCTTTACACACAGAAATCCCTCGGCCTCCCTTTCTGAGCTCCTCCGGATATTTTGAAGGACAGCCTGCAGTGGCTGCCTGCTGCTGGCCGCAGGGCATTTTTTTCTTGTTTTCTGACTGGATGATCCGTAGTGAGGGCGGAGGAGAGTCTGAAGTAGCTCAGAAGCAGCTGTAATGAAGAATTACAGCATCTTATAAAATTTGTTTTAAGGTCGCACGGGCTCTTGCTCAGGTTTTCTTTGCTAAGAGTGAGCTATATTTGCCTGGCGAAGCACTAAGAGCGAGCGTCCCCCTCCGCTGCTGTGCGTAACCAGGAGCTTTCCTGTGGAGGACACACCTTGTCTAGGAGGGCGTCATGGGAAGACCATTTACCCTGCGAAGTGATGCCAACAGGCAAACTTTGGAGCCTAGGCCGATCTCGACAACCTTCAGTCTATGCAGAAGTGTCCCCTCATGCACACAGCTCTGTGGGAAGACTTCTGTGTCAGGATGACAGCAAAAAGCTTTGGAAACCTATTCCTTTCTTTTTGCTGAATGTCACTTTGACCCATGTAAAATATCCCAGCTGTATGTTACAGACTGTTCTGGAATTTTCTGTCATCACTCTTGTCATTGACACAGAATAAACAACTGTGCATGAACCATCAGTGCTGCTTTGTCTGATTCATTCCCTCTTCGCCCTGCCAGAGACGAGAGGAAGCTGGGAGCCTTCTCTTACTCCGTGAACCTATATCCCAATTCTGTAGTCTGCTGCCTCCCATGGACTTGTTGATGCAAAACAAATTTTCATTGAGTGTAAATAAGCGTAGGTAAAGCAAATACCCACGGGAAAAAATGCTGTAGTGTTCCCTACTGTGTTATTATTCAGAATGAATAATATTGCAATACCATGCTCGTCTCACCCCAGAAAACAAAGAAAAAAGTACTGCAGCTGGTATATGAAATCTATGTGTTTGGCCCAGTGGAAATATAGAACTCCACAGATAATGCAAAGGTGGATGGATGGATAGACAGATTTATTTTCAGTGTGTGTGATATTTGCTTCAAGACTTCGGTGTTCATATGTACCTGTTCCACTACATTTGTACCACAGGACTACCAGGCAAAGTTTGCTGCCATCAAAGACATAGCTGAAGAGATCATCAATGCCATAAAGTTTATTGTAATATGAATACTATGGAAGGAGAGCTCTGACTAGCTGGTGAAGATTCTGACTGGGGAGAGATCCACCTTCAGATATGTGGCATACTTTTAATTTCACTGCTTAAAGTGCACCCAACCTGAAGTCGGGGTCTGTTAGCAAGAACTAGAACCTATATTGCATAACCATTCTCTGTCTCATTCTATTGCATTTTTTTTCTGATCTGTTTCCATGGAAATGGGAGTGAGAAGGTCAGACATATGATATAGGCAATTGTTTCTCAAGGTACTTGAAAGGCTTTGTTTTTCCCTGTTCTGATTTTTCTGAGTGGAAGTGGTAATGAAAGCTAGATACTGACTTGTTGTTATTATTGGTGATATTTAATCTGAATCTGTAATCCTGGAAAACAAAAAAAACCGTTTAGTTCCTTCTGCATCTAGAAAGATTATTCTTGAGGGAAAGGGATGAGATTGACAGCCCTGGGGTCTATTCCTGAACATGCTATCACAGTCCTGTTGCGTAATGTACATCAGTACTATACAATGCCTATAAGGTCAGGTTGGAAACAAGGACTCTGTATATACCTGAGAAGGGAGCTTCAAATCAAAATATTCTATTTCGTCACTATAAAATAGGAATAATGTTTATCTCAGGGATGTTTTGAGGCTAACTAAAGCTGATCTTTGAAAAGCACTTTGAGATCCACCACTGGAAATAGCTCTAGAGGGAAAGCGTTTGCCTTGCCTACTATTAAGCCAAAGTAAGTTGAAGGTATTACACTGCTCTCTTCTGATGATTTTCTCTTATTTTATTGTCATGCTGCTAGCTTCCATTTCCATGGAAACAGGACTAGAAAGGCAGTTTGTAGCAATGTGTAAGCTATAGTTGGGAATGACATGCATAGATTTTAGCTGCTGGATGTCAGCTGCTAGCTATAAAAATCAAGGCACAAAATAAGAGGAATGGCAAGAAGGAATGGAACGGACAAAGGGAAGGAGACACAGATTTCAAAGCAGATGAGTACTCCTCCTCCCTAGTAAAGGCTATAGACATTTCGTGTTTTCCCTCTGCGTTATTGCCATCATTTTTCCAGGCCTTTCACACAGGAGCCTATGTCTGTACTTGAATCTGGCCTCCTTTCTATTATTTCTGTTATAATTGGGTAATATTTCATTACCATGGCATCTGAAGGCCCCCAAAAAACCTGAGGACCTCCTGTACTAGGAACCATGCAAACTTTGAACAAGAGATGTTTCCATAGTGGGAAGGAAAAAATGAAAAGCACAGGGAAGCTAAAATGACTTGGCTGTAGTCATGCACAGGGTAATGACAAAGCCAAAAATGGTCTGTATTTAGACCTCTTTGCACAGCTCCTCTCCGTTTGCTTATTTCTTCCTGTATCCGTGTTGTGATAGATACCGGCCTCTTACTGCCTCTCATGCTTCCTATGCTCCTCCTTGGAATTTCTTCCAGAGACTGGAGTTCCTGCCTTCATATTCCTTTCAAGTTACTCTTTTAAACCTCATACTTAAAGCACTCTATGGACTATTTCTTCATCAGCTTCTTTACCTTTATTAATGCATTCCTCTCCTTAGCACTGCTCAGACAGAGCACTGGCTCTATTAAATCCAAAGTGAAAGAGCCGTCTTTTCCCTCTTTCTAGTGTATGTTAAATCCCCACTTTTCTGTCCAAGCTTCCTTGCAGTTCTTTAGAGAGAAGTTTTTCCTTTGAATTTATTTTTCTTGGAAGTTCCTGATCAAACTGTGCCTTCTACTAAACAGTGAAGCATAGTAATAACAGGACAATTCTCCAACATCCTACTCACAGTTATGGATATTTCACCTTTGAATCTACACATCTGATAACATTCAGGCTACTCCACCTTTTCACTGAACTCTATGATCATTCATCCTCTTTGCAATCAAAGATTTTGGACTTTCTTCTTTGCATTGTACTTTGGTTAGGGGCCACAAGTCTCCCTAGGACACTGCTATTTCTGAATGGAAACTCCGATGGAATTATTACATTCTAATTAGTACATTTTAAATATACTCTTCTGTCTAAAATATATGATATTGAACAGAACAAAACTTTCATTGTTCCTAAGACAGTAGCATATATTCCACACACACCATCTTATTGGCAGTTATTGACTGCACGGAGAAAAATATTCGGCGCTGCTTATACTGGGTCACTGAGACATGGGACCTTTAACACATCTATACTGAAAAAAGTAAAGTGTTGCTGCAGGGAGAGAGGATATAGGTGGAATGGACCAAAGGAAAGTCTCCTGAAGGAAGTCTGACCTAACCTTTCCGAGTTCATGGGAAAGGATTGTATTTGGGCCAAGCAGAATGTAAGAATTGTGTTTTGGAGATTTTAGTGCACGTGTTGAAGGCTTGATCAGGCTTAGGAGAGGTGAGCCATGATTTATTACATTGCAAGAGCTGACTCTGTTGTGTCAGAGGCTCAGGATGGATACCGCAGGATGGATGGCATTATTGTTAGAACAACTCTTCAGTTAAATGTATATAGAATCTTGTGTTTTCAATAAGAAACACAAACTCATTAGCTGCAATCAGTGTTCTTGTTCAGCTTTTTTGTTTGGATACTCTCAAAACTAAGATCCAAATTTCACTTATGGTATGTCCCCCCTCTCCCACTTTGTGTTTTCATTAAACTGTCTTGGTTTAGGTATGGCTCTTTTCAGGCTACAGATGAGTAAACTGAAACACTAAGTGTCCAGCCAAACCCAAAAGCTTGTTGTTTATAAACTGTTGACCAAGTGGATAACCAACCTTCCTCTTGGTGCTCAGGAAGGGTTGGTATTCATAATCATCGTGCAAGCAGCATAAAATCTCTTAACAGCAGATAAGCTAAGAAACCCACACATCAAAGCATCACACTGAAGAGTTAGTTTATCACAGAACAATTCTAAAGTGTAAGATTTTTTGTCATTTCTTTTCTTGTTTATTTTTCTATTACGAGTTTAGTGCACTAGGGCTCTCTAATCCTTTGCTGCTCTTCTCTGTACGCTTACCATCAAGAAGAGAAGCACAGAGGCTTGTTTAGGGCAGCTGATACTACAGGGAGAATGACTGAAGGGATGTAAACCCATTTTATGATATAGCACTATTCCCTTTTTACCTCAAAACTCAAGACAGCAATGCATCTTTTCTGTATGTTAACCTCTTCTTGCATGTTCAGCCTACCTCAAACCCATTCATTGCTGCACAGATGAAGTGTTGCCTGTAAGAATGCCTCCCCTTCCTTCGACCACGACACTGAAAAGCTGACAAGGAATTATAACTAAATATGCTATCACTTAAGCACAAGCTGTCCCCAAACCATTCCCACAGAAAAAAATCAGGTTAAATCGTGAAAAAGGAAAATAGAACAGAAGTTATGGAAAAGATTATCAGCTTCAGACATCCTCCAAATGTTCCCAAAATCCTACATCATGGATGTGGCGGAGGAAGGGAGATCTCTCAGCTCAGCCGTTGCAGCGGTTAAATTCCTTCCCACGCTCCAGACCGCTCCAGCCTTCAAAGCCACTCGTCAGCCCTCAGTGCTTCCCAGTCTCCCCAGAAATCGGTATTGCATGATGTGAGGGACTGACAAACATGCGTTCCTGGCACTGCAGAAGCCCACTCCACATGGGAGCAACCATGCAGAAAGCACACAAGAGGTTATGTTTCCCCTTCTCCTAGATTTCAGCACATTAGCAGAGCCAGGCATCAAAGAAGTGCTGAAAGAAATTAAGAGTCACCACATGTAAGTCAAACCCATTCCAGCCATAGCTGGTGAAAAATACCTATGAACACCACTACCGACAGAGTTTGTCAACACCACCATGAAGAAGTTGGCTCACTAGTTCTCCTAAGCCATAGCTTGGCACCCCCCTGGGACACATTTTGTACCTGACAGATCCCATAAATTATGCATGGCTCCAAAGTACTTTTGAAGTTTGAAGTTACCAGCCAAAGAAATGAAAAAATCTCTATGAAGAAATGCTTCCTTTTAAATCTTTTGACCAACAGGCAAGTCCCTGAAACTAACCCATGGTATTACAACACTTTTGGTAACACTTACAGGTTATTATCTACCTATAGTCTAGAAGAAAAAAATCCATGCTTGCTTGTGGGATTTGGCACTCATCTCAGTTCAGAAATTGTGCAAGCAGTTGAAGAGGAAACTTTTGAAAGAGCTTAGTTCAGATTAGCACCAAAACAGCAGGTACTGGGTGAACTCTGAACAAAGACCAAATGGAAGTAATAAAACATACTTCAGTAGCAAACACTTAGAAGAGCAAACAACCCTACCACCTGTCTATTCATCAAATGTTTTTGCTCATGCAACATCAGAATAGATTAAAATTCAACAGCATGTCTGGATTCCTTGGGCAGATTTGCCTGAGCAATGATTAGATTCAGCCAAGGAGCTGCTAGTACCAAGCGCTTAGCTTCAAAGCACCCTCCAAAATGCATACAACACTCCACATTCAGAAGTAGGCAGGGGAAAATGGACCTCCTGTGCAAACAGAAAAATTCCTACTGCAGTGTACGTGAGACCTTTACTCCATTTGTGCCTGAAGTTCTTCACTGTCTCACCGTGCAGTAGATATGCCACAGGGTGGCAAAGCAAAAGATTCAGGGAAATGTAGATGACTTCACCATTTTGCCTATGCCTAACGGTTCTCCCCTCCAACCCCAAAATAACCAAAACTAGCAGAAAATTTTAGCAAGCAAAGAAGGCTCCTGGGTACATTGAATATAATACAAATGAAATTACATTTGACAGGTGGGTTGTGTCTTTTGTGCTTCTTCAAAATCTTTTTTCTTATAGTCCAACAGTTTCCATAGAAAAACCTATAGGAAGTTGTAAGAAGGAAGAAAACCCTCCAGGAAAGTATAACTTTCCTGGCATGATTTTCCCTGATTATTCCAATTGTACAAAGATACAGGCTTGCGCTCCTTTTGCTCATTTGGGATTCTCGTCTGAGTCGCATTTTCTTGTGCTGCAGAAATCACCAGAATCCTCTCAGAGAAAATGTGTGCACATGTGAATAAAAGGCATTATTTGCAATCCAGCTATGTCCATGTTTCCCTTCTTAATATGCAAAAGCAAAACAAGAAAAGGAAAGCTTTCCACAAAATAGAAGGACCATTGCTGTTACTGTGTATCCTAGAGGACCCTCAGAGAATGACCTTTCTTGGCCGAACTAATGACTCTCGTTGCAGCCTTTTCTGCAAGGTGAGTCTATCCTTAGGGTGGCTAATATAACCTGGAAATGAATGTCCTGTCTTTATGGTGAGAAGGAGGGGAAACAGTGATGAGTCTTATCCTGTCATTCCTTGCCTCCTTTGATCTGAATAGCTAAACATGCAAAGAGATTTCCACAACATCCAAGGAACAATCAGGCATAGTTGTATGCACAGAGCTAGAAAGAGCTGCTTGCAGCTCCCCAGATCAGAAACTGGCTCCATGATCTGCTCCCACTGAGTACAAGATAACATCCTAACCTTGTTCTCTTAGAAGTCCAGGGGAGCTACTATGAATTTCAAAGGCTGAAGCTTCTGAACCCCCAATGGTACTGCCCTCTCCCTCTAGGAAATAATAGAAAAGGGGAAGAAAAACAGGAATGGGAAAGAAATCGAAATCCCAAAGGCGAAATGAAAGGCAAGGAGCCAGCTTACAGGGCCCAAAACAATCTTTTCTTTCTGTGAAAATTAGATCTTTATCAATGCCCAGACAAGAAGATCTTAGCACAGTTCTGGTTAGCTCATCCAGGGAAAACAGCAATGTCACTGCAGCATGCCCTGTCTCCTCTCTGTTTGGGAGGTGATACTTTACTCTCGAGAGCACTCTGGTCCCCTAGTGCCATACAGTGTGCCTATACACCTCTGAAGGCCTGACTACCCACCACTATCACCTCTGTAGCCCTTGACCCAAACATTGTCACACTTAATGCTTACAGTGCAGCTGACAACAGAATTGGAAAAAAGTTGGATCCAGGACATGCTAGGAAGCATTGGCCCAGAAAGTAAGCAGGAGCATACTGTGATTCCCTCACCATGCTGGGTTTAAATCATTCTGGCTTTCCATTGCATGCACATCTCTGGTAATGTGTGTTTTTTTTTTTTTTTTTTTTTTTAATGGAATGAATTATCTGAAATGTTTCCTACAGTAGATTTCCTAGTTTAAATATTTAAAAATCGATTAAACTTCTTTCTACTTCAAGAACTGGATCCCTGCATTATTTAAAACATTCCTCACTCTACTCATTTATCTTTATTTCCGTATTTAGGTCATGGGTTTGGGATTTTCTTTGCCCCTCCTCCCTTCTTTGTTTTAAATCTGCATTAAATTGAGCATTTAGGGAAAGAAAGATGACACCAGACTCTGTGCAGTCTCTCTCAAAGCTCAGCAAACAACTTTGTTAGTCAAATCTTGGCCTTTGTCATGAGAGAGTGCTCTACTGTGCTGACCTGTGACAGGTTCTGTAGGCACTCAGAAGCACATAAATAGGGAGCCATATTTGACCACTGCATTTATTCTTTGAGACCTCTCATAAAACCAATTATGTAAAATACCAAATTTATCTACAGAGCCTGTGGGAGAACTCCTTAGAGACTGGAAGAAGAGAGAGAAAATGGCATGGTTTCAGAAAGACATAGAAGGACCACAGTGATAATGCCAGTATTAAGAAGAACAGAGACCAGAACAATCATTTCATAATGATGGTTCACATTTTATTAACCTCTTAAAATGGGATTCTTAATGGTTTACAAACACAGCTTAATAACAGCCTTGCAGTCTTCCCTGTGGTGGAACAATAATGACCTACTTTTGAAAAAGCTGCATGTTTTCTTAGTCCCAAGGAACTGCCATCTGATGGTTCAAGCCCAGAAGATGAATCAGATGTTTCTGAGGTCTGTTTCTAACTTTGCATAACTCAGGGGAAATCATCCAACCTCTCTGATTTGATTTCCTCATCTGTGGAAATGGGAGAATTCCTGTTCACATGGAGAGACAGTGAAGATGCAAGTTTTGGAAAGTGCTTTATAAGCAGGAGAAAGAGGAGCTGCATTGTATCAATGCAAAGATTCATTCTGTGTAACTGTTAGTACCTTATTACTAAGAACCATGTTAGCCCAGTCTATCACTCCAAATCTTTGGCATCCATAAACTTTTCCCATAGGCTGATGAGCCTGGGACGTGCTTCTGGAACTATCAGAGACAAACTCACCTTTAATCATGTGTCCCAGATCTGTATCTTGTTAGGTCCTTTGCTGGCTCTTTTTCACTTGGGGATTTTGCTTTAGGGAAGGATAAAATGTTCATTTCTGTTGGACTGTGTAAACTGTAATCCAGGAGGACACACTGATCTCCAAAACCCACCTTTCAACAGCAGAACTATAAATATTTCTGGCTCATACTTCAGAAGTGGCTACAGAGCTAAAAGCTGGGGCTGGATGTTAGAAGGTTATTTTTGTCACAGGCAATTATATTTGCAGTTGTGCATGAACATGAAGATAAATCAGAGTATATACTTTGTGGCAAAAGAGAAAGCTTGTGGGACTCAGTTTCAAAAGACTTCTCAATGAATTGGGTCACCTTCAGGGGCAATGCTGGCAGTTGTCAGTGGTGCATACCGAGCTGGATAGGAAAGGAGGCTATCTGTGTTTGATACACAAAGTGAAGGCAGCTGGTTTGGTACAAAATTAACAAGGGTGAGATTAGCATCATTCATCATTTATGTACTGAGGGCCTGCTTTAACATCTTACTCTTGGGTAAAGTGAATAGCTCCTCAAACAGATCAGCAGTTATCAAGCCCTGCAAATGATTACCCTAAGGCTTCTCCGTGGGAAGATACACATCCGGGGACAGAAGCACCAGACAGCCCTCCTTGCTCCCTATGTGTGTATCTGTCACACATAACGTGGTGTAGGGAATCACTGGCATTGTTCATTCATCTGCTTTTCCGCGGACAACACTGCAGCCTGCATCTAGCCCTAGTGCCCTGTACTTCCTAATTGCTGGCCAGCAATTGCCGTGACTATTTTAACTCTTATTGCTAGGACCTCTTGAGCCTGGAGCTGTAATCTTGAAGAGGAAAGCAGCTACAAAAAAACAGATGAAAGTTTTCATGCAGAAGGGAAATGAATGATTGCTCTTGCATAAAAACAAAGCAAACTATAAATCATACCTCCAAGCCAAGAGATGGAAGTTGCAAAACAAAAGATACCTCCCAAGTCAAACAAACCAAAATCCTATGATAACCTGGAAGTAGAGCCAACTCAAAGAGCACAACACAGAGCAGCTAGAGGAGTTCTTCACTTCATCATCAACAGTTACGTTGCAAGAGGCACAAGTAAGTCATAAGTCAATCATTAGAAAGTCAGATAATAGCAAAGAAAACAAGAGTTACAGAGCCATCATAGAGCACCACTTTGTTTTTGAGAAGGTGCATCCATCCTCCATGTGCTGCAAGCGCAGGAAGGAATCTTACCTTTAATGGCTTACCCACTTCATTGGAAGTCGTGAAGGGTCACTGCTATTTTCCTGCAGGTTATTCTGGCCGCTATATAGCAGGTAACATATTGTGTATATGCTGTAGAATATACCTAAGAGTTATATATAGCATACATGCATATAACAAATATCATATAGCCGCATGTAACTATACTCTATAGCATATAGCACTCTGTACATCAATGTGTAGGCAACTACAGAAAACATGTAGTTGAACAAGCTGGTCAGCTGCACTTTTCACTATGACCCTCAGAGCTCTAGGCTCTCTACAACAGCTAGAGGAGAGGGAAGATTCAGATTCATGGACGAGTCAACCCTAGGTTTTGGTGGAGGAAGGTCTGTTGATCAGGATGGTTTGCTCCCTTGAGTTATATATAGCCAGGCCTGTAGGAGGCTTTTGGTTATTGTTGCTGACCACAAGCTCACATCCATCTCACAGACTCGTTGAACTCTCAGTTAAAAACAATAATAAGAAAAAAAATCGCTACTGATCTGCTGAAAACTTTGGCATTAACTATAAAAGAAAATGAAATAAATGAGGAGCCTGTGACAAACACAAGTTCTCTGAGAGTTTGATTAGCATTTTGTGACAATGGTCTTCAGTTTGAGTGAAGGACATGCAGTTTCACACAAAACGAGGCCAAAGTTTGTTTTGCCATGAGGCAGGGCGAGAGCTAGTGGTTTTGACCAAGTTTTATTTCTGATGGGTTCATCTGAAATGGAAAATTTTTATGAAAGTCTGGTGTAAGAAGGGGTATCAGTGTATCAACTACTGAATATCTGGAAAAGTGTCTCACATACATCTGCAGAAAAAAAACCATTAGGTTTCATAAAATCCTGGTGATACCATACCAGACTTGTTGCCTTTGCTTCTTCTTCTTCTCCCTCTTCTTCTTCTTTCCCTCTTTCTTTTCTTCATGATTTCGTCTAACTGTGATGCTTTACTGACACTGAATAACCCCTTGGCTCTCTTGCATCCATTATTCACTTCCGCTGAGCCACATATAGTACCATTCTTTGCCCATAAGGACATCACAGTCTGACCTCTTGTCAGACTTGAATAAAAGATGTATTTTACTGTGTAGTTGGTTGATCAGTTATATGCAATTCTTAGCTTTGGATAAAAAGATGTTTAATGAAAGCTGCATTGCCTCCTCCCATATGGAGAGGGATGGAGTCTGTAATTGCACCTGAAACTATATGATTCTGATATCTCTCAGTGACACAGAGTTAAATCTAAATAGAGATAGACATTTATAATGATGCAGTCTATCCATATTAAACATTATTCGAGCAAAACAGTCTCCATCCACTGGCTTCTCCTTCTCAGCAGTGATCCTGGCGAGGAAATTCTGGGTGACACAGCAGTGCTCTTGTACTTTAACATGGAAGTGATAGGCAGCTAAAATGTGTCATCTCTCTGCCTGTAGGTTCATGGCAATTCTTCTTCCACAGATGGGTAGTTATATAATGGCTTTACTGCATAGTACTGTATGATTACTATTCTTGAGACACTAAGAAAAAGAAAAATCAGATAATACTGCTTAGTCCTAAGCAGTTATCAGGCTTTGCTTCAGTATGCTGGAAATCCTTTACATAGCAGAAGCCTAGGACACATGTAAATATAATTTAGATTGTATCTGACATCAAAAATGGTACAAGAAATCTGCTCATGAAGGGAGTGAGTCACAGGGAATTTGAAAGTAAAGCTGTAAACTTCTTTTTAGGAGGAAATTATTTCCCAACTCTCTAAAAGCACAGAAAGAGCCCAGAAAGAAGTAGACCCACCTTGGCTACATGCCACAGGCTGTAGGAAGGCTTTCTAGAGGGCCAGAAGGGAAGGATGCAGCAGGGAGAGTTACCTTCAGTACAGCCTGTACATAAGTACAGTACATTCAGTACATAAGGCTCTAGGGGCCTGCATTCTTTCAAGCAGCTTGTTGTTGTCAATACTGTAGCAAACCTACACACACCTAAGCAGCATGGTGCACACAGAAAGGATGTGGAGAGAGAGGAGATGCTTCTGTGTTATGGCTGTTCTTTACCGGAGGCTAAAATTCACATCCTTAAGCAAATGCAATTGCCAGTGTTGTGTCTCTAAAGCAGAGATGAATGTGACCCTGTACTCTGCTACTATCCCTTACTTGTTAATTGTCAGAGATGTGCTTGGAGCTGTACAAATCAGAAAAATAAATATAATCCCTGTTCTGGTGCTGTTACGTTCACAGGACTGCTTTGCAACATTGTAGGGACTTCTCCTAAGAAGTTTACTGCCTTAGACTGTATGTGAGAAAACTAATTTAACCACCAGCTTCTGCATGAAGGCTGCCAGCAGAACCTGCAATAAGACCACAAGACAGTTTCAGTTATCACCCAGAGTTCTCACCTTCTGTAAGTTTCAAAACGTTCACTTTTTGAGTTGAAATTGTTCATCTTTGCTTTCTGGCCAGAAATAAATTATTTTTGTGAGCCCTTCAGTGGTTACTGAGTTATGGGAGAGTAGGAAAAAAAAACTGCTGTTGTTTTTTTTTTTAAACCTAAACAACTGCAAAAAACAGCTGAGCTCTAAGAAATAAAGCTGGCAAGGCCCCAGTTCAGCTCAGGATTGATCCTTCTGCCAATCCTTGCTCAGGAGAATAATTTAGCATGGACAGCAAGTTGAGTATGTGCTCACATCCCCTTCCGGTCAGTGCTAAAGTTATAGATAAGTATGTGATGAAGTGGTGTGTGAAATGGGGATGGTTTACCGAATTGTGACCTAGCTATTTTTCTTGCCTGGAAAATAAAATGTCTAAGCAGAAACTGAGGAGAAGCATTTCAGAAGTAGGCTCCCAGAATGCAGAAGAGACAGGCTAAGCCTGCAGCTGCACACTTAAACACCAAAGGTTAGAGCCTCCTTATCCAGTATACTGAAAGCAAGATTATTACCCACAAGTTACTGCTGCGGCTCAGGAAGTCACTGAGCTAGAGAATTTGGGAGATAATGAGAGGATGGTCACTTCATTGTGTGGGGTATACCGGCACAGCACTGCCCTCACAACAGTCTTTGAGAACAGGCAGACTGGGAAAGATGAAGAACATCATTAGAAGTTTTTCACTCTTCAGATCCTCCAGTCTTCCTCATGCTGTGCTGCTGGCATAGCTTCATTATGGCCCAGGGAGCCACTGAGTTGCTCTGCAAAAACATTTTTACCCCATGACCCTGCACCTGCCCAGCAACCAGCTTAACTGCATCGACTCTGAATTACAGAGAAATCACAAAGCCTTTCTAAATTACTGAAATGAAAATATGACATTTGTCTATGCAAATCTAACACTTCAGTTGGTATTATGCCTCTTATCTCTATTTCTTTTTTAATACATAGCAATGATAAATGAGAACATTGAGCTAATGCCTCTTATTTATATTAAAAAAAATAGACCACATTAATATACTATCTAGAAACTCTGTAATGCAAAACTTCTAGTTTTCCATTTGATTTTTTGATGGAAAAGGAATCTTGAGGAGCTTGTAGATTTGTAAGTGCTCTACTGGTGGGGTTTGTTTTCCCAGGCAAGCAATGTGTTTCAGGCTTGCTTTATTCCTGAATAGGGATTTGAACTTATTTTTGTCCATCTAACATGAATTTCAAAATAATAGTGCTTTCTCTCAGTCTGTAACATTCTAGCCTTCTGGATGATCTGCTTCATTTGGAAACCACAAGGCGTATTTAACAAGCTAAACATCAGACCTGATGTGAACTTGTTAGCTAATACGACCTAAGCGAAGGCGGTGTCATGTTCCATGCCGAGCTGGTAGCAGGGGGTCACATTGTAAAGTCTGCAGAACCCAAAAGCTATGTGAGCAAAGTTTTCCTGTAAAACGGAGACACATTAACTCAAGGTTCAGAGTACAGAGCAGATGTATGAATGGAAACCTCTGATTAGGGATTGCAAAAAAGAGGTTAATGTTTAGCCAGCTTATCTGCTGACAAAACATTGCCAAAGATCTTCCTTAGGTTCTGATTTCTAAATGGTACATAGCACAGGTTGGATATCACGGGGCCAGTTTCAACTGGGTGTTTTCAAGCCAAGCGAGAGCATAACAGATACACTGCCAAGCATATTTTCTTTACCTTTAGCTTGTCTGTTTTTCAGTTCTATCCGTCTTCAATGTTCGATAATGTATATGAGGTATCTGTTCTTTCAGCACTGGGGAGGTGAAAAAAGGGTTAAAACCCATTTCAACCTTGTGTGTGTGGTTTAAAAATGGTTGATAAATAGTTCTGAGCAAACAAATTAAAACTCTGCTTAAGACTGAGTTCAAAGATGAGAGCGCGTGCTGCTGCAGTTGGCCTCATCAGCCTCGCATGCAAAACACCACAGTTCCCTTTCGCATTTGAAGCGATAACAGTACATCACTGCCAGGGACATGCAGCACCCTAACTTTGAATGCTTGTGTGCCAGACACTTCCCAATTCATCTTGAAGACAGTGGGAGAATTGGAAAAGGCCAGAATAATGCTGAAGGAGTGTAGTACTGTCATCTCTCCAGCCCCGCAGCTCAAGTGATGTGGTATGTTGTGTATCTGAGCGGTGCTGTGTGTACCTGCCGGGAGCTGCCACAACAGCAGGGTCTGGCAATGTGACCCCATTGCCATGTCAAGGCATTATTAAATATACCAGAAGTATAACAGAGAGCGCTCTCTCACTGACATTCCTCTTTGCAGCTTCCTCCAGGGATTTCTTCACATCATGAGCTGATCTGGGCGAGAGCCAGGGATGCAGGGCCAAGCTCTTTCCCATCCTTACTGCTAAGTCACAGCACTAATCCTAAGCATCAGAAACATTGCACAAAGTCATCTTGCTTCTATGAGGTTTTTACTGGGTATCTAGTTACTGCTGTTTTTATTTTACTGTCATCCCTTTTGCTTATCTCACTGTGCAGTTTCACAGCCTTTTGGGATTCCTGCAGAAGTGGAGCTGGCTTGGAAACCCATTCATGTTGTTTCACAAAAATCTCCTCTTGATGCTGGATCCACTGATAGGGTGGATAAAGAAAGCAAGCTGTTAACTCTCCTGTTCTGCGTGCATGGGAAGTGGATAAATGCTATTTTACCTGCAGTGGAAGTAGGCTGAATCCATCTGTGTTCATTTAATCAAAATTGCATCAGTGTTAACAAGTGTCAATGAATCAGTTCCTTTACTAAACTGCTACTTCTGGTGTCACCTAAAAATTTTTCAGGGCAGCAGGCTCCCCTGGTAGCTGAGTAATCAGGAGGCCAGAGGTTACTTTTTAGGATAGTGGTGATACTCTCTGAGATATTCTTTGAGTGTGGTTCCTGGTGATGAAGAAGCTGGAGCTGCAGGGAGCTCAGTAAGTCCTCAGGTCCCAGCCCTGTTTGGTGCTCCAGTCTCTGCATTTCTAATAATGTATTTAAGCAGGTTTCTTTTTCTGTCTTATCTGCCACTTGATTTTTGTACACTTGCTTCATGGCTGGGAGAACCACAAGTGATTCTGCTTCTGTTTCTGCAGAGTCGTCCACAGGTGACCTGCCAGCAATAGCCTGCCAGCACGCTGTTGTGAGCACGAATACTCTCTGTTAGACAGTGCCCTCCTATCACTCCCTGGTGCTTTCCCATCTGCCCATACCCTCCTATTTCCATTATGTTGTAGCTTCCCAAAGCAGGAACTGTCTTTGCATGCTGTGGTTGTCCCCTGCTCGGCACAGTGCCTCCTGGTGCGCAGCAAAGACTATCAACTGCTGTAATAATAACATGAACCCACTGATGCTGTTACTATTGCTGGGGCAACAGAACCTGCAACCTGTGGATCTCAGCTGGACCAAACAGCCCAGCCCACTGTGTTCTGTCTTTAAAAGATATATAATGAGAGCAAAAAATAAGACATGGTACTGTGGAATTAATATGCTCATCTGTCCCAAGAACAAGAGTGTCTTGAACCCTGAGCAGAGTTTCTAGACGCCATGGCAATAAAAAGACAAAATAGTTGTTACTGTGCTCAAAAGCCTCTTCAAGAGGAAGACACCTTTTTCCCTCACAATCTGTTTCAGGTGCAAATGACTTTAACAAATAAGACAGAGCAATGAGAAGGAAGGCAACACATTATTCAATCACAGCTAAATTGCATATACTTGTGTCTGGATGGTATGAGATTCCTTATTGATCTCAAGTATTTTTATTTGCTGCAGGTATATATACCCTGTGGCATTAAAGGTATAAGCAAAGAGAATGTATGTCAGGAGTTGTCAAGCTTAACACATATATTTTGAGTAAAACTGCTTTTTCTCTTTGTATGAGACATAATATCTTGCTTTTCTAGACTAGGTATAAGCTCACCACAGACTTATCTACATTCACTAGTTTGGTGATGTAAGTAAAATAAGAAGTAGTGATTTTGCCCCCTTTTTCTGCTGTAGAGACAGACCATTAAGGAATTCAATGAAATTGATTCAATTTCAAGGAAGTTAATGTGAGAAATAACCAAAGAAAGTCAAGAAAGGAGATAAATAAAGAGGTGAGACATACTAGAATCCAGAAAAATTCAAAAGGTGCTCTGAATAGTAGCTTAAAGCTGTACAGGTTCTGTACAACTCTCATCTTCAATAATAACATAGTCATAATATGAGGAAAATGAATCATAGTCTAGCCATGCCCATTGCTGTCTTTATGTAGGCCGTATGTGTCACTGGTACAGTTCTGTAAGTGATGTGATTTACTGTGTCCTAAGAAAACATGGGGCACGAAAATTTGTGTTGAAATTAGAGCCAAGGTCCATGCTTCCTGAATAGCACGGTTTGACTTTCAACAGTGCTGAGTCTCATTTGGACATACGGGATTAACCAGCATTGGAAAATGATGCCAGTACCCTTTAACATTTCCTGTGCTGTAGGGTGCAAAAGCTGAACTCCTGCTTCTCTTTCATGAATATAGGACCTGGCGCTTCATAGCGTTTCACCCAGGAGGATGTCAGTCATCAAAATGGAGCTTTATCCAAACTTCTATGACAATAGATCCATTTGAAGAACTTCTCAAACATGTAGAAAGACATTTTTATATTGTCGAAACATCTCATTTAAATGTTTTTTGAATTAAAAAAAATAACCACTTGCTATATGGTGCCTGGTAGGTACTATAGTAACCATTAGAGGAACAGAGCTGAGGAGCCCTACGCTAACTCAGCCTCACTATGCATAGGGATGCTGTGAGAGGGCTTGGCCCCAAGGAACAAGGATTTACTGCAAACAGAAATGTGGAGTGAGCGTGAGCCTTCTGGAGGGCAGCGGGAGCAGCAGTGCTGGGATGAAATATCAAAGGATGTTTTGTTTCAAAGTCCCAAAGAAAAAATAGAGGAAAAAGGAAAAACACATTTGAAATTGAAAGAAGATATTTTGAACATGATCCAAAACTGGGAGACGGGGATAGAGTTTGACTTGGCTTCCAGTATTTCAACTTTCTGCCTTGATTTGAGATATAGAAAAATTGTGAAAGCTTAAAGATTCCCACAGGTTGAGAAAAAAACATCTGCCCTGTCTAGTTATTAATATTTCTGTGTCATGAACTCAGATCAATATCATTTGTCTGTGATGCCAGCCAGTTCTGGCTTGTTAACTCTTAATATCAGGCCTATATTCCTTCTGGTCAAAATCTTGTCCCCAACCCTTTCTAGGGAGATAAGGCACAACTGGCAGCAGACCTCTACTATGATAGTATACACAGTACAGCCAGGAGGAACTTGACCTGCCAGTGAGCTGCGCTGATTACAGATCAGTCCCGCTCTCACTGGAGTCAATGTTGAATCTCCCCTTGGTATCAACAATGGAAGGATTAGAGCTTTGTCTAAGCAAATTTAGGAAGGAGCTTCATGTGTCTATAGATCACAAGTGGTGGTCAATTTAAACAATTTCTGTATCAGCTAGAGTTCAGGACCCTTCAGAAAAATGCAGTATGAGGCTCACGTCCAGGAGCACTGAAGAAATTCATGAGGTAGCTATTAATGCCATTTAATTAAATATCCCGTTGAACATAACTTTCCATTCAGGAAGTCAAGTTTTAAAAATATTGTTAGTGGGGATAGAATCTAAATCTAAGCAATGCTGCTTGTATAACAATCTGATAAAATGAAAAATCTAGAGTGTTTTATTTTTCTTGTCTTCATCAAGGACTTTTCTTTAAATTAATGTAGCTACAGACCATGAGCCTTGTGCCTCTTCAAGGATTTTCTTTACTGAAAAGGCTGTTTTACAACTCGCCACATAGAAGAATCAAGCAAAAGCTTAAGGCCGCTGTCTGTGTTCAGCGTACATGCATAAAACAAGCGCATGCCAAAGTAGTAACTACTGAAAGTTTACAGGGGCTCAAGGGGAAACTGGACAAGCACCTGGAAAAAACAAATAGGCTGAGGCACATCTAGTTCAGGATATCCCCTGAGCTGAAATAGTCAAGACTGGGAGAGTACTTGAGGAAATATCATATAGGCCTGCCCTATTCTTGCTCTTCCCAGGCATTCCCTTATGGACACTGTTCCCATTGATTTTCTCCAGCCTATGCCTAGCAAAACTAATGTTTTGTTTCCTCTCCTACTTCCCCCACAAAGCAAACACAAGAAGGGGGAGGAGAGGAGGAAGGCAAAGGAAAGAAACTATGAAGAAAAACTAAGTGACTTCAGAGAACTAAAAAGGGAAGTGCTGACGGTCAGAGGACTAAAAATTTAGGGCCAGATGGACAAAGGCAGACCCTGAACAGAGCACTCCAGCAATGCCCACTACTCTCTGGGGGCCTCCAGTGACCTCCAGGTGCTGCTCAGTAATGTTCTTCCTGGAGATGCAGCAGGACAAGCGACTAGAAAGAGGGCCCCAGCGATGGGCTATCTCAGCTGAAGCTTCATCCCCAGGAAGGGGGAGGCTCCCGTACGTACAGTTCTCAGAAGTTGTTAGTTTGTTGGTTGAACTCGGCTGTCCCTGTTGTGTGTCTTTGTTCTTTGTCTGGACCTCATTCACATCACTGTGCCCAGTGCCACTGTGCGCTGGAATTTGTGGCACCAAGTTTCATAATCATTCAAAAAGAGTTGTCCATGTGTTTGGGGGGCTTTTTGAAATTTTTTATACTTTAGTTGAGTAACTAAAACTTCTTTGCATTTCACAGCTTGTGACCTGATCAGGATCCTACAGAAGATATGCTCCTTCAGCTAAAAATGTCAATTTGGTATGAGAAGTAACCTTTTTATGTTATAGCGACATCCTCACAAGAATTTTTTTAAATTCCAGAGTAACCCAGCCAAATCATCTCAGCTCAGAATATGTTTCTGGTTAGGACACTTTCCTGTAATATGGAAGACTCAGGCAAAAATCCTTTCTCACCACTGGGTAAAGAAAGGAAATGGGAGCCCCACCTTTCAGCTATAAATGTTCTCCCTCTCACGTGTGTTTTTCTCCCATGTTTTCCACAATAAATGTGAAATGCCTTTGGTAAATTCTGCTGCTGAAGGGGCAAATTGTGGAAATCCCAAAACTTTCTGCTGGACAGGAAAAAAACATTTATAGCCCACTTCTATGGGTAGTGATCTGGTAAAACTGAATTCCAGACATAGGTAATCTGCATAAAATGTTGAATAACTTGGATTTCCCCTGTGAAACTACGTAGTGAGGTTCCAGGCTAGCTGAATCTTCCTTGCTCTCTCTGGGTTGGTCACTGTCATTGTGTTGCCCATGTCTCTGCTCCCTAGAAGCCTGCGTAGCAGTTTTTACTGAATACACACTGGATAACTTGCACTGAAAAATTCCACCCCTGCAATGCTCCAAGGTCTGTTGGGAAAGTGGTTTGTTTTAATTGACTCTGAATCTTCCCACATATATCAGAGCTGATCACAGTCTCATGGTCAGCTGGCTGTGGCATCTCTGCTTTCCCAGCTTTTATTCCAGATTGGTTTGAATGTGTCCTTGAGAAAAATTTCTCTGTGATTTGAGCACTGCAATATGATTGCTTTTAGGTGTGATGTTATCATGGTCCACTCCACCCATCTCACTGCCTCTTAGGGGCAGACCATACCTCCTTCTGAATGTTCACCCTCCCAATGGAATGACAGACATGAACACTTGAAATCTGTTGTTTTACGTAGTTTGTTCTCAGACTCCTTCTAACCTCTGTCTTGGAATTGCCTCATAACTACCTTGAATGATGTTTTCTGTGTCATTCAGTTGCCTGTATTTCTTTTAAGCTGATGATCTCATATTTTTGGTCTGCTGCCATGCTTCATGTTACAAGATTCCTTGGGAAAAGAAGCCAGCTAGGTACATCTTAGTCCCTTAAAGTGTATAGTTAAACGCTAGCTTTGCAATGTCAGTAACATACTGAAAGCTTTCAGAGGCTGGTACTAACAGCTCTTAGAAAAGCTATCCAGTCATTCATGGTCACCTTCTCCTTGAAGTTTTCTCACCCTTGGACATGCTGGATGTACTTTTCACATTCTTTTCACATGTACACAGTCCTGCAGGCCACTGTTCAATTTGAGCTTTCAATACAAAAGCTACTTGCTATCACTTCTGCAGCCTCTGTCACATCTTTCTGCTCACAACCCAGTATTTTGGGATGGGTAGGCAGTCTTTGAGGTACATGATAGCTCTATCTTGTCGAGGTAACCATATACCTGCTGTACATTTGTGTAATAGTAATCATGGAGGTTTACTATGTATTTACAAAGACCAGTAGTCTCTAAACTGACTGAATCCCTTTTGTGTGGATATTTATTCTATTACTTTTGCTTTCCCAAGGTCAGCTCACAGACCTAGGGTGGTCAGAGCACTTCTGTATGTAATACCACACTAAATTACAATTCTGCTTCCCTGGACGCTCCCAGGAGACAGTTAAGATTTTTGCTGTCATTTGCAGCAGCCTTCACCAAGCTATCACTGTATCTGTGTCACCAGAACATCATCCACTATGATGTGACTCCTTAAGAATCTTGTTTGTACATCTTGCTGGTAACACTGAAATTATCGCCCTCCGTTTTTACCCCAAATGTCATTCTTTGCCATTTCTATCAACCTGATGATATCCCAAATATGGTGAAGTAGCTCCAATGACATTTATTAATACTCACTGTTGGCACTAGTCACCAACATGTTTTGCGGATGTCTAGTCAGTTTATATTTCTTCATTTGTGGGCCTTTGATGCTGAGCTCTTTTTAGTGCTTTGTTTGAAGTGAGTGGGTCTCTGTCAAATAGCTTGCCTGGTTTCTCAGCGACTACATGCTACTCGCCCAACTCTTGGCTTCTGTAGCAATGCTATCTCCTTTTCCATTCCTTTTGCGGCTCCCATTGTTAGTTGTTTCGCTGTTGTAATAGAATTGTTTTTCTGGGAGGCAGATCCTATAATAGCCAAACTGTTTTATCTATTGTCACATGTAACAAGTCTGGAGGACATCCTGGTCCATCAAAAAAATATCATGGTAATTTACCAGCATCTTGCTGCCTGGATGGAACAGAAGATTTACTTCCTCCTCATACACTTTCAGGTTGTTTGTCTATGAGAGGAAACATTTCCTTTGGCTTTAGGGGTTGTTAGGGTCATGCATTTCTGTAAAAGCAGTGGCTTTTGTGTTCTCCATACTACCTGAAATTCCAGCCTGTCTCGTTTCCTTCAGTATTCTGCTGTAGGTTACATTCTTTTTCTAGTCTTGTCAGCATGCCATCATATGATTTTAGTTTGACTTTGCTTTGCTGTAATTTCACTTTCTTTTCTTGCAAAAGGCTTAAGGTGCCTTTAAGGTGCCTTTGTGCCATCACACACTGAGCCATGTCCCAGTGTCTCTTTGGCTTTTGGCTTCTATTTTTTTTGTGGCTTCTGCCCTTTTCTTGCATCTGGTACTCCACGTAGCTTTACAGACATCTTCTGTTCATTTGTGTGTTTTGTGGTAGGTGGTTTCCTTTGCTGTTTTGCCATGTACCAAGTTCATTTATGTAAAAAAACCCACCCCTGGAATTCCTGCTTGTTTCTGTGAATTGGTGTCTTTGTTTCCCTTGTTTGTAAGCATTTTTGCCACCCTATTGAGAGGGCTTTGTTTGTAGTTTGTCTCCTCTGTATTTTGAGCACATTTATGCCACCCCATTTGCTGGCATAGTTTCCTGCTATTCTGCTGTGCCTTGGCAAGCAGCCCCTTTGCCTATCCCTTCTTTGCTCTCTATTTGGGTGGAAGCTTGTCAATTAGCCTTGCCCAAGACTATAGCTCTTGGTGGAGTTACATGGCCTTTTGAGTCATTTTCCTTTGAATGCCATCACCTTTCATCATGATTATGAATCTAGACCAAAGTGCTTCACCTTTTACGAGTTGATCCTTTTGCATGCTTTGTCATTTGATCGGTCTTTTGTTCTCTTTCTCTGTGAGTACTCCTGCTGAGAAGACAGATGATTGTTTTATGTCTTCGGGGAGTACAGTATGCTTTTTCTAGGATTTTGCATGGAGCCACCTAGTCTGCCACCGTTGGATGATGGTGAAGCAGGTGATGACCTTTCTCATCACACTAATATTATGCTGTTCTTATTTTGCTTTTGTTTTTTAATCAGCCCCTTGCAGTCTCCTAGTTGCCCCAGTATGATCAAAAGAAAATAGGTTTAGCAGAAGAAATGGTAAGCTTATCCCCTTTCAAGAGCATCTACTTGGGAATAGAAAATTAGTCACCATTGCAAAAACTCTTTTCTTTGTTCGAGGAGGGTGGTTCGTACTGTTGGGGAAACTTTGGAGTTTTTTTAGTTTTTCTCTGTCCCTGATTTGTATACTCTATTGGAAAGTGGTCTGTCATTGTCAGCTGTATTTTCTTGAAAAATGGCTATGTCTGAATAAAGACCACAGTCCCTTCTCCATTAACTGGACTGAGTGCCAAATTTCTGTAGCTTTATAAAGAGAGTGAATAATGACTGCACCATCTTCTCTTAGGACAAAATCTAGGGGGAAAACTACAGGTGTTATTCCAAGCACTACAATATGTTCCAACCTGCTCATGACTGGGCAGTTATAAGCTGTCAATAATTTAACAACGCCTCTCGTGCAAGAATTTTGCTCCTCCTCCTGCAGTATAACCCATGTACAAGCTGTTTGTATAATCCGTATTACAAATGAGGGAGACGACATTATGTGGCAGATTTATGTATAGTATTCTGCTAGAAATGCTGTGCATTGTGCTTAAAAATATGCTCAGCATAATAATAAAACAGCATGAAGAGTGTCTACCTGATATGGAGGGGAGCACAAAGAAGGGCTCTCCATAAGAAATGCTTCTGACTTTATGGAAATTGTTCCATTTCAAGGGCAAAGATATGTTGTATGGAAATTCTTTTCCAAATCTCTGTGATAAATTATGTGTGATTAGAGTGATGTAGTCACATTCAAAAATGTAATGTAGGGAATTCCTCCTACATTTCAGCTGGGTAGCGAAATGTTAAGATTACCAGGATGCCATGTATGGGTACTGTGATTTACCTAAAATACAGAGGATGAATCCTTATTCAACATTATGTAATTCCTAGTGCCTAAGTCATGAACTGGTGTAGGGTGGTATTGCTGCACTGAAGGCAGCAGGTTTAGGGATCCCAAAACCCTTTTTCCTTGTTGAGCTAACTCTTGAGCTTCTTCTCACAGCCCTCCCCCCCAGTCTTTCAGCTAAATATGACCATAATCTCTTGCAATCTTGCTGGTTGCTAGTGAATCAGTCCCATTGGGCAGGCTTCCTACACACCACCTAAGACTGGTGAGCAGATAAACACATTTGAGGGAGACTGCACTATAGGGCCGCCTACTCCAGCAGAAAGGTTTTGTGCTTTGGTTTGCGTTTGGTTTCAGTGAATGTTATTTTGATTATTTATGTCATGGCATGGTTCCCTCAGCTGCTCAGAAAGGAGAAGGTGGGACGAGTGATTCCCACCAGCCTCCAGCACCCTTGTCAGAGCAAGGAGTGAGTGGTGGGATGGTCCTCTGCCTTTGGAGACTATTCCCCTCACACCAGGGACTCTCAACACTGACTCTCTGCTGTAACAGCAAGAAGAACTGTTGGAGTATGCAGGGCATGCATGCAGTCTTATGCCTGTGAAATTTGCTCTCAGCAGCTATAGTCTGGATTACAGATGCAGGCAAATTATAATAATGTCTCTACTGCTTTTAGATATTGATCCCTCAATCTATCCTGTAAAGAACATAACAATTACTGTAAAGAATATTGGAGATTACAGCTAAACCTCAGGAGCCTTCCAGCTACAGCTGCAGACTGGGAGACAAGCTTATCTTCTGACTCATAACCCAAACAAGCTCCTGAATGTGCATTGTACATGGGAATAGATGAGAATGCTCTGGAGGGAACAGAGCCAGGAAGAACAGTATTGAAGGTAGATAAGGTCAGACCAATTCTGGTAATAAAGGCTAATTAGTAAATCAGCAATGGAGTGTTTCAATAATGTAGGCTGCATTGCATCAGAAAAAGGAAAGACAGAGTGTATCACATGTCTGAGGGGATGGAAAAACCCCAAAGCGATGAAGTCAGCACGAATGAAGAACTACCTTTACTTAACTGTTGAAGGGCTGGGGATGTGACCCATCTCAGACACTTACGTTTTTATTTACTCAGTGTTATTTACTGTGGAGATCAAAAAGATTCAGTGTATTCAGTGTTGAGTTTACCTGGAAAGGGAGGAACTGAATGATATTCATTATGAAAAGGAAACAGCTAGCATTAGACATAGGTTTAGATAGAAAGTTAAAGTCAAAGGAAAAGCTTGTTTAAAAGAGATCTCTGAGACAAAATTGAAAGGTCATTTAAGTTTTAAAAAATGTAAATACGATATGTTCTGTTGCAATAAAGACAAGAAATATTAATGTTATTGTCTGAATAAGGACAAGGTATGGGATAAGTCATACAATGAGTCCAGATCAGATGTGGTATTAAATCTTACTGAGAGTAAAAATATACTATAGGAGTATTTCCAATAAAAGTAAATAAAGGAATAACTAACAAGCATATGTATGTCATTTATTTTTGACTTCACATGATAGCAGGCCTGACTTTGCACAGTGTGAATGAGTGGGAGTGAGAAGAGCAAAATTTCCTTTGCTTTAGACTATAGGGGCATTTTTATGAAGCCCCCAAATGTGAGCCCTCCTTTTGGGGTTTGTGAGGCAGCTGTTGAGACCCATGGCTGTAAAGTAAGAATAAAATACAATATTTAGGCTTCTGTTAAGAGGTGGCTCTTCAGAACCTATGGAACTGTACAGATAGAAACAGGAAGGAGGCTGATTTCACCATGATATCATCTGCTCTGAGCGTTTGCAGCTCTGCAGAAATGTCAGTGGTGCACAGCATCATGTGAAGAGCCTGGGAATGGCTGGGTCCTGGCCTAAAGTCAAGGATGGCTCTTCTGGACCTTAGCATGATTGTCACTGGCATGGGAACTACAGGCCCTGCTACTAGATCAGGGTCCCAATGACTCTGCTGGGCTCTGCTCTAAGCAAGACATCCCTCTCCCTGGGAATTTCTTTTTCTTTCACATTAGAAATGCAGGCTAGAAGACCTTGCAGGCTAGAAGACCTTGCAGACTATGAAGACTAGGCTGAGCAAAAAGCTAATGAAACAGTGAGATTATGAAGGGCAAAAAAACCATCAGTATGAACAGGTGGGAGTGAAAGGATTTTAAGACGGCATGTTCAAAGCTCTTTGTCTTTTGTTTGCTTTTATTAACACCTAGGTAACATCAATTATTAATTAACAGACGAAATAAGGAAGCTTTTGTTAAAAGATCCACTACCTTCATTCCTTTGCATTGAAACCACTAAATATTCCTAAGGTCTTTCCTTGTGCTCCAGCTAAACTAGAAGACCAGAATGCCATTTCCAGTATTTTTAATATGGTGGAGCTGCAGACTCTCTTTTGACTACCACCTGCCCCTCCTCCCCCTCCACTTGCAAACAGCAATGCTACAAAACATGGCCTTTCCTGACAGATTTATAGGGCAATTCAGACCAATATAAACCAAACAGATGTGATTTATAGCAGTTTTGGTGTGCATTTTTGTTACAAAATGGGAACTGGCCATACTCAGTTCATATTTAATACAGAAATTAATTTAATACATTTAATAGAGAAACATGAATTTAGAGGGATTATTTTACAGTATTGATCTGATACTGATCTATATGAGTTGGCGGGGGGGTTGATTAAAGGGTTTTGGTGGAAATTGATGATTTATTGACTCATGAACCCTCTCTTGTGGTTTGCTGTCTAAACTCTTCTTTGAAACAACTAGTTTGGAGAAAGGGTGTCATTCCAGCCTTCCAAGTGGCAACTCAAGATGTTGATTGTAGAGTCCTTCTTTCAGAGCACCTGGTGATTCAGGGAGTGTGTCTGGGCAGCAACTGACTAAAGGCTCTCAAGCCCGATGCATGCACTAGCCCTTGGGCTCTGGGGTGCTCCAGCTTGGAAAGGGCCAGGTTCTTGGTCCTTTCTGAGGAAGCAGCTGAAAGGAGGTGTTACTGTGACCAGGCGCTTTTCCTCCTTTTCACACTTTTTTTTGTGTTTGGTAGGCTCAGAATATGTGTGTGACAATAAGCTGCAAAGTGAGGTAAGTAGGAGGATGTAAATTTTGTGAATTCCAGTAGGAGGATGTAAATTTTGTGAACTCCAGCAAGACTTAGTCATGAGTTTCTCCCTCTACAGCACTATCATTTGGATATCTACCCATGAGCAAAAAGAAGAAGGCAGAAATCTAGAGGATTTTATCAGAAACACAGACTCTGAAGAACTTGTCCCGTCAGATGAGAAGCAATGAATAACAGTGGTGCTTAAGTCAAGAGTTGAGTTTTGAGGCTTACAAAGACATTTAGGCTATTGCTTTTGTGATCCACATATGGAGCCTGGGGCCTCCAATCATGTGATGAAGGATGACTCATGCCCACACTCTTCAGGATTAGCTTCCCTGGAGCAGACCAGCAAAACTTAAAACAAATCATGTCTTGGTCCCAATCCCACAGCCCCTTCATACTAATTCACCGACATGCCCCTGTAGGTTGAAATGCACATGGCATTCATCAGCCTCTGGGCTGCACGCTGCACAAGACCACAACAGAGGACTTAAAAAAAGGCACCTCACTTTGTCTATTTTTCACTGACAAGGCTGACCCCCACCTCTGCTCCTGCTCCACTTACACTTGCACCTGCTGCTTCTCAGCACATGATAGCAGAGGCCCTCACTGGGGTGAACTCAGCCTGGGGAGCCTGGCTGGGATGGGGACAAAGAAGGCTTTGATGAGGGGTAGCACCAAGTATGGAGCAAGTCTGGCCCCTAGGTCTTGTTTTTAGCTTTGCCCAATACACCTCACTTTCTAAACAACCTGGTTGGTGATTGCAACCTATGACAGTCCTTCCCTCATATGGGGAAGGTTCTGGGTTATGGACAGCAGCGTCTGTCCCTGGTGGGGACTAGCAGTGTGAGATGACCAATTATGGATGCAATGTTTTAAAAGGTGGAAGGCCACCTACAAGGTGCCTGACTGGGACCTAACCCCTTCAGGGCCACCTCACCACACTTCAAAACCACTTTTATGGAGAAGGTGTTAGATTTAACTGGGCAGTCAAGTTAGAGATTGAAAAGCCCACCGCGGTCACACAGGTGATAGATGCTTCCAGTGCCATTCTGCAGATCCTGTGCACCCACATGGTCCACACTGCACAACCAGGGTGGCGAGGACCTTTTCCAGCAGTTTCCCATTTTGTGGGGAGCCACTGACAAGTTGCATGTCCCTGCTCCAGCCAGTTGGCCATAGCAGGACAGTTTTGTCTGGTTTATACAGGCTCAGTCACAATGACCATCCATTGGCCTTTCCCCTTGGATGGGAGGCAAGCACCTATTGCCCTCTGTGCACATGCGTAACACTGCCCTAGCAACAAATAACCCCTGAATGTGACTCACGCAAGGTTAGCTCCTGCCTGCTTCCAGAGGTTTGGTGTCCTTCAGGAGCACCCTCTCGTCAGTATCTGTAGCAGATGAGGATCCAACAGTGAGGTGGCCCTTTCCCTGGTTCCTCCTCCGTAGCACTGAGAGTCAACGTCACAGAGGTGGCAGCTGGGGTCCCAGGCTTGAGACACAATCCCAGTCCCAGACCAGAGTGACACTGAATACAGGGTGGAAGGGGAAGTCCAGTAAAGGTCTTGTCACCAAAGACCTGGTGCTGCTTGGAGTAGCATGCACATTTATGCTGAGTTGCACCAGACCTTCCAGTGGCATCTCTGGCCTTCAGAAAGGCTGGCTGCAAATTTTGAAGTGCAAGCTGGCATTGCTTAGCACAGTGGTTGTATCTCACTGTGCCAAACTGCCATGCCATCTGCCAGAAACTGCCTGATCCATACAGCTTCGGTCTCCTTGGGGCCCCAGCTTGCCCATCTGTGCCCTTACAACGTGCTAGTTGATTTTAGTTTCCCAAATGGAGATAAAACATATTTATTTAGAGCGTGAGTCTTGACAACCCACAAGCATGACATTTTCATATCGTAAGGCAGTGACGTGTCACGTATGCATGGGATGTGGGGGAGCACAAGACTTAACAGAGGTAATGTTGAAAAATTGGTGGGCTGAGAGGTGAACACTTGCACAGCCAACATCCTCACTGGCTGCACAGAGAAGATCCTGGAACAAAGTACTCCTCATCAGCCACATTTGGGTTTCTTCTTGGGAGAAAATAGTTGATCCACTCCAAAAAGAAGCTCAGGAGCAAACTAGCATATATGCTATGCAGCCAGTCATCAGGGCAGGGATGGAGGCACCAAGGTCCAGAGCAAACCATGCAGAAGTGCTTTCTTTAGCACTCTCCTCTCCCTTGAAAATCTAGAGTCTCAAGTCCCTCACAAGCTAGCAATGCCTTAATTGGAAAAAACTGTAGCCATTCTTGCTTTGAAAATACTTGTGCAAGGAGTGGGATGGAAATATTCCTTTTAACAATGACCCTGAGAAGATGTACATATATGGTCTCCTTGTCCTGGAGAGCTAGCAGAAATGCCGCTCCCCCCTCCCTACTCAGTATTCAGCTGGGGATTTCCACGAGGATAGAGAGTTTTCCTTTCAGTTTATCTGATGAGTCCACACAGTGAGTTCATGGTTTCCCCCCTTGACTCAGTCACATTCCTGTGAGCCTCCCAGCTGGAACCTGTGGCTTTTATTAACCCATTCAGCACTTCTGGGTTCAGCTGGGTCAGCTTTACAGACATACACCTTAGCTAGTTAACTGTCTGGACTTTCTGGCACTTGATTACATTCCCGGAAATCCAGACAGTTAGCTTAACATAACTGAACATGCCACTAACCATAGCCCCTCCCATGGGCCATTTCCCATCCTTTGTTGCTTACTTTCCTATAATTAAATTCCCCATCTAATTTCTTCTCATTGTTTCACTCACAGCAAGGAGAGTTGCTCTAAAGTCAAGTAGCTGTACCTGAAGATTGTCTAAGACATCACTGCCAGGTGCCTTTCTCCTCCCTTAACTAAAACCAGCCCCTGCCCTCAACAAACCATTTTCTGACACTATACACTTTGCTATATTTGTTATATTGGTGGATATTATTCAGAATCAAATACTGTATGTGCCAAGCATTACATTTTAAAACAAAGCAAGTAAAACGTATTCAAATGCAAGAACAATAACTTTTTTTGAAAAGAAAGCCTAGCTGGAAAATAGTATCTCCAATTAAAGGACTTGTAGTAAAACTCAGCTGCTGGGTAGGGAATGCAGGTGGCATTTTCTGAGTCATTATTGAGCCAATTTACCAGCATGATGTGAAGGGGTCATAGCACTTTATCATATAGAAGAGAGATAAAACCAAAGTCTTGATCACATGGTACTCATTAGTTTTGAAATATAAATGATAGTTATTTTTCTTAGGTGAACTCAGTAGACTTTTTTTTAAATGACTTTTCCTTTGTTTCTTGGAGAAACCAAACCTTAGCCTAAGTTGTAATTTTGATTTTAAATGTACTAAGGTGAGGTACTTGTTACCTGCAGCAGGCACCATTTAACGCACAACTTTCACTGCAGCAAGGGACAGTGGGGGATTCTGTTTGTGGTGCTCCAGAGGAGATGCTACATTATTGCAATCACTGCGAAGCGGCAAATGTTGTTTTAATGACACCCAACTTGGTAGTTTCCCAGGGGTGAAATCAGTATCTCGATAGTAAAACTGAAGCTACCATTTTATTGCTGAGAACATATGTATGACCTCATTGACAATACTCAGAATATTGAGTTGAGAAAGGGAAATATCCCTGCTGAAAGGCTGCAGACATCTTAATTCATCTGCAGTATAGAAAAGACATTCATTTAGGTAATACTTGAAAACAGCAACGAAGTAGAGATAACTAAACGTTCGTTATAGGCAAGTTCCTTCTGCTGCTTCTGAGCATAAGCAGTAAAAGGTCACTCTGTCTCTAATTGAATTGCTCTGTATTGTGCTAATCTACCTAATGTCCTGTTTGCAAATACAGCATCATCTTAAACACTTTGTGCCATGTGGGCTAACATTCAGATTGTGCTCTTTTAAGTAAGTGTGGTATCAGGAAACTGTTGTTCCACTTACAGCTTTACGTTCTCATAAATGGACTATCTGTTACTGAATTCTTTCCTAATTCCTTATCTTTATCTCTCATCTTCAGAATTTTTAATTGGAAAACCCTATTCCATTTAAATCTGGGAAGGACCTCTTGCAGGTGATGTGAGGGACTTGCTTCTGAGAATAATGGTCTGGTTTTGTTTCTTCAGCTGAGAACAGGTGTTACATTGACCAAGAGCTCTCAGAAAGATGTACAGGTTGCACTTTGGCTACCTCTGCTTCGCCAAGACGACGGGAGGTTTGTCGTTTGGGAGGGAGGCATGGTTGTTTGTTTGTTTGTTTGTTTGTTACAAAAGATAACCTTAGGAACAGTATCATTTTTGCAGATTTCTCTCTGCTTTGCTCCTGGTCATTCCTTCCAAGCTTTGTTATTTCACTTTAATGGAATGCCTTGACACTGAGATGCCAAGGATCTGAAGGTAGCCAGGGCTTTTGAGGTAGCCAGGGCTTTTGAAGTAAGGAAAACATTAGCTAAGTTCCATATAAATGCCATCCATGCTCCCACAGAAGTGGGTTTGCTCTGTCCAGATAGAATGATATGGGAAATCCTGCAGGAATGTGCGGCTAACCTTGATGTGTGATCATCTCTTGTTTGCAGAGGATACAACATCTTCCCTGCTGAGAGATGCTCTCAACTTCTCTCTTAAGTTACCACTGTTGCTTTAGCAGTCTCAACATCACTTTTTGCCTGAGCTTTTCCTTAAGGACTGCCTCATGTGGAATGAGAAGATGTCTCCAGCTGCCAGTAATCTAACATGGCACCTCTGCTCCAAACCCTTGTACCTGAATGGCAATGCTCCACAAGTTTGCCACCTGACGTGAAATTAGTTGGGTCAGGTATGCTGTCAAGATAATGCAGGAACTCCATGGCTAAGACAGTCTGCATTTCTGGAAACAACTTAGTAAAAACATCTTTACATTTACTTATGTCAGTACAGAAAGAAATGAATGGAAGTAGTTTCCAAAACTACAGTACTTAATGTAAAAAGGTGGAAAACCTTTAATGTTCAGCAAAGAAAAAAACAACCTATTCCATAATCCTTTTATAGGAATGGACAGACTTCGTTAATATTTGGGTGAGGCCCTCCATTCTTGTTTCCATTGCTTAGTTTGAGGAGTAACTCATTAAACTGGCTTTGGGCTTACACTAAAATGACCAAGGTCATGGCCAAGTCTTAAGAATTTTTAAACTATTATTTCATAATTATTAAGAGCTGGGAAAAATAACTTCATTCGTAATGGTACAGTTATTCTTGCTGGATGGAGTCTCTTACAGAACTATTGCCATGTAATGCTTAGCATACCAGATCTCACTGAAGAGTAACATATTTTTAGGAGTCCTTCATTTTTCACTAGGAATTCTGCTCTTGACAGGGAATTCTGCTCTGTTTGCTTCAGAGATGAGGAGATACATTTGAGTTTGCTGTGGATATTATTTTGTTAAAACAGGTTATTTTATGAGGAAAGTGGTGCAGAAAATTGCAGATTAACTATTCAGACAGGTGACATGATATCATCTTTTTAAAACCTCTTATTTATTTATTAACCTCTTATCAGCTAAAAACAAACAGAAAAAAAACAGAGAAACCAACCCAAAATACTCAACCATGAAAGTTGCAGCATACACATTTTGTGGATTTTTCGGAATGAGCAATTTTGTTAGAAAAAATGAGAAGGGGATAAATGATTTCACATAGTACTCTTTGATAACTGTGTTACTCCTAATGGCTGAATTTTAACTCATTGGAAATTAGAGCAATACTACTACAACTGTAATGTATAGGACTCCATAGTACTCAGTCACTTGGCTCATTGAATTTGATAGCATTTCCTGGGGTCTTCTTTGGAACCAAAATCTTTCTCTACAGTTTAAGTTATAGACAAGTGACAACAAAATCTAGCTAAAATCCAGACAAACTTCTCTAACTTTTGAAATATGAAAACTTTTTAAAAGAACATCAATAATATGATGTTAAATAGTTAAATAAGAATTTAGAAGTCGGAGTATGGAGCTGGTATATGAAGAATACTTGTAAGTGTGTTTGAAGTGCTACACTTGCTCAGCCACTGGCAATGGAAATGGAATGTCATAAGGGCTTGTCCACATTCAACAATAAAGTTTTCTTTAACTAAAATGCAACATGCTTAAAATGCACTGTTTTGAAAATAATTTGCATTGTCATCTAAAAACCACTGTCTTGTTGACACAATCAGGAGTTTGGCACACGGAAAGCAGTTCAGCTTAATTCAGTGAGAACTCAAAATGGGGAAACATACCTTTGCACATCACTTCTGCTCAAAGTCAAAAGCATTCCACCTACAAGTGTGTATACTTTGTTGACTACTCATCAAGTAGTTTAAGTAGCTGTTGTAATTAAAAAAAAAAATAGAACTCCCATACCACATACCAATGGTTCTCTGAGTAAAAAGGAAGGAAATATGTCATTAAACCTTATGTGAGCAGAACCTTACATGAAATCCAACCTGAATTATCCTATGATCATATGATGATCACAATGATTAGCAAAGACCTTCTTTGTAATATCTGTTGAACTTATCAGGTAACAACTGACCAGAGGCAATTTGTCTAAAAGATTTTTTCCATTTGAAATTGCCTTCCTTTTCCATGAGATGGCTAGACTGTAACAAAATTGTGCAAGGGGAAAACACTTCAAAACAAAATTCTGAAAGTCTTCCAAATAACATTTTCAAGAGAGAATTTATTTGGAATGCAATTATCTGATTTACTGAAGATTTTATTTTTTTTATTGTTTTATTTCCTTTTTCTTGGCAAGTCAGTAGAGGTACATAATGTTAGATAATAAAGCAAATACACAAATAAACATAAAAGATATACAATTTAGAATAAATAAATATCATAATAAGATTATTTAATTTAGAATTTGCACTTCAGAGGAAGGTTGAAAAAATTTGCCTGTATTTCTGAACAGAAATGAAAATAAATTTTGAAAGTAAAAGTTTCTAAGAAGAGGAAGCTTGGATTTCTGACAGCTCTTGGTTAGCCTGTTCCTGCAGTTCTCAAAGGTCAAAGCATCCCCTGAGCTTTCTCCCCTTCTCAGCACCGCAAGCCCACAAAGAGGAAAAGAAAAATGACTAAAAAACTAGCTGACGTTTGAGAGCTCATGTATATTCAGTCATCTTTGACTTTCATAGTCACTTTACACGAAGATTTGCCCATTTGAGTTTTATTATCACAAATACTCAGGAAACCAGATGGTCGCCTCAAGAATCATTCACCTCTCCATAAATGTTATAAATATCAGTTAGAAATGTTAGACATCTCAGTTACAACTCAAATACTTGTAAATACAAAAATAGTGTGAAAAGCTGTTTTTCTTAGGACTCAGGAAGATTTCCTGGGGATTTGATGACATCCTGCAATCGGCAGTGTTTTGTGAATAGCCAGCTGCTCATATCACGCCTGCGGGTTTGTTGGGCAGAGGCAAGAAGCTGGCCGGAGTGAGCTAACTGGGTGCCGTGACTGAGGACATAGACAGTCCATCTCTGTAGGAAGGTTTGGCAGGTGTGTATTAGTACCTGGCACGTCCACTGTAATTCATCTTTCAAAAGAATTCACCAGGCTACTATAATCTGTAAGTTACTTGTGGGAAGGAAAAATCTGAAAAGTCTTTTTCTGTCTCCCCTTCAGCTGAAGCCCAAATACATTATAACTACCACAGGGAGAAGAATATTTTGGTTGAAATACAATATTCACAACTTGAACAATCTGTTCTTTGCTGAAAATTGGAAGTTTAGATCCTCTCTCCTGGACCATTGTGTATAAACTATTTTTGATGTTTCAGTGTAAACACTTCTGCAGCACTATATAATTCTGTCAACTACTCTCTGGAGAAAACAGATGAAAGTAATTGCAAGAAATTTTTCATGTATTACAGTACTTGCTGTCTGCTTCATTATACATCATTACACCAAACAGCATCAATTCTCAGACCTTTATGTGTTAATAACCACATGTGAGGAAACAGATCTAACATGACGTACAAGTAACCTGGCTTGCCCAGAGTGTGCAAACTGCTGGTTGAAACGGGGCAACCTACATGTAACAGAACAGGAGTCTCTTCCAAAAGATGTAGCACCCTTACAGTAGAATTTCTTGCCCTACCATTTATTTCCCACCTATCATATTGTGTAACTGTGCTATAACATTTGCTTCATGTAGTGTTGGTAAGTAGTCTGGCTTAAAAATAGCATGTGATGTTCTTTACGTTACTCTCTGTGGCTTGTGAAACACAGCCCTTCCCCTTGCATGCCGAAACAAGGCTCAGGTAACTGCCAGATGCTCAATCATCTTCTGCCGTAAAACCAAGCAGCACTCTCTGGACTTCATGCACCTTTGTCAACAGCATGTGATAGGAAAAGGCAGCTCAGGCTGCACTCTGAGGACGCAGAGCACGCCTGGCAACAGGAAAGCCTCTCCAGCGGCTGCCATGGCTCTGCCGGCAGCACTCATTAAATCCAGCATGAAATGGTCAGCGAGCCTAGCAAGTGTGACAAGGAGGAAGATACAGGCAAATGGTCACAGAACAACCCATTTCAGAAGCTTTATTCCTCATAACAATTTCATGCAGTACAAATACGCCCACCTGCTCTCTGTCTTGCACATAGTCCCATCCCCAAAGACAGAAACCATCACGCAATAACAAGAGAACACATGAAAATCCTGTGAACAATCTTGTTAATCTCTGTTCTTTCCATCTGAGAAAAGGTATGTTAAATATTTGGGAATGCCCCATACGGCATGGTAAGAGGAGGCTAAATGCAGTATACACCTCATTATAAATGTTCTCTCAATTAGGCATCTAGAATGTAATGTAATGTTTCCTAACCCTGACTGGTAGCCCTGTGATTTTTTTTTAAATATACTTTCTCTCTAGTCCAGTTTACTCTGTGGTCCACACCTATATTTTATTCTTTTCTGCACTTAACATTTGAAATATAATACTATATTGTGTTTAGGGAAGAAAGCTAAACTTTAACCTCTAAAATAAAATATGTTCCAATTATCAAGTTTAAGTGTTCATTAGAACTGAATAATAAATGAATGGCCAGTTTTGTTTGCCATTCTGCCAACACCAAACTGCCATGATGGCTGGCATGAGGGCATTATGAGAGAATACCGCTGATCAGCCTCTCCAGCTGCCCCCAATTACCTGTAGGTTCACAACTGTTTTCCACCTGCAAACCTTATATATAGCTATGTGTTTAATGTCAGCTTGACCCACTATTGATGCTTTACTGCAATGTTTGCAGTTCCACAGCTAAAAACCTAAAGTCAATCTTCATCAGATATTGAGATCAGTATACATTAAAGACAGGAAAAAAAATCATAAGGATGTTCAAATTTTCCTCCTGCAAAACACTGAAGTGAGAAAATCCAAGGGTAGGGTTAAAACTGAACTTAGAAGAAAAGCAAGCGAGATCAGGTGCAGTTCGTGTGTCCACACAGACTGATTCTGCTTTGTAGCAACACGAAGAGAAAAGAAAAGAGGCTGAAAAAACTCAAATCTATTGTTATAAATCTGTTTCGTCTGCAACCACAGACGTGAAGCCTTAATATTCATGAAAAGTTACATGAAGTTTTAACAGTTATAGGATCTCTGTATAAATGTACTTTGATTTAACCAGACTTTACACTAGAAGTAGAATTGGTGATTAAAACCTGTTAAGAGTTAATTTTTCTCTTCAGTGTATGATGTAGGAAGAAATTACAGTGAAGACATTCAGGAAAATTATTTGTTTGAAGGACCAGCTTCACATTTGTGGAGGACCTGAAGTAACAACTCTTACTGTTCTCCACAGGAGTTTTGTTTGCTCGATGAAAACAGCTTTTGCAGGAACTCGGTAGTATGATGAATTTAGGGATTTTGAAGAAAATTGGTTAACAAATAACTGATAAGTAGCTAAAAGGAGTAGTATGACAAAAAGAAAACAAAACAAAACAATAGGTGCCCAAACATAAGCCGTGATTCAAAGTAAATGAATGAAACCTCAAAGAAAAGAATCAGGTAAATCCCCCAAGGAAGAAAGTTATAGCAGCTATTACTCATTAACTCTCTTGGCATAAAAAATAACAATAAGCTGCTAATACCCTTTACAAAGCATGTGTGATTTTGCAGTTCAGGGACCTCTGCAGATCAAAATGCTGCTTGCTTATGCAACTTTGTGGGAAAAAAAGTGACAGTTTTTATCCCAATTTTGTAAAGTAAGAATAAGAAATTTTATTTTTATTTTCTAGTCCTTTTCCACCCTACTAGACACTCAGATTTTTGAAGAAGGGACCACATCCTGTTCGCTCTGCACAGAGCTTGACACCTCCAGGGTGACTGAGGTACCTCAGCAGTGTTACAGAACAGACAATACAACATAAACAGGATGGGACAAACAACAAGATCGTTTCGATGACAGTGTTACTCCCTAAATATCATGACCCCTCCCGGCAAAGTCAGAGGTAATAAACAGTTCTATTCTTGAGCCAACATCATTCTTTAGGGACAACCCAGAGAGGAACATAATATTAGGTCAGAACAAATATATCTAATGTCTACAGAACCTTCAAAAGGCCAATAGGTCTGCCTAAGGCATCCCTGGACAACCTTAGAGGCACTTGCTCATTTCTATTTCTAGATGAGCAGAGAGGACTGCTCTATTTTCATGTTTAAAACTAGTGAATCTAAACCATGCCTGTGTTAGGTGGACCGGACCTCCACCCTAAGTGTGTGCATGTGTGTTTCTTCTTTGTGGGTTTTGAAAGTCACATAGAACAGCGTCCTTGTTTCAATACTGTGCCAAAGGAATGAAGTTGAGAATATTATTCCAGGGCCCAATGCTCTAGCAAAAACAATTTGAAAACTACAAAAACTCTGGCAAAAAA